>NC_092723.1:177243281-177548957 GCF_047496885.1 Scyliorhinus torazame | reverse complement strand
TCCTGCCTACCCTCTTAATAAAGGCCTTGGTGATCACAATTGGAAGGCATTGGAATACAAAAAGAAACCTCGGGAGGACCACCATTTTAATCGACTGTACCCTGCCCGCCAGTGAGAGTGGCAACATGTCCCATCGTTTAAAGTCCTCCTCCATCTGCTCCACCAGCCGCGTCAAATTAAGTTTGTGCAGGGTCCCCCAGCTCCTAGCTACCTGGATCCCCAAGTATCGAAACTCCTTTCCGCCCTCCTCAACGGTAGGTCGTCTATCCCTCTTCCCTGATCCCCCGGATGCACCACAAAGAGCTCACTCTTCCCTACATTGAGCTTGTAGCCCGAGAAGTACCCAAACTCCCTTAGGATCTGCATGACCTCCACCACCCCCTCCACTGGGTCCGCCACATACAGCAACAGGTCGTCTGCGTACAGCGACAGGAGAAAAAAGAAAATTCTCTGGCCAAAGGCCTGGCAAATCTCCACGGATCTACTCCCCCCATCTGATCCATAAACCCCCTGAGCACCTTGGCCGCAGCCGGCCTCTTTCTGGTCCTAGATCTGGAGCGATCCAGTGCTGGGTCCAACACCGTGTTGAAATCCCCACCCATTATCAAGCTTCCTATCTCCAAGTCCGGAATACACCCCAACATCCGTTTCATGAATCCAGCATCGTCCCAATTCGGGGCGTATACATTTACCAATACCACCCCCGTCCCCTGCAACCTACCGTTCACCATCACGTATCGGCCTCCATTGTCCACCACTATTTTCTTGGCCTCAAACGACACCCGCTTCCCCACCAGTATTGCCACCCCTCTATTCTTCGCATCCAGCCCAAATGGAACACCTGTCCTACCATCCCTTCCTTAACCTGACCTGATCTGCCACCTTCAGATGTGTCTCCTGAAGCATGACCACGTCTGCCTTCAGTCTCTTTAAGTGCGCGAACACTCGGGCCCTCTTAACCGGCCCATTTAGGCCTCTCACATTCCACGTAATCAGCTGGATTGGGGGGCTACCCACCCCCACCCCCCTGCCGACTAGCCATCTCCAATCTTAGGCCAGTCCCGTGCCCGCGTCTCCCGCACCCTCCAGTCCCCCAGACGGGGAACCCCCGCCCCGACCACCTCTTCCATTTTCAGTTCCCCCTCGGCCAATGCAGCAGCAACCCTATTGTCCTCCCCTCTACCCCCTCCCCTCCCCCCTAGATCCAAATCTAGCTCTTTTGCTCCCCCATAATACTTCCGTAAGCCTGCTGACCCCGGCTTCCCCCGCCTTCCGTTGACCCCCCCCCCCGTGTGGAAATCCCTCCTCCTCCTTGCGCTCCTCCATCCCCCCCTTCCTAACGCGGGGAAAAAGCCCGCGCTTTCCTGAGCCAGCCCCGCCCCCTGAGGTGCAGCTCCTGTTGCGGCCTTATCCCAATTCCCCCATCCCGAGTCTCACCTCCCTCCAGCACCGACGTCCACATTCCTTACTGTCCCCCCATCAAGAACTCTTCCCCCATCCCCATCCATCTTCCCACCCGTGAAACATTCTTTACCCATATTTACAACCCTGTATACAGTCAACATCTCCCCCACATCCACAGCCCCTCAGTTCGAGTCCAATTTTTCCGTTTGGATAAAGGTCCAAGCCCCTTCTGGCGTTTCGAAATAGTGGTGTCGGTCCTGGTACGTGACCCACAGTTGCGCTGGCTGCAGCATTCCGAATCTCACCCTTTTTCTGTGCAGCACCGCCTTGGCCCGGTTGAAGCCAGCTCTCCTCTTTGCCACCTCCGCGCTCCAGTCCTGGTAGACTCGGATCACCGCATTCTCCCATCTGCTGCTCCGTTCCTTCTTGGCCCATCTCAGGACACTCTCTCTGTCCGCGAAATGATGGAACCTTGCCACTATCGCCCTTGGCAGCTCGCCAGCCTTGGGTCTCCTCGCCAGGACCCGGTGAGCCCCTTCAAGCTCCAGGGGGTCGGAGAGGCATCCGCACCCATCAGCGAATGGAGCATCGTGCTCACATATGCCCCGGCATCAGCCCCCTCCACTCCTTCGGGGAGACCCAGAATCCGGAGATTCTTCCTCCTCGACCTGTTCTCCAGGACCTCGAGTCTCTCGGCCCACCTCTTGTGCAGCGCCTCGTGCGCCTCCATCTTCACCGCAAGGCCCAAGATCTCGTCCTCGTTCTCGTTAGTTTTGTCCTTCACCTCTCGGAGCTCTACCGCCTGGGCCTTCTGGGTCTCCTTCAGTCCCTCGATCGCCAACAGCATTGGCGTCAGCACCTCCTTTTTCAGCTCCTCACGCAGCGCCTGAGAAACTCCTCCTGGTCCGGCCCCCATGCTGCTCGATCTCCGACCTCCGCCATCTTGATTTTTCCCCCTCGTTTCTGCCGCTGCTCCAAAGCCACTTTTTCCGCCACTCCACTTCTAATCCCCTCCATACGACGGAAGGGGGATCTTACTTCACCTTCCCACACGGGATTTTGTCAAAAAATTTCCATTGGGGCTCCTCCGGAGAGCCCAAAAGTCCGTTATAGCAGAGCTGCCGAAATGTGCGGCTTAGCTCCGCATCGCCGCAACCGTAAGTCAAGAACAAATTTATTAACCACTAAACCTGAAAACAAATACGGCACCGAGCATTTGGCCTCATGCAGTCAGTTGACCACGCACACGTGTGCATATGAACATGCAAACCGTACACATGCGTGCGGGTGCACACACATACTTGAGTGTCATTTGATTGTCTTGAGGCGTAGATGTTTGATGGTGTTGGTAATTTTGGTTGGCTGGTTCCTTGGATGTGGTCAGATGTATAAGATGTTACAAATATTGGTCGGGATTCTCCCCTACCCGGCGGGGCGGGGGGTCCCGGCGGGATGGGAGTGCGGAACCACTCCGGTGTCGGGCCACCCCAAAGGTGCAGATTTCTCCGCACCTTTAGGGGCCAAGCCCTCACCTTGAGTGGCTAGGCCCGCGCCGGAGCGGTTGGCGCAACACCGGCCGGCGGGAAAGGCCTTTGGCGCCATGCCAGCCGGGGCTGAAAGGACTTCGCCGGGCGGTGGAAGTCTGCGCATGCGCGGAAGCGTCAGCGGCTGCTGACGTCATCCCAGTGCATGCGCAGGGGGGGGGGGTGTCTCTTACGCGTCGGCCATGGTGAAGGCTGTGGCCGAGACGGAGGGAAAAGAGTGCCCCCACGGCACAGGCCCGCCCGCGGATCGGTGGGCCCCGATCGCGGGCCAGGCCACCGTGGGGGCACCCCCCCCCCCCCCCCAGGGGCAGATCTCCCCGCACCCCCCCCAGGACCCCGGAGCCCCCCCGCGCCGCCTAGTCCCGCCGGTAAGAGAGGTGGTTTGATTCTCGCCGGCGGGACTGGCATCAGCGGGGTTTCGGCCGGAGAATCGCCGGGGGGGGTCGCCACAATCACTGACAGGCGCGGCGCGATTCCCACCCCCGCCAAATATCCGGTGCCGGAGAATTCGGCAACCGGTGGGGGCGGGATTCACGCCAGCCCCCAGCGATTCTCCGACCCGGTGGGGGGTTGGAGAATTCCGCCCATTATAAGGCCTTTGTTGGCTGGTAAATTTCTGATAAGAGTTGGCTTCTCAAACCGGGTGACACACTTGCTCTTAAAGAGACAGAGGGAGACAGAGCAGCCTTCGGCCTGTTGCCTCTGCTGAACCACGGTGTCACTTGCAATCTCCCTCTAGTGGCCTGGCCTTGAGGTATTTCACTCATTATGGGCGCGATTCTCCGAGCCTCGCACTGGGCCGGAGAATCGCCGCAACTGCGCCCCGACGCCGGCGCGCGATTCTCCGAGGTGCTGGGAAACGGCGCCATTTGCGTCGGCACGTTTGACGCGGCGCCGGCCACGGGCCGCTGGAATCGCGGGGGCCGCTGATTCTCCGGCCCGGATGGGCCGAGTGGCCGCGCGGGAAGCGGCAGAGTTCCCGCCGGCGCCGTTCACCCCTGGTCGCTGCCGACGGGAACTCTGCACGAAGGGTCGGGGGCAGCCTGGGGGGCGGGGAAAAGCGCTCCTTCACCGGGGGGGGGGGGGGGCCTCCGATGGGGTCTGGTCCACCGATTGGCGGGCCACCCTCTCCCCACACCCCCCCCGGGTCTACTTTGTTGCGCGGCCGGCCCCTGAACCTCTACGCCATGTTGAGTCGGGGCCGGCGCGCTGAAGAAGTCCCCCACGCATGCGCAGGCTGGCGCGGCGCCCATTTGGCGCTGGGAAGGAAGGCTGGAGCGGCCGCTCCAGCGCTGTGCTGACCTCCTGTGGGGGACAGAATTGGTCGTCTCCGTGCCCGTTTTACGCCGTCGTCAAACGTGACAGCGTTCACGATGGCGTGAACACTTGGGGTGAAATTCTCCGGAAACGGCGCAATGTCCGCCGACTGGCGCCCAAAACGGTGCAAATCAGTCGGGCATCCCCAACCTTAAGGGGTTATGCCGGCGCCGGACAAATTTCCGCCCCGCCAGCTGGCGCGGAAATGACATCTCCGGGCGGCGCATGCGCGGGAGCGTCAGCGGCCGCTGACTGCATTCCCGCGCATGCGCAGTGGAGAGAGTCTCTTCTGCCTCCGCCATGGTGGAGACCGTGGTGGAGGCGGAAGGGAAAGAGTGCCCCCACGGCACAGGCCCGCCCACGGATCGGTGGGCCCGCGGGCCAGGCCACCGTGGGGGCACTCCCCGGGGCCAGATCGCCCCGCGCCCCCCCCCCCCCAAGGACCGTGGAGCCGCCCGCGCCGCCTTGTCATGCCGGTAAGGTAGGTGCTTTAATCTACGCCGGCAGGACAGGCATTTTAGCGGCGGGAATTCGGCCCATCCGGGCCGGAGAATCGCGGGGGGGGGGGGGGTCCGCCAACCGGCACGGCGCGATTCCCACCCCCGCCAAATATCCAGTGGTGGAGAATTCGGCAACCGGCGGAGGCGGGATTCACGCCAGCCCCCGGCGATTCTCCGTCCCGGTGGGGGGTCGGAGAATCTCGCCGTTGGTCTCCATTTTGGAGAATCGCCCCTATGTATTCCCAATGAGATTTGGGTCCCTGTCTCAACATGCAATACTTTTCATTTTAAAAGTCTCTTCTGCAGAAGTTACAAGTTCAGATGGATGTCTCGATTACAGGAAACGTCTCTCTTTACACTCCCCGGATAGTCATTTGTTTCTTTTTCACCTTCACCTTGGAATGTGGCCTTGAGTTTTTAAGCAGTTTACTCTTCTCAATCCAAATTGCAAAATTTCTAAACTGTTGAAAGTTGAAAAATTGTACTTTCAACAATAAAGGAGCATAGCCTCGTGGCAACAAATAGACCGAGTCTGGTTGGAGTATTGACAAACCCTCAACGAGCTGTCGGCACAAATTAAAGAATACACTGATCTGCTTGACTAAAATTAAATGACCCCAATCCCAGAGGTATCCCGATTTTTCTACCTCGACCTTTCATTCTGTCTGAACATTTGGATTTTTAGCCTCTTCAGTTACAGCCACTTGCATTTTTATCTCTCCCCACGGCCACCACTCATTATTTCCAATCAGGAGAAAGTGAACCGCTGCTAAACTGTGTGAATCCTGGCAGTTGCGGCCAGCAATTACCACGAGGAGGTGTGAGAATGCACGCGCCCTGCTATTTTACCCGTGCTCCTTGTGTGCTCTGCCTCAGGCTTGAAAGCACAAGAGGAACAGTGTACCCAGGAGCAGTGTACCCAGGGAGCAGTGTACCCAGGGAGCGGTGTACCCAGAGAGCAGTGTACCCAGGAGCAGTGTACCCAGGGAGCAGTGTACCCAGGGAGCAATGTACCCAGGGAGCAGTGTACCCAGAGAGCAGTGTACCCAGGGAGCAGTGTATCCAGGGAGCAGTGTACCCAGGGAGCAGTGTACCCAGGGAGCAGTATACCCAGGGAGCAGTGTACCCAGGGAGCAGTGTATCCAGGGAGCAGTGTACCCAGGGAGCAGTGTACCCAGGGAGCAGTGTACCCAGGAGCAGTGTACTCAGGGAGCAATGTATCCAGGGAGCAGTGTATCCAGGGAGCAGTGTACCCAGGGAGCAGTGTATCCAGGGAGCAGTGTACCCAGGGAGCAGTGTACCCATGGAGCAGTGTACCCAGGAGCAGTGTACTCAGGGAGCAGTGTACCCATGGAGCGGTGTATCCAGGGACCAGTGTACCCATAGAGCGGTGTACCCATGGAGCAGTGTATCCAGGGACCAGTGTACCCATGGAGCGGTGTACCCACGGAGCAGTGTATCCAGGGATTGGTGTATCCAGGGATTGGTGTATCCAGGGATTGGTGTATCCAGGGATCGGTGTATCCAGGGACCGGTGTAGCAAGGGAGCAGTGTACCCAGGGGGCAG
The DNA here is from genome assembly GCF_047496885.1 of Scyliorhinus torazame. NCBI lineage: Eukaryota > Metazoa > Chordata > Chondrichthyes > Carcharhiniformes > Scyliorhinidae > Scyliorhinus > Scyliorhinus torazame. Next base: position 177,542,625 of record NC_092723.1, on the reverse strand, counting down.
TGTACCCAGGGAGCAGTGTACCCAGGGAGCAGTGTACCAGGGAGCAGTGTACCCAGGGAGCAGTGTACCCAGGGAGCAGTGTACCCAGGGAGCAGTGTACCCAGGGCGCAGTGTACACAGGGAGCAGTGTACCCAGGGGGCAGTGTACCCAGGGAGCAGTGTACCCAGGGAGCAGTGTACCCAGGGAGCAGTGTACCCAGGGAGCAGTGTACCCAGGGAGCAGTGTACCCAGGGAGCAGTGTACCCAGGGAGCAGTGTACCCAGGGAGCAGTGTACCCAGGGAGCAGTGTACCCAGGGAGCAGTGTACCCAGGGGGCAGTGTACCCAGGGAGCAGTGTATCCAGGGAGCAGTGTATCCAGGGAGCAGTGTACCCAGGGAGCAGTGTATCCAGGGAGCAGTGTATCCAGTGAGCAGTGTACCCAGGGAGCAGTGTACCCAGGGAGCAGTGTACCCAGGGAGCAGTGTACCCAGGGAACAGTGTACCCAGGAAGCAGTGTACCCAGGGAGCAATGTACCAATGGTGCAGTGTACCCAGGGACCAGTGTACCCAGGGACCAGTGTACCCAGGGACCAGTGTACCCAAGGAGCAGTGTATCCAGGGACCAGAGTCCACAGGGAGCAGTGTACCCAGGGAGCAGTGTACCCAGGGAGCAGTGTACCCAGGGAGCAGTGTACCCAGGGAGCAGTGTACCCAGGGAGCAGTGTACCCAGGGAGCAGTGTACCCAGGGAGCAGTGTACCCAGGGAGCAGTGTACCCAAGGAGCAGTATATCCAGGGACCAGAGTCCACAGGGAGCAGTGTATCCAGGGAGCAGTGTACCCAGGGGGCAGTGTACCCAGGGAGCAGTGTATCCAGGGGGCAGTGTACCCAGGGAGCAGTGTACCCAGGGAGCAGTGTACCCAGGGAGCAGTGTACCCAGGGAGCAGTGTACCCAGGGAGCAGTGTACCCAGTGAGCAGTGTACACAGGGAGCAGTGTACCCAGGGAGCAGTGTACCCAGGGAGCAGTGTACCCAGGGAGCAGTGTACCCAGTGAGCAGTGTACCCAGGGAGCAGTGTACCCAGGGAGCAGTGTACCCAGGGAGCAGTGTATCCAGGGACCAGAGTCCACAGGGAGCAGTGTACCCAGGGAGCGGTGTACCCAGGGAGCGGTGTACCCAGGGAGCAGTGTACCCAGGGAGCAGTGTACCCAGGGAGCGGTGTACCCAGGGAGCAGTGTACCCAGGGAGCAGTGTATCCAGGGAGCAGTGTACCCAGGGAGCAGTGTACCCAAGGAGCAGTGTATCCAGGGACCAGAGTCCACAGGGAGCAGTGTACCCAGGGAGCAGTGTACCCAGGGAGCAGTGTATCCAGGGAGCAGTGTACCCAGGGAGCAGTGTACCCAAGGAGCAGTGTATCCAGGGACCAGAGTCCACAGGGAGCAGTGTATCCAGGGAGCAGTGGACCCAGGGAGCAGTGTATCCAAGGGGCAGTGTTCCCAGGGGGCAGTGTACCCAGGGAGCTGTGTATCCAGGGAGCTGTGTATCCAGGGAGCAGTGTACCCAGGGAGCAGTGTACCCAGGGAGCAGTGTACCCAGGGAGCAGTGTACCCAGGGAGCAGTGTACCCAGGGAGCAGTGTACCCAGTGAGCAGTGTACCCAGGGAGCAGTGTACCCAGGGAGCAGTGTACCCAGGGAGCAGTGTACCCAGGGAGCAGTATACCCAGGGAGCAGTGTACCCAGGGAGCAGTGTATCCAGGGAGCAGTGTACCCAGGGAGCAGTGTACCCAGGGAGCAGTGTACCCAGGAGCAGTGTACTCAGGGAGCAGTGTATCCAGGGAGCAGTGTATCCAGGGAGCAGTGTACCCAGGGAGCAGTGTATCCAGGGAGCAGTGTACCCAGGGAGCAGTGTACCCATGGAGCAGTGTACCCAGGAGCAGTGTACTCAGGGAGCAGTGTACCCATGGAGCGGTGTATCCAGGGACCAGTGTACCCATAGAGCGGTGTACCCATGGAGCAGTGTATCCAGGGACCAGTGTACCCATGGAGCGGTGTACCCACGGAGCAGTGTATCCAGGGATTGGTGTATCCAGGGATTGGTGTATCCAGGGATTGGTGTATCCAGGGATCGGTGTATCCAGGGACCGGTGTAGCAAGGGAGCAGTGTACCCAGGGGGCAGTGTACCCAGGGAGCAGTGTACCCAGGGAGCAGTGTACCAGGGAGCAGTGTACCCAGGGAGCAGTGTACCCAGGGAGCAGTGTACCCAGGGAGCAGTGTACCCAGGGCGCAGTGTACACAGGGAGCAGTGTACCCAGGGGGCAGTGTACCCAGGGAGCAGTGTACCCAGGGAGCAGTGTACCCAGGGAGCAGTGTACCCAGGGAGCAGTGTACCCAGGGAGCAGTGTACCCAGGGAGCAGTGTACCCAGGGAGCAGTGTACCCAGGGAGCAGTGTACCCAGGGAGCAGTGTACCCAGGGAGCAGTGTACCCAGGGGGCAGTGTACCCAGGGAGCAGTGTATCCAGGGAGCAGTGTATCCAGGGAGCAGTGTACCCAGGGAGCAGTGTATCCAGGGAGCAGTGTATCCAGTGAGCAGTGTACCCAGGGAGCAGTGTACCCAGGGAGCAGTGTACCCAGGGAGCAGTGTACCCAGGGAACAGTGTACCCAGGAAGCAGTGTACCCAGGGAGCAATGTACCAATGGTGCAGTGTACCCAGGGACCAGTGTACCCAGGGACCAGTGTACCCAGGGACCAGTGTACCCAAGGAGCAGTGTATCCAGGGACCAGAGTCCACAGGGAGCAGTGTACCCAGGGAGCAGTGTACCCAGGGAGCAGTGTACCCAGGGAGCAGTGTACCCAGGGAGCAGTGTACCCAGGGAGCAGTGTACCCAGGGAGCAGTGTACCCAGGGAGCAGTGTACCCAAGGAGCAGTATATCCAGGGACCAGAGTCCACAGGGAGCAGTGTATCCAGGGAGCAGTGTACCCAGGGGGCAGTGTACCCAGGGAGCAGTGTATCCAGGGGGCAGTGTACCCAGGGAGCAGTGTACCCAGGGAGCAGTGTACCCAGGGAGCAGTGTACCCAGGGAGCAGTGTACCCAGGGAGCAGTGTACCCAGTGAGCAGTGTACACAGGGAGCAGTGTACCCAGGGAGCAGTGTACCCAGGGAGCAGTGTACCCAGGGAGCAGTGTACCCAGTGAGCAGTGTACCCAGGGAGCAGTGTACCCAGGGAGCAGTGTACCCAGGGAGCAGTGTATCCAGGGACCAGAGTCCACAGGGAGCAGTGTACCCAGGGAGCGGTGTACCCAGGGAGCGGTGTACCCAGGGAGCAGTGTACCCAGGGAGCAGTGTACCCAGGGAGCGGTGTACCCAGGGAGCAGTGTACCCAGGGAGCAGTGTATCCAGGGAGCAGTGTACCCAGGGAGCAGTGTACCCAAGGAGCAGTGTATCCAGGGACCAGAGTCCACAGGGAGCAGTGTATCCAGGGAGCAGTGGACCCAGGGAGCAGTGTATCCAAGGGGCAGTGTTCCCAGGGGGCAGTGTACCCAGGGAGCTGTGTATCCAGGGAGCTGTGTATCCAGGGAGCAGTGTACCCAGGGAGCAGTGTACCCAGGGAGCAGTGTACCCAGGGAGCAGTGTACCCAGGGAGCAGTGTACCCAGGGAGCAGTGTACCCAGTGAGCAGTGTACCCAGGGAGCAGTGTACCCAGGGAGCAGTGTACCCAGGGAGCAGTGTACCCAGGAGCAGTGTACCCAGGGAGCAGTGTACCCAGGGAGCAGTGTACGCAGGGGGCAGTGTACCCAAGGAACAGTGTATCCAGGGACCAGTGTCCACAGGGAGCAATGTACCCAGGAAGCAGTGTACCCAGGAAGCAGTGTACCCAGGGAGCAGTGTACCCAGGGAGCAATGTACCCAGGGAGCAGTGAACGCAGGGAGCAGTGTACCAGGGAGCAGTGTATCCAGGGAGCAGTGTACCCAGGGAGCAGTGTACCCAGGGAGCAGTGTACCAGGGAGCAGTGTACCCAGTGAGCAGTGTGTCCCAGTGATGAGGGGTAGTGAGTGTGAGAGGCAGTGTACCCAGTGAGCAGTGTGTCCCGGTGATGGGGGGTAGTGAGTGTGAGAGGCAGTGTACCCAGTGAGCAGTGTGTCCAGGTGATGAGGGGTAGTGAGTGTGAGAGGCAGTGTACCCAGTGAGCAGTGTGTCCTGGTGATGAGGGGTAGTGATTGTGAGAGGCAGTGTACCCAGTGAGCAGTGTGTCCCGGGTGATGAGGGGTAGTGAGTGTGAGAGGCAGTGTACCCAGTGAACAGTGTGTCCCAGTGATGCGGGGTAGTGAGTGTGAGAGGCAGTGTACTCAGTGAGCAGTGTGTCCTGGTGATGGGGGTTAGTGAGTGTGAGAGGCAGTGTACCCAGTGAGCAGTGTGTCCTGGTGATGAGGGGTAGTGAGTGTGAGAGGCAGGGTACCCAGTGAGCAGTGTGTCCTGGTGATGAGTGGTAGTGAGTGTGAGAGGCAGTGTACCCAGTGAGCAGTGTGTCCCGGTGATGGGGGGGGGGGGGGGTAGTGAGTGTGAGAGGCAGTGTACCCAGTGAGCAGTGTGTCCCGGTGATGAGGGTTAGTGAGTGTGAGAGGCAGTGTACCCAGTGAGCAGTGTGTCCCGGTGATGGGGGTTAGTGAGTGTGTGAGGCAGTGTACCCAGTGAGCAGTGTGTCCTGGTGATGGGGGTTAGTGAGTGTGAGAGGCAGTGTACCCAGTGATCCGTGTGTCCCAGTGATGAGGGGTAGTGAGTGTGAGAGGCTGTGTACCCAGTGAGCAGTGTGTCCTGGTGATGAGGGGTAGTGAGTGTGAGAGGCAGTGTACCCAGTGAGCAGTGTGTCCTGGTGATGGGGGTAGTGAGTGTGAGAGGCAGTGTACCCAGTGAGCAGTGTGTCCCGGTGATGAGGGGTACTGAGTGTGTGAGGCAATGTACCCAGTGAGCAGTGTGTCCCGGTGATGGGGGGGTAGTGAATGTGAGAGGCAGTGTACCCAGTGAGCAGTGTGTCCCAGTGATGAGGGGTAGTGAGTGTGAGAGGCAGTGTACCCAGTGAGCAGTGTGTCCCAGTGATGAGGGGTAGTGAGTGTGAGAGGCAGTGTACCCAGTGAGCAGTGTGTCCTGGTGATGAGGGGTAGTGAGTGTGAGAGGCAGTGTACCCAGTGGGCAGTGTGTCCCGGTGATGGGGGGGTAGTGAGTGTGAGAGGCAGTGTACCCAGTGAGCAGTGTGTCCTGGTGATGGGGATTAGTGAGTGTGAGAGGCAGTGTACCCAGTGAGCAGTGTGTCCTGGTGATGGGGGGTAGTGACTGTGAGAGGCAGTGTACCCAGTGAGCAGTGTGTCCCGGTGATGGGGGGGGGGGGGTAGTGAGTGTGAGAGGCAGTGTACCCAGTGAGCAGTGTGTCCTGGTGATGGGGGGTAGTGAGTGTGAGAGGCAGTGTACCCAGTGAGCAGTGTGTCCTGGTGATGAGGGATAGTGAGTGTGTGAGGCAGTGTACCCAGTGAGCAGTGTGTCCCGGTGATGGGGGTTAGTGAGTGTGAGAGGCAGTGTACCCAGTGAGCAGTGTGTCCCGGTGATGGGGGGTAGTGAGTGTGAGAGGCAGTGTACCCAGTGAGCAGTGTGTCCTGGTGATGGGGGGTAGTGAGTGTGAGAGGCAGTGTACCCAGTGAGCAGTGTGTCCCGGTGATGAGGGGTAGTGAGTGTGAGAGGCAGTGTACCCAGTGAGCAGTGTGTCCTGGTGATGGGGGTTAGTGAGTGTGAGAGGCAGTGTACCCAGTGAGCAGTGTGTCCCGGTGATGAGGGGTAGTGAGTGTGAGAGGCAGTGCACCCAGTGAGCAGTGTGTCCCGGTGATGAGGGATAGTGAGTGTGAGAGGCAGTGTACCCAGTGAGCAGTGTGTCCTGGTGATGAGGGGTAGTGAGTGTGAGAGGCAGTGTACCCAGTGAGCAGTGTGTCGCGGGTGATGGGGGAGTAGTGAGTGTGAGAGGCAGTGTACCCAGTGAGCAGTGTGTCCCGGTGATGGGGGTTAGTGAGTGTGAGAGGCAGTGTACCCAGTGAGCAGTGTGTCCTGGTGATGAGGGGTAGTGAGTGTGAGAGGTAGTGTACCCAGTGAGCAGTGTGTCCCGGGTGATGTGGGTTAGTGAGTGTGAGAGGCAGTGTACCCAGTGAGCAGTGTGTCCCGGGTGATGGGGGGGTAGTGAGTGTGAGAGGCAGTGTACCCAGTGAGCAGTGTGTCCCGGTGATGGGGGGTAGTGAGTGTGAGAGGCAGTGTACCCAGTGAGCAGTGTGTCCCGGTGATGGGGGGTAGTGAGTGTGCGAGGCAGTGTACCCAGTGAGCAGTGTGTCCTGGTGATGAGGGGTAGTGAGTGTGAGAGGCAGTGTACCCAGTGAGCAGTGTGTCCCGGTGATGGGGGGTAGTGAGTGTGAGAGGCAGTGTACCCAGTGAGCAGTGTGTCCCGGTGATGGGGGGTAGTGAGTGTGAAAGGCAGTGTACCCAGTGAGCAGTGTGTCCTGGTGATGGGGGGATAGTGAGTGTGAGAGGCAGTGTACCCAGTGAGCAGTGTGCCGGGTGATGGGGGTTAGTGAGTGTGTGAGGCAGTGTACCCAGTGAGCAGTGTGTCCCGGTGATGAGGGGTAGTGAGTGTGAGAGGCAGTGTACCCAGTGAGCAGTGTGCCCCGGTGATGGGGGGGGAGTGAGTGTGAGAGGCAGTGTACCCAGTGAGCAGTGTGTCCCAGTGATGAGGGGTAGTGAGTGTGAGAGGCAGTGTACCCAGTGAGCAGTGTGTCCCGGTGCTGGGGATCAGTGAGTGTGAGAGGCAGTGTACCCAGTGAGCAGTGTGTCCTGGTGATGAGGGGTAGTGAGTGTGAGAGGCAGTGTACCCAGTGAGCAGTGTGTCCCGGTGCTGAGGGGTAGTGAGTGTGAGAGGCAGTGTACCCAGTGAGCAGTGTGTCCCGGTGATGGGAGGTAGTGAGTGTGAGAGGCAGTGTACCCAGTGAGCAGTGTGTCCTGGTGATGGGCGGATGGTGAGTGTGAGAGGCAGTGTACCCAGTGAGCAGTGTGTCCCGGTGATGGGGATCAGTGAGTGTGTGAGGCAGTGTATCCAGTGAGCAGTGTGTCCTGGTGATGAGGGGTAGTGAGTGTGAGAGGCAGTGTACCCAGTGAGCAGTGTGTCCCGGTGATGGGGGTTAGTGAGTGTGAGAGGCAGTGTACCCAGTGAGCAGTGTGTCCCGGGTGATGGGGGTTAGTGAGTGTGAGAGGCAGTTTACCCAGTGGGCAGTGTGTCCTGGTGATGGGGGGATAGTGAGTGTGAGAGGCAGTGTACCCAGTGAGCAGTGTGCCGGGTGATGAGGGGTAGTGAGTGTGTGAGGCAGTGTACCCAGTGAGCAGTGTGTCCTGGTGATGAGGGGTAGTGAGTGTGAGAGGTAGTGTACCCAGTGAGCAGTGTGTCCTGGTGATGGGGGGGGTAGTGAGTGTGAGAGGCAGTGTACCCAGTGAGCAGTGTGTCCCGGTGATGGGGATCAGTGAGTGTGTGAGGCAGTGTACCCAGTGAGCTGTTTGTCCCGGGTGATGGGGGTTAGTGAGTATGAGAGGCAGTGTACCCAGTGAGCAGTGTGTCCCGGGTGATGGGGGTTAGTGAGTGTGAGAGGCAGTGTACCCAGTGAGCAGTGTGTCCCGGTGATGAGGGGTAGTGAGTGTGAGAGGCAGTGTACCCAGTGAGCAGTGTGTCCCGGTGATGGGGGGTAGTGAGTGTGTGAGGCAGTGTACCCAGTGAGCAGTGTGACCCGGCGATGGGGGGTAGTGAGTGTGAGAGGCAGTGTACCCAGTGAGCAGTGTGTCCTGGTGATGGGGATTAGTGAGTGTGAGAGGCAGTGTACCCAGTGAGCTGTGTGTCCCGGTGATGGGGGATAGTGAATGTGAGAGGCAGTGTACCCAGTGAGCCGTGTGTCCTGGTGATGAGGGGTAGTGAGTGTGAGAGGCAGTGTTCCAGTGAGCAGTGTGTCCTGGTGATGAGGGGTAGTGAGTGTGAGAGACAGTGTACCCAGTGAGCAGTGTGTCCCGGTGATGGGGGGTAGTGAGTGTGAGAGGCAGTGTACCCAGTGAGCAGTGTGTCCTGGTGATGGGGGGGTAGTGAGTGTGAGAGGCAGTGTACCCAGTGAGCAGTGTGTCCCGGTGATGGGGATCAGTGAGTGTGGGAGGCAGTGTACCCAGTGAGCAGTGTGTCCCGGGTGATGGGGGGATAGTGAGTGTGAGAGGCAGTGTACCCAGTGAGCAGTGTGTCCTGGTGATGGGGGTTAGTGAGTGTGAGAGGCAGTGTACCTAGTGAGCAGTGTGTCCCGGTGATGGGGGTTAGTGAGTGTGAGAGGCAGTGTACCCAGTGAGCAGTGTGTCCCGTTGATGGGGGGTAGTGAGTGTGAGAGGCAGTGTACCCAGTGTGCAGTGTGTCCCGGTGATGGGGGAGGAGTGAGTGTGAGAGGCAGTGTACCCAGTGAGCAGTGTGTCCCGGTGATGGGGGTTAGTGAGTGTGAGAGGCAGTGTACCCAGTGAGAAGTGTGTCCCGGTGATGAGGAGTAGTGAGTGTGAGAGGCAGTGTATCCAGTGAGCAGTGTGTCCTGGTGATGAGGGGTAGTGAGTGTGAGAGGCAGTGTACCCAGTGAGCAGTGTGTCCCGGTGATGGGGGTTAGTGAGTGTGAGAGGCAGTGTACCCAGTGAGCAGTGTGTCCCGGGTGATGGGGGTTAGTGAGTGTGAGAGGCAGTTTACCCAGTGGGCAGTGTGTCCTGGTGATGGGGGGATAGTGAGTGTGAGAGGCAGTGTACCCAGTGAGCAGTGTGCCGGGTGATGAGGGGTAGTGAGTGTGTGAGGCAGTGTACCCAGTGAGCAGTGTGTCCTGGTGATGAGGGGTAGTGAGTGTGAGAGGTAGTGTACCCAGTGAGCAGTGTGTCCTGGTGATGGGGGGGGTAGTGAGTGTGAGAGGCAGTGTACCCAGTGAGCAGTGTGTCCCGGTGATGGGGATCAGTGAGTGTGTGAGGCAGTGTACCCAGTGAGCTGTTTGTCCCGGGTGATGGGGGTTAGTGAGTATGAGAGGCAGTGTACCCAGTGAGCAGTGTGTCCCGGGTGATGGGGGTTAGTGAGTGTGAGAGGCAGTGTACCCAGTGAGCAGTGTGTCCCGGTGATGAGGGGTAGTGAGTGTGAGAGGCAGTGTACCCAGTGAGCAGTGTGTCCCGGTGATGGGGGGTAGTGAGTGTGTGAGGCAGTGTACCCAGTGAGCAGTGTGACCCGGCGATGGGGGGTAGTGAGTGTGAGAGGCAGTGTACCCAGTGAGCAGTGTGTCCTGGTGATGGGGATTAGTGAGTGTGAGAGGCAGTGTACCCAGTGAGCTGTGTGTCCCGGTGATGGGGGATAGTGAATGTGAGAGGCAGTGTACCCAGTGAGCCGTGTGTCCTGGTGATGAGGGGTAGTGAGTGTGAGAGGCAGTGTTCCAGTGAGCAGTGTGTCCTGGTGATGAGGGGTAGTGAGTGTGAGAGACAGTGTACCCAGTGAGCAGTGTGTCCCGGTGATGGGGGGTAGTGAGTGTGAGAGGCAGTGTACCCAGTGAGCAGTGTGTCCTGGTGATGGGGGGGTAGTGAGTGTGAGAGGCAGTGTACCCAGTGAGCAGTGTGTCCCGGTGATGGGGATCAGTGAGTGTGGGAGGCAGTGTACCCAGTGAGCAGTGTGTCCCGGGTGATGGGGGGATAGTGAGTGTGAGAGGCAGTGTACCCAGTGAGCAGTGTGTCCTGGTGATGGGGGTTAGTGAGTGTGAGAGGCAGTGTACCTAGTGAGCAGTGTGTCCCGGTGATGGGGGTTAGTGAGTGTGAGAGGCAGTGTACCCAGTGAGCAGTGTGTCCCGTTGATGGGGGGTAGTGAGTGTGAGAGGCAGTGTACCCAGTGTGCAGTGTGTCCCGGTGATGGGGGAGGAGTGAGTGTGAGAGGCAGTGTACCCAGTGAGCAGTGTGTCCCGGTGATGGGGGTTAGTGAGTGTGAGAGGCAGTGTACCCAGTGAGAAGTGTGTCCCGGTGATGAGGAGTAGTGAGTGTGAGAGGCAGTGTACCCAGTGAGCAGTGTGTCCCAGTGATGAGGGGTAGTGAGTGTGAGAGGCAGTGTACCAGTGAGCAGTGTGTCCCAGTAATGAGGGGTAGTGAGTGTGAGAGGCAGTGTACCCAGTGAGCAGTGTGTCCCGGTGATGGGGGATAGTGAGTGTGAGAGGCAGTGTACCCAGTGAGCCGTGTGTCCTGGTGATGAGGGGTAGTGAGTGTGAGAGGCAGTGTACACAGTGAGCAGTGTGTCCTGGTGATGATGGGTAGTGAGTGTGAGAGGCAGTGTACCCAGTGAGCAGTGGGTCCCGGTGACGGGGATTAGTGAGTGTGAGAGGCAGTGTACCCAGTGAGCAGTGTGTCCCGGTGATGAGGGGTAGTGAGTGTGAGAGACAGTGTACCCAGTGAGCAGTGTGTCCCGGTGATGAGGGGTAGTGAGTGTGAGAGGCAGTGTACCCAGTGAGCAGTGTGTCCTGGTGATGGGGGAGTAGTGAGTGTGAGAGGCAGTGTACCCAGTGAGCCGTGTGTCCCAGTGATGAGGGGTAGTGAGTGTGAGAGGCAGTGTACCCAGTGAGCAGTGTGTCCCGGTGATGAGGGGTAGTGAGTGTGAGAGGCAGTGTACCAGTGAGCAGTGTGTCCCAGTGATGAGGGGTAGTGAGTGTGAGAGGCAGTGTACCCAGTGAGCAGTGTGTCCCGGTGATGGGGGATAGTGAGTGTGAGAGGCAGTGTACCCAGTGAGCCGTGTGTCCTGGTGATGAGGGGTAGTGAGTGTGAGAGGCAGTGTACACAGTGAGCAGTGTGTCCTGGTGATGATGGGTAGTGAGTGTGAGAGGCAGTGTACCCAGTGAGCAGTGGGTCCCGGTGACGGGGATTAGTGAGTGTGAGAGGCAGTGTACCCAGTGAGCAGTGTGTCCCGGTGATGAGGGGTAGTGAGTGTGAGAGACAGTGTACCCAGTGAGCAGTGTGTCCCGGTGATGAGGGGTAGTGAGTGTGAGAGGCAGTGTACCCAGTGAGCAGTGTGTCCTGGTGATGGGGGAGTAGTGAGTGTGAGAGGCAGTGTACCCAGTGAGCCGTGTGTCCCAGTGATGAGGGGTAGTGAGTGTGAGAGGCAGTGTACCCAGTGAGCAGTGTGTCCCGGTGATGGGGGGGTAGTGAGTGTGAGAGGCAGTGTCCCCAGTGAGCAGTGTGTCCCGGGTGATGAGGGGTAGTGAGTGTGAGAGGCAGTGTACCCAGTGAGCAGTGTGTCCTGGTGATGATGGGTAGTGAGTGTGAGAGGCAGTGTACCAGTGAGCAGTGTGTCCTGGTGATGGGGGTTAGTGAGTGTGAGAGGCAGTGTACCCAGTGAGCAGTATGTCCCGGTGATGAGGGGTAGTGAGTGTGAGAGGCAGTGTACCCAGTGAGCAGTCTGTGCTGGTGATGGGGATTAGTGAGTGTGAGAGGCAGTGTACCCAGTGAGCAGTGAGTCCTGGTGATGGGGGGGTAGTGAGTGTGAGAGGCAGTGTACCCAGTGAGCAGTGTGCCCCGGTGATGGGGGATAGTGAGTGTGAGAGGCAGTGTACCCAGTGAGCAGTGTGTCCCGGTGATGAGGGGTACTGAGTGTGTGAGGCAATGTACCCAGTGAGCAGTGTGTCCCGGTGATGGGGGGGTAGTGAATGTGAGAGGCAGTGTACCCAGTGAGCAGTGTGTCCCAGTGATGAGGGGTAGTGAGTGTGAGAGGCAGTGTACCCAGTGAGCAGTGTGTCCCAGTGATGAGGGGTAGTGAGTGTGAGAGGCAGTGTACCCAGTGAGCAGTGTGTCCTGGTGATGAGGGGTAGTGAGTGTGAGAGGCAGTGTACCCAGTGGGCAGTGTGTCCCGGTGATGGGGGGGTAGTGAGTGTGAGAGGCAGTGTACCCAGTGAGCAGTGTGTCCTGGTGATGGGGATTAGTGAGTGTGAGAGGCAGTGTACCCAGTGAGCAGTGTGTCCTGGTGATAGGGGGTTGTGACTGTGAGAGGCAGTGTACCCAGTGAGCAGTGTGTCCCGGTGATGGGGGGGGGGGGGTAGTGAGTGTGAGAGGCAGTGTACCCAGTGAGCAGTGTGTCCTGGTGATGGGGGGTAGTGAGTGTGAGAGGCAGTGTACCCAGTGAGCAGTGTGTCCTGGTGATGAGGGATAGTGAGTGTGAGAGGCAGTGTACCCAGTGAGCAGTGTGTCCCGGTGATGGGGGTTAGTGAGTGTGAGAGGCAGTGTACCCAGTGAGCAGTGTGTCCCGGTGATGGGGGGTAGTGAGTGTGAGAGGCAGTGTACCCAGTGAGCAGTGTGTCCTGGTGATGGGGGGTAGTGAGTGTGAGAGGCAGTGTACCCAGTGAGCAGTGTGTCCCGGTGATGAGGGGTAGTGAGTGTGAGAGGCAGTGTACCCAGTGAGCAGTGTGTCCTGGTGATGGGGGTTAGTGAGTGTGAGTGGCAGTGTACCCAGTGAGCAGTGTGTCCCGGTGATGAGGGGTAGTGAGTGTGAGAGGCAGTGCACCCAGTGAGCAGTGTGTCCCGGTGATGAGGGATAGTGAGTGTGAGAGGCAGTGTACCCAGTGAGCAGTGTGTCCTGGTGATGAGGGGTAGTGAGTGTGAGAGGCAGTGTACCCAGTGAGCAGTGTGTCGCGGGTGATGGGGGAGTAGTGAGTGTGAGAGGCAGTGTACCCAGTGAGCAGTGTGTCCCGGTGATGGGGGTTAGTGAGTGTGAGAGGCAGTGTACCCAGTGAGCAGTGTGTCCTGGTGATGAGGGGTAGTGAGTGTGAGAGGTAGTGTACCCAGTGAGCAGTGTGTCCCGGGTGATGTGGGTTAGTGAGTGTGAGAGGCAGTGTACCCAGTGAGCAGTGTGTCCCGGGTGATGGGGGGGTAGTGAGTGTGAGAGGCAGTGTACCCAGTGAGCAGTGTGTCCCGGTGATGGGGGGTAGTGAGTGTGAGAGGCAGTGTACCCAGTGAGCAGTGTGTCCCGGTGATGGGGGGTAGTGAGTGTGCGAGGCAGTGTACCCAGTGAGCAGTGTGTCCTGGTGATGAGGGGTAGTGAGTGTGAGAGGCAGTGTACCCAGTGAGCAGTGTGTCCCGGTGATGGGGGGTAGTGAGTGTGCGAGGCAGTGTACCCAGTGAGCAGTGTGTCCTGGTGATGAGGGGTAGTGAGTGTGAAAGGCAGTGTACCCAGTGAGCAGTGTGTCCTGGTGATGGGGGGATAGTGAGTGTGAGAGGCAGTGTACCCAGTGAGCAGTGTGCCGGGTGATGGGGGTTAGTGAGTGTGTGAGGCAGTGTACCCAGTGAGCAGTGTGTCCCGGTGATGAGGGGTAGTGAGTGTGAGAGGCAGTGTACCCAGTGAGCAGTGTGCCCCGGTGATGGGGGGGTAGTGAGTGTGAGAGGCAGTGTACCCAGTGAGCAGTGTGTCCCAGTGATGAGGGGTAGTGAGTGTGAGAGGCAGTGTACCCAGTGAGCAGTGTGTCCCGGTGCTGGGGATCAGTGAGTGTGAGAGGCAGTGTACCCAGTGAGCAGTGTGTCCTGGTGATGAGGGGTAGTGAGTGTGAGAGGCAGTGTACCCAGTGAGCAGTGTGTCCCGGTGCTGAGGGGTAGTGAGTGTGAGAGGCAGTGTACCCAGTGAGCAGTGTGTCCCGGTGATGGGGGGTAGTGAGTGTGAGAGGCAGTGTACCCAGTGAGCAGTGTGTCCTGGTGATGGGCGGATAGTGAGTGTGAGAGGCAGTGTACCCAGTGAGCAGTGTGTCCCGGTGATGGGGATCAGTGAGTGTGTGAGGCAGTGTATCCAGTGAGCAGTGTGTCCTGGTGATGAGGGGTAGTGAGTGTGAGAGGCAGTGTACCCAGTGAGCAGTGTGTCCCGGTGATGGGGGTTAGTGAGTGTGAGAGGCAGTGTACCCAGTGAGCAGTGTGTCCCGGGTGATGGGGGTTAGTGAGTGTGAGAGGCAGTTTACCCAGTGGGCAGTGTGTCCTGGTGATGGGGGGATAGTGAGTGTGAGAGGCAGTGTACCCAGTGAGCAGTGTGCCGGGTGATGAGGGGTAGTGAGTGTGTGAGGCAGTGTACCCAGTGAGCAGTGTGTCCTGGTGATGAGGGGTAGTGAGTGTGAGAGGTAGTGTACCCAGTGAGCAGTGTGTCCTGGTGATGGGGGGGGTAGTGAGTGTGAGAGGCAGTGTACCCAGTGAGCAGTGTGTCCCGGTGATGGGGATCAGTGAGTGTGTGAGGCAGTGTACCCAGTGAGCTGTTTGTCCCGGGTGATGGGGGTTAGTGAGTATGAGAGGCAGTGTACCCAGTGAGCAGTGTGTCCCGGGTGATGGGGGTTAGTGAGTGTGAGAGGCAGTGTACCCAGTGAGCAGTGTGTCCCGGTGATGAGGGGTAGTGAGTGTGAGAGGCAGTGTACCCAGTGAGCAGTGTGTCCCGGTGATGGGGGGTAGTGAGTGTGTGAGGCAGTGTACCCAGTGAGCAGTGTGACCCGGCGATGGGGGGTAGTGAGTGTGAGAGGCAGTGTACCCAGTGAGCAGTGTGTCCTGGTGATGGGGATTAGTGAGTGTGAGAGGCAGTGTACCCAGTGAGCTGTGTGTCCCGGTGATGGGGGATAGTGAATGTGAGAGGCAGTGTACCCAGTGAGCCGTGTGTCCTGGTGATGAGGGGTAGTGAGTGTGAGAGGCAGTGTACCCAGTGAGCAGTCTGTCCCGGGTGATGGGGGGGTAGTGAGTGTGAGAGGCAGTGTACCCAGTGAGCAGTCTGTCCTTGTGATGGGGGGGGGGTAGTGAGTGTGAGAGGCAGTGTACCCATTGAGCAGTGTGTCCTGGTGATGGGGTAGTGAGTGTGTGAGGCAGTGTACCCAGTGAGCAGTGTGTCCCAGTGATGGGGATTAGTGAGTTTGAGAGGCAGTGTACCCAGTGAGCAGTGTGTCCTGGTGATGGGGGGTAGTGAGTGTGAGAGGCAGTGTTCCAGTGAGCAGTGTGTCCTGGTGATGAGGGGTAGTGAGTGTGAGAGACAGTGTACCCAGTGAGCAGTGTGTCCCGGTGATGGGGGGTAGTGAGTGTGAGAGGCAGTGTACCCAGTGAGCAGTGTGTCCTGGTGATGGGGGGGTAGTGAGTGTGAGAGGCAGTGTACCCAGTGAGCAGTGTGTCCCGGGTGATGGGGGGATAGTGAGTGTGAGAGGCAGTGTACCCAGTGAGCAGTGTGTCCTGGTGATGGGGGTTAGTGAGTGTGAGAGGCAGTGTACCTAGTGAGCAGTGTGTCCCGGTGATGGGGGTTAGTGAGTGTGAGAGGCAGTGTACCCAGTGAGCAGTGTGTCCCGTTGATGGGGGGTAGTGAGTGTGAGAGGCAGTGTACCCAGTGTGCAGTGTGTCCCGGTGATGGGGGAGGAGTGAGTGTGAGAGGCAGTGTACCCAGTGAGCAGTGTGTCCCGGTGATGGGGGTTAGTGAGTGTGAGAGGCAGTGTACCCAGTGAGAAGTGTGTCCCGGTGATGAGGAGTAGTGAGTGTGAGAGGCAGTGTACCCAGTGAGCAGTGTGTCCCAGTGATGAGGGGTAGTGAGTGTGAGAGGCAGTGTACCAGTGAGCAGTGTGTCCCAGTAATGAGGGGTAGTGAGTGTGAGAGGCAGTGTACCCAGTGAGCAGTGTGTCCCGGTGATGGGGGATAGTGAGTGTGAGAGGCAGTGTACCCAGTGAGCCGTGTGTCCTGGTGATGAGGGGTAGTGAGTGTGAGAGGCAGTGTACACAGTGAGCAGTGTGTCCTGGTGATGATGGGTAGTGAGTGTGAGAGGCAGTGTACCCAGTGAGCAGTGGGTCCCGGTGACGGGGATTAGTGAGTGTGAGAGGCAGTGTACCCAGTGAGCAGTGTGTCCCGGTGATGAGGGGTAGTGAGTGTGAGAGACAGTGTACCAGTGAGCAGTGTGTCCCGGTGATGAGGGGTAGTGAGTGTGAGAGGCAGTGTACCCAGTGAGCAGTGTGTCCTGGTGATGGGGGAGTAGTGAGTGTGAGAGGCAGTGTACCCAGTGAGCCGTGTGTCCCAGTGATGAGGGGTAGTGAGTGTGAGAGGCAGTGTACCCAGTGAGCAGTGTGTCCCGGTGATGGGGGGGTAGTGAGTGTGAGAGGCAGTGTACCCAGTGAGCAGTGTGTCCCGGTGATGAGGGGTAGTGAGTGTGAGAGGCAGTGTACCAGTGAGCAGTGTGTCCCAGTGATGAGGGGTAGTGAGTGTGAGAGGCAGTGTACCCAGTGAGCAGTGTGTCCCGGTGATGGGGGATAGTGAGTGTGAGAGGCAGTGTACCCAGTGAGCCGTGTGTCCTGGTGATGAGGGGTAGTGAGTGTGAGAGGCAGTGTACACAGTGAGCAGTGTGTCCTGGTGATGATGGGTAGTGAGTGTGAGAGGCAGTGTACCCAGTGAGCAGTGGGTCCCGGTGACGGGGATTAGTGAGTGTGAGAGGCAGTGTACCCAGTGAGCAGTGTGTCCCGGTGATGAGGGGTAGTGAGTGTGAGAGACAGTGTACCCAGTGAGCAGTGTGTCCCGGTGATGAGGGGTAGTGAGTGTGAGAGGCAGTGTACCCAGTGAGCAGTGTGTCCTGGTGATGGGGGAGTAGTGAGTGTGAGAGGCAGTGTACCCAGTGAGCCGTGTGTCCCAGTGATGAGGGGTAGTGAGTGTGAGAGGCAGTGTACCCAGTGAGCAGTGTGTCCCGGTGATGGGGGGGTAGTGAGTGTGAGAGGCAGTGTCTCCAGTGAGCAGTGTGTCCCGGGTGATGAGGGGTAGTGAGTGTGAGAGGCAGTGTACCCAGTGAGCAGTGTGTCCTGGTGATGATGGGTAGTGAGTGTGAGAGGCAGTGTACCAGTGAGCAGTGTGTCCTGGTGATGGGGGTTAGTGAGTGTGAGAGGCAGTGTACCCAGTGAGCAGTATGTCCCGGTGATGAGGGGTAGTGAGTGTGAGAGGCAGTGTACCCAGTGAGCAGTCTGTGCTGGTGATGGGGATTAGTGAGTGTGAGAGGCAGTGTACCCAGTGAGCAGTCTGTCCTGGTGATGGGGATTAGTGAGTGTGAGAGGCAGTGTACCCAGTGAGCAGTGAGTCCTGGTGATGGGGGGGTAGTGAGTGTGAGAGGCAGTGTACCCAGTGAGCAGTGTGCCCCGGTGATGGGGGATAGTGAGTGTGAGAGGCAGTGTACCCAGTGAGCAGTGTGTCCCGGTGATGAGGGGTAGTGAGTGTGAGAGGCAGTGTACCCAGTGAGCAGTGTGTCCCGGTGATGGGGATTAGTGAGTGTGAGAGGCAGTGTACCCAGTGAGCAGCGAGTCCCGGTGATGAGGGGTAGTGAGTGTGAGAGGCAGTGTACCCAGTGAGCAGTGTCTCCTGGTGATGGGGGGTAGTGAGTGTGAGAGGCAGTGTACCCAGTAAGCAGTGTGTCCCGGTGATGAGGGGTAGTGAGTGTGAGAGGCAGTGTACCCAGTGAGCAGTGTGTCCTGGTGATGAGGGGTTAGTGAGTGTGAGAGGCAGTGTACCCAGTGAACAGTGTGTCCCAGTGATGGGGGGGTAGTGAGTGTGAGAGGCAGTGTACCCAGTGAGCCGTGTGTCCCGGTGATGGAGGGGGGTAGTGAGTGTGAGAGGCAGTGTACCCAGTGAGCAGTGTGTCCTGGTGATGAGGGGTTAGTGAGTGTGAGAGGCAGTGTACCCAGTGAGCAGTCTGTGCTGGTGATGGGGGGTAGTGAGTGTGAGAGGCAGTGTACCCAGTGAGCAGTGTGTCCCGGTGATGAGGGGTAGTGAGTGTTAGAGGCAGTGTACCCAGTGAGCAGTGTGTCCCGGTGATGAGGGGTAGTGAGTGTGAGACGCAGTGTACCCAGTGAGCAGTGTGTCCTGTTGATGTGGAGTAGTGAGTGTGAGAGGCAGTGTACCCAGTGAGCCGTGTGTCCCGTTGATGAGGGGTAGTGAGTGTGAGAGGCAGTGTACCCAGTGAGCAGTGTGTCCTGGTGATGAGGGGTAGTGAGTGTGAAAGGCAGTGTACCCAGTGAGCAGTGTGTCCTGGTGATGAGGGGTAGTGAGTGTGAGAGGCAGTGTACCCAGTTTGCAGTGTGTCCCGGTGATGGGGGAGTAGTGAGTGTGAGAGGCAGTGTACCCAGTGAGCAGTGTGTCCTGGTGATGGGGTATTGAGTGTGAGAGGCAGTGTACCCAGTGAGCAGTCTGTCCTGGTGAGGGGGGGGGGATAGTGAGTGTGAGAGGCAGTGTACCCAGTGTGCAGTGTGTCCTGTTGATGTGGAGTAGTGAGTGTGAGAGGCAGTGTACCCAGTGAGCCGTGTGTCCCGTTGATGAGGGTTAGTGAGTGTGAGAGGCAGTGTACCCAGTGAGCAGAGTGTCCCAGTGATGAGGGGTAGTGAGTGTGAGAGGCAGTGTACCCAGTGAGCAGTGTGCCCCGGTGATGAGGGGTAGTGAGTGTGAGAGGCAGTGTACCCAGTGAGCAGTGTGTCCGGTGATGAGGGGTAGTGAGTGTGAGAGGCAGTGTACCCAGTGAGCAGTTTGTCCCGGGTGATGGGGGGGTAGTGAGTGTGAGAGGCAGTGTACCCAGTGAGCAGAGTGTCCCGGTGATGAGGGGTAGTGAGTGTGAGAGGCAGTGTACCCAGCGAGCAGTGTGTCTTGGTGATGGGGCTGTGAGTGTGAGAGGCAGTGTACCCAGTGAGCAGTGTGTCCCGGTGATGGGGGATAGTGAGTGTGAGAGGCAGTGTACCCAGTGAGCAGTGTGTCCCGGTGATGAGGGGTAGTGAGTGTGAGAGGCAGTGTACCCAGTGGCAGTGTGTCCCGGTGATGGGGGGGGTAGTGAGTGTGAGAGGCAGTGTACCCAGTGGGCAGTGTGTCCCGGTGATGGGGGAGTAGTGAGTGTGAGAGGCAGTGTACCCAGTGAGCAGTGTGTCCTGGTGATGAGGGGTAGTGAGTGTGAGATGCAGTGTACCCAGTGAGCAGTGTGTCCTGGTGATGAGGGGTAGTGAGTGTGAGAGGCAGTGTACCCAGTGAGCAGTGTGTCCCGATGATGGGGGAGGAGTGAGTGTGAGAGGCAGTGTACCCAGTGGGCAGTGTGTCCCGGTGATGAGGGGTAGTGAGTGTGAGTGGCAGTGTACCCAGTGAGCAGTGTGCCCCGGTGATGAGGGGTAGTGAGTGTGAGAGGCAGTGTACCCAGTGAGCAGTGTGTCCCGGGTGATGGGGGATAGTGAGTGTGAGAGGCAGTGTACCCAGTGAGCAGTCTGTGCTGGTGATGGGGATTAGTGAGTGTGAGAGGCAGTGTACCCAGTGGGCAGTGTGTACCGGTGATGGGGGAGGAGTGAGTGTGAGAGGCAGTGTACCCAGTGAGCAGTGTGCCCCGGCGATGGGGGAGGAGTGAGTGTGAGAGGCAGTGTACCCAGTGAGCCGTGTGTCCTGGTGATGAGGGGTAGTGAGTGTGAGAGGCAGTGTACCCAGTGAGCAGTTTGTCCCGGGTGATGGGGGATAGTGAGTGTGAGAGGCAGTGTACCCAGTGAACAGTGTGTCCCAGTGATGGGGGATAGTGAGTGTGAGAGGCAGTGTACCCAGTGAGCCGTGTGTCCCGGTTATGGGGGAGGAGTGAGTGTGAGAGGCAGTGTACCCAGTGAGCAGTGTGTCCCGGTGATGGGGGAGGAGTGAGTGTGAGAGGCAGTGTACCCAGTGAGCAATGTGTCCCGGTGATGGGGGAGGAGTGAGTGTGAGAGGCAGTGTACCCAGTGAGCAGTGTGTCCTGATGATGGGGGAGGAGTGAGTGTGAGAGGCAGTGTACCCAGTGAGCAGTGTGTCCCGATGATGGGGGATAGTGAGTGTGAGAGGCAGTGTACCCAGTGGGCAGTGTGTCCCGGTTATGGGGGAGGAGTGAGTGTGAGAGGCAGTGTACCCAGTGAGCAGTGTGTCCTGGTGATGGGGGAGGAGTGAGTGTGAGAGGCAGTGTACCCAGTGAGCAGTGTGTCCTGGTGACTTGGGGAGGTGGGGACGGGGGGTGCAGGGGTGGGGGGGTGGGGGGTGGAGGGTGGAGGGGGTGCAGTGAGGGAAGGGTGTTTATATCCCAGAATATGCCTGAGGCAAAATGGCAAAATGGAGAGGAAGAGCAAGAGCAGCAAACAGTACATGATACGACCGGAACTGACAACATGCAACCCTAACATCCCACATGACAGCAAATACCCTCCTTCTGCAGAACCCAAATCTGCCTCACCAACTATCTTTGGACTCCGAAATGACAATCATCCTTATTTGAAGAGGAATAGCCAATAAAATAATTGGCAGAATTCAACCAGAGGAAAACAGTGTGGGGTTTTGGGCCTGTTGCGTGGGGTGTTTCTTGGCGCCTGCTGCACCGAGACCGCACTTGCGTCATTTCCTGCACTGAAGGACTCCGCTCACCAGGAAGATGGCACAGAGATGGGTGTGCCATTTTTACAGGCGGCCCCCCCACTAAGCGATCCCCCACCGCGGCCTCCGGACCACCCCACTCCGCCCAACCTACCTCTTCTGGGCTCCTCGAGCCTCCCCCCCCTCCCCCCCCCCCACCCCCCCCCCCCCCCCACCCTACCTCTTACGGGCAAGCCATACTGGGCCCGACCCCTGGCATGGTCAACCTGGCACCAGGGCACCTTAACACTTCCAGCCTGGCGATCCTGGCAGTGCTCCCGCCAGCCTGGCAGTGCCACCCGGACCAGTACTAAAGGGCGCTCTGGTGCGGTCTCCCCTGGCATGGCCGGTTAATCCCGGGCCCCAGGAGAATCTGCCGCAGATTTATTACAATGAGCCATTATCTGGACGAGATCCAGACGCGATGCCCCAAGACATTTCGAGAGTCGCGAATCTCACAAGAAGCAGCGGCCTCATCGCGCCAGCAAGTCTGGGTCGGTAAATCACGCCCAATATGTTTCTGGACAGTGGGGTGCACATCCCAGAAATCCATTTGACGCCTCACGGAAACAATATTATGATGACACCAATAATTAGCGATCATTAATCTTTTAAGTTGCTGATGTTCTCGAGCACTGGGACTCTGTCAGAAAGGAGCCTGATGAATCACTGGAAAACCTTTGTGTGAACCTGCAACAAGTCGGCTGGCTATAAGATGCAGTACAAAGTCTATCATTTCTTATTAGTGCAATGCAAATGAAGATAGGTGTTGGGCAGCACGGTGGCCTAGTGTTAGCACTGCTGCATCACGGCGCCGAGGTCCCAGGTCCGATCCCGGCTCTGGGTCACTGTCCGTGTGGAGTTTGCACATTCTCCCTGTGTCTGCGTGGGTTTCGCCCCCACAACCCAAAGATGTGCAGAGTAAGTGGATTGCCCCTTAATTTGAAAAAATAATTCGGTACTCTAAATTTTTTTTTAAATGAAGATAGGTGTAGCCAGTGCAACATTCATAAGGTATCCCAGGGTGTGGCAGCATAGTAAAACATTTATCCCTTCAATGCCAAAAACCTGATTCGCAACATTCTGCATTTGTACATGTTTATTCTGGTTGATTAAAAGTGCTAGAAGCCAATTTGATCTCCACATTTGCGAATATTAATCATCCTATCTTTCGTCCACAGCTTTTAAATATGTCGGCTTAGGTCACAGACAATGGGTGGGGAGGGGGGGGCCGATTCAGTGGGCAGGAACGGCGGAGCTGGCGAGATAACGAGCGGGAGAACAAATAGGCTTTTACACTGGCAAGGTTCCCCCGCTTGATTGTCCCCACCCCCTGTCAATGACGTAATGAGGATCCCGACTTTAAAAGTTGGGATCTCCATTTAAATCTAATTGAATATACATTTCCGGTGTTCATGCCTCATTATCTCCCACCCCCCCCCACACACGTTACATTGTCCCCCCCCACGTTACACTGTCCATGTCCCCACACGTTAGACTGTCCATTCGCACACCAACATGGATCACGACAGGCCCCCATGATGTGCACCTGGTGAACAGAACCTACCAGAGGTGCATGAGTGAGTACTGTCCCGGGTTGGGGGGGGGGGGGGCGGGGGGGGGGGGGGGGGGGGGGGCGTGTGGGGGGGGGGCGGGCGGGGTGGGGGGGTCATGCTGGGGCAGGCCGGGATGGGGCGGGTTCATGGGGGAGGTGCCAAGGATTCCGTGGTGGGTTAGGGTCAGAGGGAGTTCTGTGATGAGAGGAAGGGGGATGTCCGTGGTGGGGATGGATAGATTTCCATGGCAGCAGTTGGAGCGTGGGGGGAGGCTCTGTGTCTTGGGGGTGTGGCTAAGATTTCCATTTCTGTTTCCGTTGGGTGGTCTGTTTTCTATTATTATTTTTTTTTGCATTGGGCGCCTCAGCCTTTCCGAAACCTAAGTTCCAGGAGGGCAGGTGGGCTCATTCAGAATGCTCTCCACCAGAATGACGTTGTTGAATCTGGTTTTATGGCAGCAAAATCCGGCAATGCAGCGGTCAGGCTGCACTACACCTTTCCCGTCCGAGCTGACACTGTCAACAAATGACAAAATCCCTCCCCCCAAAATCCCACCCCCACTCCGCTCCCTCACCGTCAATAAAAAGAAACTCCACCAGACTCTATAGTTGATTGCTGGGAAGTATGCTTGCCGGGGTGTTTATGTGCTGTAACCTGCTTTGATAAAATACATTATTTTTTTTAAAAACCTCCACAACATTGGGGCTAAATTCTGAAAAGAAATTAAAATAAGGTATAGTCCATCAACGGAAAGTGAAATCAGTCAGGGTGTGTTACGAGTGATCAATTCACTCCCAGTCATTTTGCACCCTACCAAAATTGAATTTCACCCAATATGGGAAGAAGTTGAATATCATTGAGTAAAAAATGAAGGAGAGGGGGATAAACTTCAATTTGCATCCTCCCTCAGAAATCTATTGTCTGTCAAATCGGAGGCCAGCAATTTCCAGGCGTACTGGGATCTGATACAGGTGCTAAGCTAACAGCAAAAGCCTTGCCAAATTCAACAGTGGTCTGTGAACACATTCAAAATGTGAATTTTACTTTCCATTTACTCGTGCCTGTTTTTATGCCCTTTCTCTCATCCTGCAATGGGGTGGAGGGGTGAGGTGCCGTGATAACCCTTAATTGGGCTCATCAGTTCCCCCACAAATGCAAGGGAAAATGTTCCTAAGCCAAAAGCAGAATACTGCGGATGCTGGTGGAAGGGGTGAATGGGCCACTCACAACGCAAGGACAAGGACAAAAGGAAGGGCTGCTATCCAACGGAAGACAGGAGAGATTGAATGACAAAACAGGGCCAAAGGGAAATGGCGCAAGAAAAGAGATCAAAGGTGTGCCACGGGCAGATGTGCTACTGACTGAAAGTGAAAATAAGAGAACAAAACAAAACTTGCAAAGAAAATGGAGGGGAAAATGGAAATGACCTGAAATAGTTAAACTCGATATTAAGTCCGGAAGGCTGAAAAGTGCTTAATTGAATGATGAGGTGCAGCTCTTCAAGCTTGCATTGAGATTTACTGAAACAGTGCAGCAGGCTGACGATTGAGATATCCATGAGTGCAAGAGACTTTCCTACACTGCCTGAGATGTTGCTAATATAGGCGGGATTCTCCGTTGCGAATCCGCCTTGCTATCGCTGACAGTGAGGACGGAGAATTTGGCCGTGCCGCTTCGCTGGCGGAGGGATTCTATACTCCCGCAATAACTGGAAACAAAATTCCGGATTGCTGGAATACCGGTAGGGCAGTGAAAAGTAAATTTTGGCTTGCAGTTTGCCATAAAATGTCAGGACAACTCTTCATATCCATAATTTGCCATTTATCTAGCCTTCTGCTTGAGCTATAATACAGAGGCACAGCTATTGCCCACAGAGAGGAGGGAGTAACTTAGAGATACAATGGATTAAAAATATGGCAGTTTCCACAGTGGGTGGGCATTCAGTTCTGCCAGCTTATTCTCTGGGTAACAAAGTTGAAACTTACCAGCCATGCTTTGTGGTGGACATTAAACTCTCTTACACGGTGTAGTGATCTGTACATCTGTACATACATCCGCACATACAGCAGGGACTGCAGCACAGATGTGACAGCCACAGCATCACTAGAGGGCAGCATCAGAGACGGGTATAAAGGGTCCAGCCCAAGGTAGGATCCGCCTCTTTTAGAAGCACAGGGCTAGTGAGCAGCAGCACACAGGGGTAGCTTAGCATAGGCAGTTTATCTTAGTTTCACTGGTCATACCTCTTGACTGCTTTACATCTAGTTGAGCTCTGGAAGCAGAACAAACCCTTTGAATAAAGTGGTTGTGTTAACTGTAAGTCTACAGTCATTATTCAGAATTAGAGAATAACATACTCGGAAGCCAAAAGTCCATACACATATTTCCCATTAGATTTCTGCTTGTCTCTTTAATCTTGGCAGCATTTGAATTGAGTGTGCAGTTTACACATCGAGGAACAGCCTGTACCTGGCCAGCAGCCAGGGATGGTGGAACTAACTTAGCGGCAGTCCATAATTGTGTCAATTCAGCTACCTTAAATCAGAATTTAAATGAGACACTTGTTACAGGCATGAGGGAGCAGCCTTTACCTGACCTGATATTGGAAATGTGCCCGAAGCAAAATGTGGTTAGCTGCCAACCTGAGTGCGCTTCATCCAATTTTCATCCAAACTTCAAGCCACAAGTAGGTGCGACTGAAGAGAGAAGGCCAGCACTAGCAAGGACGATGCATTGTGCATGTGAGTGTACACTATCCCCTCTGACGTTTTTGAGGAGTTTTTGGGAAGAAACGGTAACATTCATCAAGATTCCGAATCTTTCATGACCAGAACTGCACATTCTGCTACAACATGGTCTCCTTTGTTCTCCCTCTGTTGGGTCTTTGCGTATGGTGGCTCGAAGTGGACAAAATGCACAATGCAATTTTCAATAAACTACGGCGCCACAGAATAATCAAGTAAAAGAATGGCATTTTGAATGTGCCGTTCATGTCCTCAGGGTGACCCAAAGAGCTTTGGAGTCAGTGAATTGTTTGGAATTGTTTTAATTGTAGTATAATGGTGTTCAGGTTAGTAAGGTTTAATGTGGGACTCGAGAAACATTACTCCCCATCTTATGGGGTGGAGATGACATGATGGTAGGCTGTGGGCGGGTTTTTCAACCCCCCCCCCCCTCCCCAACGGCAGCGGCGGGATCTTCCGGTCCCGCTGGTGTCTATGGAGCTTTGTGTGCCCCGCATCCTCCGCCACCAGGGAACGTGCCATTGCAGGGGGCAGGTGTGGGGGGGGGGGGTCGGGGGTTGGGGGGGGGTTCGCCATCCGTCGGACTGGAAGTTCTCGCCAGTTGGGGCCATACCTTGGAGATATAGATATAGTTGTGCGTTGACAATCATCAGTTTATGTTCAAACATTCAAGCCATAAAATTCCTTAGTGAGACAACCAACCAACCATACAACATGGTGGCAGCAGGTGAAGGATCTTGAAATTCCAGAGAATGGAAAAATAAAGAAAAACTACAGTTTGACCTTGGCAAAGTGTGCCTAATTCCAAAGCACAGCTGCCGATCACCCAAAATAGCGGCATTTCGGGGGGGGGGGGGGAGGCGGGGAGCGGGGGGGGGGGGGGGGGGGGGGTAACCAGCCGGGCAAAGGAAAGATCAAGTATGCAGTTTGGAAGGATTCCACCCGAGCATACAGAGGTCCACTGTCAAACCTGATTGAATGTAGACCAAGCTCAGGGAAAATAATATTGCCAGACCTGATCGAACGTAGAGTCAAAGGACCGAGCCAGGTCATAAAACGGGCGAGCAAAATTCTCTAACAGGCTGAACTAACCTATTAAAAAGAATCAGGGCACTAATCAGGCAGTTTGGGAAGAAGATTAAAAAAACAGTTACGTTGGTGCCACCTTGGAAAAAAACCTTAAAGCTTCATTCCTCTTTTCTTGAAAATTAGCCATAATGTAACCCAATAGCAACAAAACATTCAAAAAGAAAATGTGGTTGAGGTAAATGTTTGTAGCAAAGCTGTGTTGAGAGAACTCAACCAAAGGTAAGCCAAGCACAAGAAGCCAGGCACAACAACAGGCAGAAAAAGTGCTCAAAGAAATTGCTGCCAGTAAAGACTCTTTGAGGAATCAGTATGTGGCCCTAAAAACATGAGTTAAAGAGATGCTGAATACTGCTTCAAAAAAAAAAAGTATTGGAACTATCAGTAATGACAAAGCAATATATTGAAGTGCAGTGTGAATTGGCAAGAGCATCTCCAATTTGACATTTCGAAAAAGAGGTTCTGTACCACTTTTGTCGCATATCCAATTGAAAGAGAAGACGAACATGGATATTGCTGGGCTGAAAAACTCGCTGAACGGAAAAGAGGAGGCATTGAAAGGAAGAGCCAGAGAGTTTTTCAAACTGCGAGCAGATGCTGAACCATGAGTACAGAACTGAAACAAGTTAAGCCTTCATCGAAGACAGATCTGCTAATGGTGAAACCCAAAATGAAGGACAAGGACAAAACTCTGCTGCACACAGGAAGATAAGATTGAGAAATGTAAATGAAGCTGAAGATTCAAGAACTAGAAAGAAAGCTTCAAACCTACTGAGGATCATTGATTTGTTGAAAAATGAAATGAAAATCAAAAACCCAAAATGCTAAGAAAAAATTGAAAACTTGCAAAAGAGAAAGTAAACGTTCTCACACAAAGCAGCATGAAGAATCTCCGAAACAACTAGCAGGAGTAAAATTGAAAAGTGGGACGTTAGAGGGTAGCACAGAGGAATTATGCTCTGCTATGGAGAGAAACTGTTCAGCATAGAGAACGAACCTTCAGACAGGTAGGATGAGTTTGCTAATTAAAAATTAGAATGTGATGAACTTCAAGCGTCAAAAGTCTCTAAGTATTGTGGAAAAATGTATGGAGCAGGAAAAGGAATTGTCGATGAATTGGAACAGTTAGTTGAATGCAATATTAACAACCAAAACTGATGAAATGTTGGAACTCTTCAAAAAGAGAAATGAAACTCTTGAACTTTAATCCAATCTGAAGCACATGAACAATGAAGTGCGCAGTACGGAAGAGAAAATCCAGCCTTTAAAAGCAGAAAATTCTAAGAAACAGACTGAGGGTCTAACGGGCAAATTGAAATAGCCTAAGGAGCAATCACTGACCAAGGAAGAAAGATCCCGAAAGGAACTGAATGCCAAGGTGAAGTTCTTGAGCTTGTTTAAGCATTCTCCAGATAACTCTGAACTTCCCTTGAGGAGTTGCTAAACTGAAGGAAAAGATTAATCGACTGGAAAATAAGAGAGGAAACAAATACTTAATTAGAATTGGGGAACGAGTGGAAATGAAGGTTACACTTCTAAAATGTCAACGTTCAGGAAGCACATGGTGGACCCCACAGAGACAGAAAACCCAAGTCCGTCCTTTGAACAAACTTCTAATCCCTCTGGCTGGAATGGGATAAGCTCATGGTATCTGATCAAAGGAGATGGAGAGTTGACAAAGAAAAACATCACCCCAAAAAGTGCAAGGGATGAACCAGACGTTGAAACCTGAGTACTTGAAGCACCGAGTACTATTTCAATTCCCAACCAACAAAGTCAGTCCAAAGCAACCGACCCCACCACGCCCCTGAATAGAACAAGATCTGGAAAAATAATCAAGCCTCGTAGCCCATCTGAATTTGTAAAGTCATTGACTTGGGAGAAGGGGTAGGGTGGAAATGTTACATTGTAAATATATTTGGGGAAGGACTTGGGAAGGGGGTTAGGATATGGGTTTTCGGTGTAAGCATTAATGTGCAACTGTGGAAACAGTATCGGCCACATTATGATGTAGAGCCACATGACAGTAGACTGTGTGTAGAGAGGAATTCTGAAGATAGCACATAGGTTACAGTATAGTTATGGTGCAGGAGGGGGCCATTCAGCCCATCATGTCTCATGGGCTATACCATGGAGATATGTGTATAGTTGTGTGTCAACTATAAACAATTTATGTTCAATCACACAGTGAGATACCAAACAACTTTACAGTCGTAAATTACAAAATGCAGCAACATCATCTGCTTGTTTGCAATGTTAGATCAGATATAAATATCGGTCAGGAATCCTCTGAAATAGTGCAAGGGATATTTTGTGTTGAACTGAGAGAGCAGATGTGGGGCGAGATTCTCCAACCCCCCGCCGGGTCGGAGAATCGCCGGGGGCTGGCGTGAATCCCGCCCCCGCCGGTTGCCGAATTCTCCGGCACCGGAGATTAGGCGGGGGTGGGAATCGCGCCGCGCCGGTTGGCGGCCCCCCCCCCCCCCCCCCGCCGCCCCCCCCCGCGATTCTCCGGCCCGGATGGCCCGAAGTCCCGCTGCTAGAATGCCTGTCCCACCGGCGTGGATTAAACCACCTCTCTTACCGGCGGGACAAGGCGGCGCGGGCGGGCTCCGGGGTCCTGGGGGGGAGGGACGCGGGGCGATCTGGCCCCGGGGGGGGGGTGCCCCCACGGTGGCCTGGTCCGCTATCGGGGCCCACCGATCCGCGGGCGGGCCTGTGCCGTGGGGGCACTCTTCTCCTGCCGCCTTCGCCACGGTCTCCACCATGGCGGAGGCGGAAGAGACCCCCTCCACTGCGCATGCGCGGGGATGCTGTGAGTGGCCGCTAACGCTCCCGCTCATGCGCCGCCCGGCAATGTCATTTCCGCGCCAGCTGGCGGGGCACTTCCGCCAGCTGGCAGGGCAGAAATCAGTCCGGCGCGGGCCTAGCCCCTCAAGATTAGGACTCGGCCGGTCAAGGGGCGGAGGATTCCGCACCTTTGGGGCGGCGCAATGCCGGACTGATTTGCGCCGTTTTTGGCGCCAGTCGGCGGACATCACGCCAATACCGGAGAATTTCACCCCTGATATTGGTTTAATATCTCAACTCAAAGATGGCGCCCTTGACAGTATAGAACTTATTCCTTCCTGCACCGAAGTGTTAGCCTAGATTTAGCCTCTGGGTTGGGACTTGAACCTTCTGACTCAGAGGCAAGAGTGTGAACATCTTGGGCGAAATTCTCCCCCAACGGCGGGATGTCCGCCGACTGGCGCCAAAGACGGCGCCAATCAGACGGGCATCGCGCCGGCCCAAAGGTGCGGAATGCTCCGCATCTTTGGCGGCCTAGCCCCAACATTGAGGGGCTAGGCCGACGCCGGAGGGATTTCCGCCCCGCCAGCTGGCGGAAATGGCGTTTGTTGCCCCGCCAGCTGGCGCGGAAATGCGGCGCATGCGCGGGAGCGTCAGCGGCCGTTGTCAGTTTCCCGCGCATGCGCATTGGTGCGAGTCTTCCCCCTCCGCCATGGTGGAGGCCGTGGCGGAGGCGGAAGGGAAAGAGTGCCCCCACGGCACAGGCCCGCCCGCGGATCGGTGGGCCCCGATCGCGGGCCAGCCCACCGTGGGGGCACCCCCCAGGACCCCGGAGCCCGCCCACGCCGCCTGGTCCCGCCGGTAAATACCAGGTTTGATTTACGTCGGTGGGACAGGCAATTCCTGGGCGGGACTTCGGCCCATCCGGGCCGGAGAATCCAGCGGGGGGTCCCGCCAACCGACGCGGCCCGATTCCCGCCCCCGCCCAATCTCCGGTACCGGAGACTTCGGCGGGGGCGGGATTCACGGCGGCCAACAGCCATTCTCCGACCCGGCGGGGGGTCGGAGAATGACGCCCCTTAACTTTGCTAGTGTGTGTGGAAATAAAGAAAACACGCGCGGGAAATTGAGTCAGAGGTAGCTTCACTAATTCTCTCAGCTCCGTGGTTCATCTTAGACTTCGGATATGCCAATAACTTGTTCTTGGCTGAGGTGTTTTGGGGAGTAGCTTGATACTATTATGTGTAACATCTGTTTCGTTCTCAAGGTTCTGCAAGAAATATTCCAAACGGAATGCACTATCGAGGAGCTGAAGATGGCCATAAGGCAAAAGGAAGCTCCCATGAAGGTCGCTCAGAGCCGCCTGGAGGAGAGAATCAAGAGACCCAACATGGAGTTGGTTTGTGATCAGCCTCAGCACAGGTAAGTGACATGTAGCTCTGACTCGCAGTGCCTGTGTTGCCCGTTAGATTTTGCTAGACTTATGGTCAGAGATTATGCTATTTATGTCTACTTTATATTTTTTATTCGCCAACCAAGGGCGAACATAGTCAGCAACCTTTTTGAAACCGATCATGCGTCCAAAATAACTTGCCGTGTGTGTGGCCTCCCTTTCAGCCCCTGAACTTACCTGTCCTTTGCACTCTTTCCATTCGGGTCTCAACTTTGACATTCCACATGATAATTTTCTACCCAGGATATATTTCTCTTCATCTTTTGAAAGGCATCAAATTTCAATCATAACACCTTATTGTAGCTACCTTGTTTTCCGAGTGGCACTCGAGATCCTCATTGAATGGCGGAGCAGACGCGATGGGTGGAATGACCTATGTCTGTCCCTACATATGGATGGCAAGCTCATCCTTCTGGCCACTACTTGACCAATTGGAGGCCACAACTGGAGTACTATGTGCAATTCCGCCATGTTGGAAGGATCTGATTGCCCTGGAGGGGGTGCAGAGGCGATTCACTAGGATGCTGCTTGGGGAGAAATATTAAGAAGAGAGGTTGGATAGGTTTGGGTTTCCTTGGAGCAGAGAAGACTGCGGGGGGCCACCTGATTGAGATGTACACGATTATAAGGGGCATGGGCAGGGTGCTTAGGGAGCTGCTGTTCCCTTTAATTAAAGGGTTAGTCACGAGGGGACACAAGTTCAAGGTGAGGGGCAAGGACGTTCAGGGAGGATTTGAGGAAAAACTTTTTTTACCCAGAGGGTGGTGAGGGTCTGGAACGCGCGGCCTGGGAGGGGGGTAGGGGCGGGTTGCCTCACATCCTTTAAAAAGTACCTGGATGAGCACTTGGCACGTCATAACGTTCAAGGGCAATGAGCCAAATGCTGGCATATAAGATTAAGTCGCAGGCCAGGTGTCTCTCATGCATCGGAGCAGACTCAATGGGCCAGAGGGCCTCTTCTGCGCTGTATTAGTCTGTGATTCTGTGAAACTACTAAAAAGCCAGTGCCTTAAGGTGGGGCCAGTGTGGGAAATGAAAAATGTCATCCACGTGCTGCTGGAACTGTGCTGGAAATAAGTTTTATTGGATAAAATTTTATTCTTTCAACTTTTGCCAGTGAACATGTCGCAAGATACAGATAAAGAATCAGCCAATTTGACACAGCATAAAAATGTCCGGACTTTATTCAGATCTTGGCACAGAATTCAAATGTCAATAGTGGAAATGCGAGTGAGAGGACAATCTGGTGCAAGATTTTCTTAACTTCTTTTCCAAAGAAGTTTGAAAAATAGTTTTCCTCGTCCAATTGCCTCTCTTTGTGTCGGAACTCCTGCTAAGTTTCCACGGATAATGTGAGGTCATGGCAGTAGACCAGGTTATGATAGGGGACACCTATTTGGCCTTCATAGCCATTTTCAATCCTGTCCTCATCTCATGCCCACATCCGCATTTTCCAAAAGCAGCAAGAAAAAGTAAGAGCCGAGGGTAAATATTTCCTCCGTAGGTGAGGTGGCATGAAAAGCAATTCTAATGCCCTCTACGGCCAACTCACCATAGTCGGCAATCAAAGCCAGGATATTCTTGCTTCATTTGACTCAGCTACTTTCGGCAAAATGTCTGCCAATGAGATGCTGGGGGAGCAACTTCAATGACTCTCCAACATAGAAGACCTTCAAAAGAAGAAAAAACATATTTTCCAAAATAAGTGTAAAAGTCACATTTCTGAGACTAGGCCAAATGTCATAGGGTTGGCTTTTACACAATGTTTTCGAGGGGTTGACATTCATACTTGACTTGGGCCCAAAGTCAAGATTACAATGGCACAAATGGCGCAGACGGGGAGCGCAATATTTTCCAGCCATTCCTGCCAGTGGGATTTCCCAGTCCCGCCGCAGAGACCCTCTTGCCACGGTTTTCCGGCAGCGCGAGGGCGTGAACAATGGACCCATTGACAAGCCCCATTGACAGCGGCGGGATTGGAAGTTCCCACTGCTGGCCAATGGCAGGCTGCCTCCGCCTATGGCCTCCCTCTGTGTCGCAACCTTTCTATGGTCAATAAAAAGCAATAACGCTAAAGATTTCACATTAAGTATCGTTCATAATCTGCTCTCTTTAATAATTTCAATAAATAAATGCAAAACTTTACCATATAATTCTTTGAAATATTTATTTACCAGTACTCATTGCCATCAGTACGTGTATCGTTGCAATGAAACCGCATCAGCAATATCTCCAGGATAATACTTTGATCCTTGGAAAGAGGTCCTCTTTTACGCACGGTTTATGGAAAAATTAGCTGGTGTTAGCTGAAAAAAATATATAATGGGGCTCGACTATGATATGAGACCGACTCTTAGACAAGTAAATATGATAGGTGAAAAAAATGGAGTGCATTGCATGAGATTTAATTCAGCATTGCTTAGAATTGCATTCCGTACTGTGATGTGCCGGGAAGAGGTTTGAAATCATCTGAGATTGAATGAAAAGGACCAACTGGCTCTACTGATTGCCGGAAACTGGTGGGGAGCCATATTTCCCCTTGAGGCGAAGGTGCCCCTCTTCATATCTAGAGTGTGGGTACATAGCTGACCGCCAAAGCTGATCTGTGCCCAGAAGGTTCTGCAATAGGACAGGGTACCACGGATGATTGAGTTTTGGATGAGCTGTTGCCTTGGGTTTATCTCTCCTTGCTGTTTTCCTCTGCCTCTGATATGCGCTTGCTACTGAAGGAGACTTCACCGGTTTTTGTTTGGTTATGCCAGGTGTAGTGATCCCGGCTTCTCCCTGGTCTCAGGGTTGACATCAGAACAATAAATAAAGCCGTCAGAGTTTCCTTATAATGCTTCCTTTGACTGCAATGACCCAGGTTCTCCATTGAAGATTCACTTTGGTAAGTGAGTGCCAGGCATCCTGGTTACATGACCGGCCAAACTCAGTTGTGATTGGCTGAATTTGGTGAGGATGCTTGGCCATGCCAACTTTAGTGAGCATCTCAGTGCCTGGTATCCTGTCCTGCCACATGACCTTCAGAAACTTCCCATGGAAGCTCAAGTGAAAGTGGTTGAGTTTCCTGGCATGGTGCTGGTGGGCAGGCTGAGTCTCGCATGTGTACCGCAGAGTGGGCAGGGCTATTGGTCTATCGGCTTTCAATTTTGTAGCCCGACTTCTTTCCCAGGCCAGTTTTCGAAGTCTGCCGAAGAGAACACTTGCTTTGGCAATGCTTGCACATGACTGGCCATCAACATAGGCAGCTGAGAGAAATGAACTTCTCCACTGCTGGTGGGTAACGGCTCGTGGACTGAAACCTTGGAGTTCAGAGCGGATTTTCCTGGAGCAGGCTGGTACATCATTCCGGTTTTCTTTCTGCTGATCGTAAGGCTGAAGTTGTCACATGCGTTGGAGAAGATGTTGTCTCATAGAACAGCTCTCATTAATGTGTACACCCCGCTCAAGAACAGCTCTCTATGTGTACACCCCTCTCATAGAACAGCTCTCTATGTGTACACCCCTCTCAAGAACAGCTCTCTATGTGTACACCCCACTCAAGAACAGCTCTCTATGTGTACACCCCTCTCAAGAACAGCTCTCTATGTGTACACCCCTCTCAAGAACAGCACTCTATCTGTACACCCCTCTCAAGAACAGCTCTCTATGTGTACACCCCTCTCAAGAACAGCTCTCTATGTGTACACCCCTCTCAAGAACAGCTCTCTATGTGTACACCCCTCTCAAGAACAGCTCTCTATGTGTACACCCCACTCAAGAACAGCTCTCTATGTGTACACCCCTCTCAAGAACAGCTCTCTATGTGTACACCCCTCTCAAGAACAGCACTCTATCTGTACACCCCTCACAAGAACAGCTCTCTATGTGTACACCCCTCACAAGAACAGCTCTCTATGTGTACACCCCTCACAGGAACAGCTCTCTATGTGGACACCCCTCTCAAGAACAGCTCTCTATGTGTACACCCCTCTGAAGAACAGCTCTCTATGTGTACACCCCTCTCAAGAACAGCTCTCTATGTGTACACCCCTCTCAAGAACAGCTCTCTATGTGTACACCCCTCTCAAGAACAGTTCTCTATGTGTACACCCCTCTCATAGAACAGCTCTTATTAATGTGTACACCCCTCTCAAGAACAGCTCTCTATGTGTACACCCCTCTCAAGAACAGCACTCTATCTGTACACCCCTCACAAGAACAGCTCTCTATGTGTACACCCCTCACAAGAACAGCTCTCTATGTGTACACCCCTCTCAAGAACAGCTCTCTGTGTGTACACCCCTCTCAAGAACAGCTCTCTATGTGTACAACCCTCTCAAGAACAGCTCTCTATGTGTACACCCCTCTCAAGAACAGCTCTCTATGTGTACACCCCTCTCAAGAACAGCTCTCTATGTGTACACCCCTCTCAAGAACAGCTCTAATTAGTGGATACAGCCCTCTTAAGATCAACTCACATCAGTGTGTACACCCCTCCCAAGACCAACCCTGTTAAAGCTGAAGATAAATTCTAAGATGAGCTTAGTGTCAGAAACGAAGGAATGAGTTGGGAGGTCCAAATGAGAAAGTCAATTGCTGAAGGCCAATCAATATCTTCCTGTGACTTTCTCCTTGTGGCAACAACAGTATTGTTCTCTAGTTATGCTGCTGCTGTCTAATTAACTACTGCG
This sequence comes from Scyliorhinus torazame, assembly GCF_047496885.1. Lineage (NCBI taxonomy): Eukaryota > Metazoa > Chordata > Chondrichthyes > Carcharhiniformes > Scyliorhinidae > Scyliorhinus > Scyliorhinus torazame. The sequence continues at coordinate 177,507,895 of NC_092723.1, read as the reverse complement.
GAAATCCCAGAAGCAAAGCACACACACACTACCATGATAATCCCATCCTGCCTTCTCAAATATGCTGATCTTGGAGGTAAATGTTTTCTTCACTTTAATATGACATAAGAACAACTTATGTTCTTTATATCTTGCAGTCCACAACTGTTCTTGTATCTTAATACCTGTCAATTTTGAAATCTACATAGGGAAGGTACAGCTGGCTGCCAAGTAACAGTTATCCATTGATTTCTCAAAGCTCAAACACCTATCCCAGCTACGAACTTTGCTGCCTCTGCAGCAACAAAAAGATGTCTTAAATGATGTATTAGTCTCGTTTCCCAGAAAGCTGTTTCCAGCTAACTGTTCCATCTCAGAACAAGCCCAAACTGTGAAAGCCTTGGTGTACAGAAGCCTTTACTTGGGACAGACAATTAGTTCTATCACAGTATTGCAATCATGTAATCAATATTATCTGTCAACTATATGTACTTGGCAATTAACACTTGTCAGCAAGGCAGAAGTGATTAATCTGCTTCTTCTAATGCACATTAACATGCGTGTCAAACTAGTATGTTGTAGCATCTCTACTCAATCTATTTCCAGCCAGCAATGAAGAGCTAGAAGTGACCAACATTCAACGCCAGTTTTGTTTGTCTAATCCATTTGCACTGCCTGATCTTCTTAAATCTGACCAGAAATTAGGAGTATTTTCTGCAACTTCCTGCATTGCCTCCATTGAAGATCTCCTCTTCTCATCCTGTTTGCTGGGCTCCAGATAGGATGATTTTAGTCAACGTTTGAAATGATTCAACCACCATTAGGCTCGACCAGACATTGGATTTAATAGGTGTGGGGTAGGATTAGAATTGCATGATTGGGCTGAAGTAGAATTGACTATGGGAGACGTGATCACAGAATCATAGAATTTACATTGCAGAAGGAGGCCATTCGGCCCATCGAGCCTGCACCGGCTCTTGGAAAGAGCACCCAAGCCCACGCCTCCACCCTATCCCTGTAACCCAGTAACCCCACCTAACCGTTTTGGACACTAAGGGGCAATTTAGCATGGCCAATCCACCTAACCTGCATATCTTTGGACTGTGGGAGGAAACCGGAGCACCCGGAGGAAACCCACGCAGACACGGGGAGAATGTGCAGACTCCGCACAGCCAGTGACCCAAGCCGGGTGATGGAACTTGCTGTCAGGTGGGGGGCCTGTACCACACTTAGTGATGATACAGCATGGCTAGGGTAGAATTGGCTGCACCACAATGGTCTGGATTAGAATTGGCTGCAAGAATAGGCTGACTAAAGTTAACAGTGATAGGGAAGGGTAATATAGAAATGGTTGTGACACATGGATCACACATTTCATCGGGGTGGGAATGCAATCAACAATCAGCTCCGAATGCTGTATGTTTCAAGATTTTGGATTATAATTTTGGCCAGGATGCAATAGCTCACAATCTTTATTCCCTTGTTAACATTAACAGATGCTAGCCAAAATGGAGAAAGGAGTGTTTGTTTTGAAGTGCCTCAGGCAGCTTTATGATCTCTCCACTTTAGCCATATCTCAAATTGGAAAAACCCAAAATTGGACACTTCCTTTGGCACTTCTACAGCAGGGGAAGTAGATGAGTCACAAATGCACAGAAATCTGTATCCAGAGGGATGAAGTATTGGGGGAATTATGGAATTAAACCCCAAATATACTGAATGGCTTGTTGGTTTGGAGATAATCAATCTGGCACTTCAGATGCTGTAATTGCAATTTCAGAGACATGGCATTCACTGTAACCCTTCAAGTGCAGATATTGCTCAAGGATTGAGTGATTTTCCATTAGTGTGGCACACAAGTGGTATCTCTTCTAGATAATACTCTGGTAGCGGCACCAAAACTCCTGTGCCAGCCAAGAGTGGACCTTGAAGGTTTTTGTCCAGCCTTCATTGTTTGGGAATATCTAAGAAAGGGCTATCAGCAACTTTCCCTCTCATCATGTAGGTGGACATAAGCAATCAGAGGAGGAATAGACCATATGATTTGTCAGGTCTGCTTCACCATTCAATACAATCAGGACTGATATCCGGCTTCAACTCCACTTTCCTGCCTGCGACCAAAAACCTGTCTATCCCAGCCTTAAATATATTCAATGTTGGAGCATCCACAACTCTCTGGGGTAGCGAATTCCACTTGTGAGTGACAAAATTGCTCCTCATCTCAGTCCTAACGGATCGGCTCCCTATCCTGAGAGTGTGCCTGAATCTAGATTCCTCGACCAGAGGAAACAATCTCTCAGTAGCTACATTGTTGAACCCCTTCAGAATCTTGTATGTTTCAATGAGATCACCTCTTATTCTGCTAAACACTAGGGACTATGCTGCTCACCGGGGGACAACCCCCTCATCCATTGAGCCATAGAATTCCTACAGTGCAGAAGGAGGTCATTCGGCCCATCGAGTGGCCGATCTAGTAAAGCTCCCAAGGTGCTTTTTTTCTAGAATTAACAACGAGGCTCAGAGTAGCCGGATGTTATTTCTGACAAAATAGACTAATAGCTTCAAAAACAAAAGATGCTTCCTCAAAATGTTGGTAGTCTAGATGCAGCCTTTGTATAAAAACAAGAGCCTGGCGCAAAATCCCACGAGAGTAGAAGAATGAGAACCTTGCCAGCGAGATCTGATTTTCCCTTGCCCCTCGCCAGTGAAATAATGAGGCTTCCGCCGAGGAGGCTCGGGAACCTCATTTACGTACATGTAAATATAATTAGTAGGTCTCCCGCCTTTAGTGTGTAGAGTATTTGGGCTATTGTGGGGAGGAAGCTGTTCTTTCTGGTTTCACCAAAGGCGGTGTCACATTGCAATGACCCCTCTGATTTGCATTGGAGTGGAGATGCCGGCGTTGGACTGGGGTGAGCACAGTAAGAAGTCTTACAACGCCATATGTTTCTGGAACAGACCTCTTCATTCACCTGAGGAAGGAGCAGCGCTCCGAAAGCTAGTGACATCGAAACAAACCTGTTGGACTTTAACCTGGTGTTGTAAGACTTCTTAACTTGCATTGGAGTAACGGTGATAGGTGGGCAAACCTGCTGTGGCCCCTCATAGCCATTCTGGGAAATTAGTGGCCTTTCTTGCATTCCAGAGCCCAAAGTAATTTTGCCGTTCAAGTGAAAAGAGAATCATTGAAGGAGTTGCTGACATACATCCAGGGATTTCTTCAGTACAATGCTGGAGGATCAATTTCCTTTCATGGGATTATCATGTGGATTTACAGACTCATATCTCTATACAACTTCAATAGCTCAAACCAGTGGGACATTCCACACTTATAGGATAAAACTGACTGACCATGCATCTGTCCCTGTCTTTGACAGCTCAGAATCATAGAATTATATAAATCGATGGCACAGAAGGAGGCTATTCAGCCCGTCATCTCACTGCTGCCCTTCTGCCACGTCGAAGCTCTGAGTAGAATGCATGTTTCGGGAGTCTCGTGTCAGGCATGCGGAGGAAGTGGCCCAGTCAGAGGAACTGATCGAGCCTGGTCAAAGTCTCGATGTTGGATGAATCCCCCTTTCTGGCCCTTGGTCCATAACCTGTAAATTACAGCACTTCAGGTCTTGGGAGCCTACTGCCAACAAGGGCCGACAGCGATGATGAGGTTAAACACTGCCTTCAGTGTACCAGCTCAACCTTCAGTCACCTGAGAGAGTTTGAAGACCAGGACCTCAGCCCTGGCACCAAGCTCATGGTCTACAGAGCAGTCATACCCGACCTCCTATATGGATCAGTGATGTGGACTATGTACAGTAGGCACCTCAAAACCCTAAAAAAGTACCACTAGTGCTGCATCCGCAAGATCCTGCAAATCCATTGGGAGGGTAGACGCACCAACATTGGTGTTCTCGCCCAGGCCAACATCTCCAGCAGCGATGCATTAACCAAGCTCGACCAGCTCCGCTGGGTGGGATACATCACATGAGACTCCGGAAACAAGCACCCGACATAGCGGAGGGCAGAGGAAATGCTTTTAAGCCTCCTTGAAAAAGTGCAACATCCCCACCATTACCTGAGAGTCCCTGGCCCAAGATTGCCTGAAGTGGAGGAAAGGTATCTGGGAAGGAGCTGAACGCCTTGAGTTTCATCGCCTGGAGCAAGCTGAAGTCAAGTGTCGACAGTGATAGGAGCACACGGCAATCCGGGCACCCCACCTGCCTCTAACCACGGTCTGCCCCACCTGTAACAGAGACTGTACGCTGCGCATTGCACACCTCAGCCACCAGAGAACTCATTTTTAAAGTAGAAGCAAGTCATCCTCGACTGTGAAGGACTGTCCAGGAAGACGATTACAGCACTTCAAGTGCTTATTAAAGGCAACACGTGTTTCAGTCTCCATCACTCCTTCAGACAATGAGTTCCAGACGTCTGGATGAAAAATAGACTTTCCAATTCCCCTCTAATCATTCAACCATAAATCTATGCCTCCTGGCTACTGACCTCTCTGCTAAGGGAAATTGGTCCTTTTTATTCCATCTTATACACAGCAATTAAATCTCCTCTCAGTCTCTTTTGATCCAATGAGAATGAACCTGGCCCACGAGAGAGAGGATATTAGCAGCACTGATATATTTATAACAAGGGATTCTTATTGCCAAGTTGCTTCAGAAGGCAGAACGGTGAGTCCACAAAATCTAAATAAGACTTTAGGACCAAATACCAATAAAGAATTACAACACTAACTTGTCTTTTCCATTTTTTAATTGTTAAAAAAAAATGTTCTTCATGCCTGGAAATGACTTGTCAATAGTAATGAACAGACTTGGATTGGACTAGCCTCCGTTATTTTAATGCAGGCTTTACTCCATTTATTTTAATGAGCAGTTCACCTTTAAAAGGTCCTTTTTCTTCAGTTTGTTTGCAACCAGCAATAATGGAGAGGAAGGAATGTTTAGTTAATTAGTTCTCCCCTACTTTAGTTCAGATAAACTCGAAAGTAAAGGCAGGAACAGAATTTCTTGGAAAATGCTAACAATTTGACCCATGCACCAAGATATTAATGGATGTTCCCAGCTGACTATTTTCCATTCTGCAGTAACTGCTGTGATATTTTATGATCATCTGGGATTAGCCACACCAGCAATGGTTTCAAATGTATTCTAATGGGCCTGAAATCCCACAGGGATGTTCACCTGGCCTCCCACAGCAGAGAACAAACAAGAACCCCAGTGAAAAGGTTCAAAAGGAGTCACTTTCAGCGTTTCTCTCAGGGGTTTCGTGACTCTCTCAATGAAGTTGGAGCAGGACTCTAAGGGGCCCCGGCGGGATTTCAGGATGCAGTCTTGCATTTGAAATTTGTGGCATCAATCACTGAAAGAAACTAAAGGTTTCATATTTCTACCAAAATGTGGAGGAAAGTTTATTTACTTGTGTTCCCTGTAGCAAATCAACCTAAATGCCTGAAAAAGCCACTTGTCCAAGATTTAGAACCACGCCATCTCATATTTCAGTCAAACGCAGATCTCGGACAACAGCCCCCAGGGCTACATAAACACACAGAACACTAAACTTATCATATCTTCCAAAGTAAGATTAAACAGGCCGAGACCTTCCAGCCCCGCCGTGGGGGGTCTTCCCACGGCGGAAGGGGGCAATCCATTTGAATCGCCACTGACTTCAGCGGGATCGGAAGATCTCACCAGCGGGAGGGGTTGGAAAATCCCATCCCACGACCTTTACCTCCCCCCCTCTCCGAAACAGACAGCGAGACTGGCCCTTCAAGCGCACACTATTAAAAGGTGATTTTCTTTCCTCTGCAGGTTGGTCTGTGAAGTATACACCATCGACGCAACTATACAGACATTGAAACAACGTCTACAAGAGGCACAAAATGCTCTGCAGCTGCTGGTGCAGACCAAGTCAGTCCTGGAATATGACATTGGTGTGAAGGCCAACTCCCTCTTCATAGATCAGGAGAAATGCATGGGAATGCGCAGAACCCTGCCCAACACACCGCGGTTGATTGGTTGCACTCAGTTGAATATGGGCACTTATTGTGCTCCACAACCCTCTGGAATGAAGCCATGCAATTGTGGCTGCAAAAATAAAAAGAAAGTAACATAAATGAATTAAAACAATGGAGCTCCCAGGCTTCAGATAAGTGCATGTTTTGGTCTGTTTCAGAAAACAAGGCTTGAATATTGTGGAAAAATAAAATAAAGAAAATTGGTGGTTTAACAAAATGTTTACACGTAGTGCCTTTGTCCAATTTACAAGACTTGCCATTTCCTTCTCTGTCACAACATGAACATCCATTCATCATCCCCCTTGTCAGGAATTTATAATTTTTCAAAATTACCCCACCACTCCCAACCCAACACCCGATTTTAATGTAACTACATTTTTTTCTTCTTTTTTCTTGCACCCCCCCCCCCCCCCCCCCCCCGCGCTCCCTGTGCCGAGACACAGGTTGTGATTTAGCGGTCTTGCTAGCCGTGGACACAAATCCCGTAATAACAACCGCTAAATCTTGCGGGAGGCCAAAAATGGGTTTGTGCCGGTGAGACTTCTGAATGCATTTTTGAATGCCCCACCCCCCCCCCCCCACCCCCCCCCCCCACCCCCCCGAAGACTCAATGAGGTTCACGCATAGGAAGGGCATGAGGCTGATGAGCATATTTAATAATAAATTAGAATATAATTATAGGGCTTAATGCCATTACTTCTGCCCTCAACGTATCTTCCCATCCAACCAGCATGACACCACGTCAGCGTGAATCACTACTGGTTTTAAAAAACAAAAATCATATACGATGACCTTGCTGGGTATGACCATGCTAAGTATAGCCCCCAGGTGACGAGTGCCACTGGCACACTTGCACTGCCCCCTGGCTCTGCCAACTTCCCAATGTCAACCTTGCAGTGTCTCAGGCCTATGAGAAGAGGGTGTGCCCTCGTGCCTGGGAGGGATGGTCACCCTGATTCTTATGTGGTGGGGGGAAGGTCTCTCTGATGCTTGCGTGGTGGGAGGGGGTCGTTCCAATGCTTGTGGGGGTGAGTGGTCCTCCCTGCCTGTCGGTGGGGGGGGGGGGGGGGGGGGGGGGAAAGAGTGGTTATTTGTGGTGCAGATCGGAGAATCCTTTAAAGATGGCACCCAGATCTCTGTAGAGTCGGACTTGATGGCTCTATCATCCCTGCCCAGCCGGGGCGATGGTGCAAACTATGCCCCTGGATCCTCTGTGCCAGAAACTCTGGAGTGAAAACTTGGCTGTGCGTTTGGAGAGATACACACCAGTTTTCAGTCTGGCAAATTTTTGGAAAAATTCTGCCTACAGTTTGTGATTATGTGCCGGTCTCATTCTAGAACTAATTTCCTACACTAACGCAATAGCTGTCCACATTGACTGGTTAGGCTCCTACTGCTCTGAAGAAAAGCACAAGTGCCTGTAAAATGCCACCTCTTCATTGTCACTGGGTAAAAAGTCCTGGTAAGCAGCTGGTGGTAACAAAACCTCCAGGTTTGGAATTACTTCATTATGCTACAGCTTTGTAACTTTGTTAGCTCCAAGCTAACCATTACCCTGTTCATCAAATATACTGAACCCGTAATCTCCCTACAATTTCTTACAAATCATTGTATTGTAAAGCCAATAGTCACAGAACACAGATTTGAGGTAAAGATCATTTCACTATAGTCAGAAAGGACGTGCACTCACTGATGTAATTACTTTCCTTGACAAGATCTTGACTTTAATTGGATTTCCAAGTGTGTGAAAGAAAGCCAGGTTGGAGGGTTGAAACAATTTACAAAGTTGCCTAACCTAAGGTTTTTCTTATGTACTTTCATTCAGAAAGTACATTTTGAACACTAATTTGCAATGGTCATCAATTAATAACATTCTCTTATGTGATTGGTGTAGTTAGAATTATGTCGAGAAGGGCAGCACGGTGGTTAGCACTGCTGCCTCACGGCGCCGAGGTCCCAGGTTCGATCCCGGCTCTGGGTCACTGCCCGTGTGGAGTTTGCACATTCTCCCTGTGTTTGCGTGGGTTTCGTCCCCACAACCCAAAGATGTGCAGGGTAGGTAGATTGACCATGCTAAATTGCTCCTTAATTGGAAAAAATGAATTGGGTACTCTAAATTAAAAAAAAAAAGAATTATGTCGAGAAACGGGCGAGTTCACGGGCAGCACGGTAGCATTGTGGTTAGCACAATTGCTTCACAGCTCCAGGGTCCCAGGTTCGATTCTGTGCGGAGTCTGCACATCCTCCCCGTGTGTGCGTGGGTTTCCTCCGGGTGCTCCGGTTTCCTCCCACAGTCCAAAGATGTGCAGGTTAGGTGGATTGGCCGTGATAAATTGCCCTTAGTGTCCAAAATTGCCCTTAGTGTTGGGTGGGGTTACTGGGTTATGGCGATAGGGTGGAGGTGTTGACCTTGGGTAGGGTGCTCTTTCCAGGAGCCGGTGCAGACTCGATGGGCCGAATAGCCTCCTTCTGCACTGTAAATTCTATGAATTCTATGAAACCTGAGCATATTTACAAAAGCCCCCAAATTTACTTTGTGATTGGAAGAAGAGTGTATTTTGAAAATTGGAAGTATTCAAAGAAGTTCTGGGATATCTTAAATGAGAAAGAAGAGAGATCTTCAAGGTAACGGCCTTTGCTCAGTTATCTCCAGTTGTTTCTTCAATGACTTTCCCTCCAACTTAAGGTCAGAAGCGGGGCTGTTGGCTGATGATTGCAGCATCCAGCTCAATCTGGACTGACGGAGATAATGAAAGAGTGCACACTCAGATGCAGCGAGGAACTGGACAACATCAAAGCTTGGAAAGTGGTAAGTAACGTTGTGTCAAACCATTGCCACAAAATGGCCATCTCTAATGAGAGATGCAAACAACCTCTGCTTGACATTAAACAATAATTGGGTGAAAATTAAAAGCCACTTGGACAAGTAAGAGACGTGGTTACAAGGATATCAAAGCTGGGAACTAAATATTCAGTGGTATCTGACTTTTCATTTGGAATGGCAGGAAGGAACGGGTGGTGGGATAGCTTTGTTATTACGAAATGGAATAAGTATGCTAGCAAGAAATGATCTTGGATCGGAAGATGTAAAATCCATATCGATGTAGGTAAGAAATAACAAGGAAAGAAGACACTGGTGGGAGTAGTCTACAGGCCCCCTAACAATAGCTATATTGTAGGACAGAGAATAAATCAGGAAACAATAAAGGCATTAAAAAAAGGCACATATTAAATCATGGATGACTATTCTTCATGTGGATTGGAAAAATCAAATTGCCAGAGGTAAGCCATTAGATAAAACTCAGAGAGTATATTCGTGACAGTTTCCTCGAACAATATGTTGTGCATCCAACCAGGGATCAAGCTGTTTTGGATCTGGTAATGTGTAATGGGTCAAGCTTAATAAACAATATCAGAGTAAAACAACCGCAGGAAAGAGTAATCATAACATGTTGGAAATTAACGTTCAGTTTGAGAGTGAGAAACTTGCGTCGGAAACAACTGTAATTGTTTAGGGCAGAGTTGGCTGGAGTGGGAAAGGAGTTTAGCAGAAAAGATGGTTGATTAACAATGGCAGATGTTTATAAAAATAGTTCATGATTCACAACCAAGATATATCCCAGTGAGGAAGGATTCAAGGAAGGTGATAAGTCAACCACGGTTAACCGAGAAAGTTAAGGATAGTATTAACCTGAAAGAAAAAACATACAATGTAGCAAAGATTAGTGGGAAGACAGAAGATTGGTGTTGTACCTGGAAAACCTCAGATACTTTCAACCAGTTTACTTACTCACACATTTTATCCAAGTGCCCTTATTTGCGAGACGAACAATCGCAAAACAGGTTCAGGTTTAACGCAATTTATTCACAATTCTCTTACTCACAAAGTATAACTCAGACTCACAGCTGAGCTTTGGTTTTTACCCACACTTAGAGAAAGAGGCTGGCAGGCTACGATAACTCGATGTGGATGTCTTCTCTGGGTTCGAAACCTAGGGTAATTTTTTCTTGTGATGGTTGTGCCCGAGGGACTCCCAGGTTATTGCTGAAGATCTGTTCCGATGTTCCTTTCTTTATACCTGTATGTTAGCATTGAGTCATAGGTGTACGCACACAACTGGCCATTGTCCCAACCAGATCCTAACTCATTAATGGGAAAGATAAGATACTCCTGGTTATTCACACAGATTCAACTAAGACCCACTGTCCTCTGAAACACCCTCATCTGAGCAGCCAACAGCTCATTATAGAGTCTGATGGCTCCTTTTGTCCTTCGTCCTGCTGCAAAGTTGATCACCTGTGTCTGGAACTTGGTTACATATTCATAGCATGGTCTTGTTCTTTTGTGTAAATGTGAGTGGGTAATCACAAAGTCCAGATAGTGATAACAAGTTCCTGGCCTATGTGTCTTGTCAGCCTGTTCGGTACCACATTCCCCCTGGGAAAGTTTTAAAAACCACCAAAAGATGACCAAAAAATAATAAAGACGGAGAAGATAAACTATGAGGGTAAAATAGCAATATAAATATAGCCAGTAAGAGCTTCTTTAAATATATAAAGGAAGAGAGAGGCCAAAGTGAACACAGATCCCTTAGAGAATGAGATATGGGAAATAATAATGGGGAACCAGGAAATAGCAGAGGAGTTAAATAAATACTTTGTGTCAGTCTTCATGGTGGAAGACACATAACATTTCAAAAATACGAAATAATCAAGCCGCAAAAGGGAGGGAGGAATAAATACAATAACTATAACTAGAGAAAAAGTAATTGTGAAACTAATGGGGCTAATGGCCAATAGGTTCCCTGGACCTGATGGGTTGCATCCTAGGATATTAAAGGAAGTAGCTACAGAGATAATGGATGCCACTGGGAGTAATCATTCAAGAAGCCTTAAATTCTGGTAAATTCTGGATTGGAAAACTGCCAATGTAACATCTTTATTCAACAAGGGAGGGAGACAAAAAAACAGGTAACTATAGGTCAGTTAGCATAACATCTTCCATTCGGAAAATATTAGCGTTCATTAGAAAGGATGTAATGACAGAGCATTTAGAAATACATAATACAATCGAGCAGAGTCAGCAAGGCTTCATGAAGGGGAAATCATGCCTGACAAACCTATTAGAATTCTTTGAGACGGAAATTAGCAGGATAGGTAAAGGGAAACCAGTACATTTAATATACTTGAACTCCCAAAAGGTGTTCGATAAGGTACCGCAAAAAAGGCTGCTTAATAAGATAAGTGTCCATGGTGTTAGGGGTAGCATATTAGCGTGAATAGAGGGTTAGCTAACTAATAGAAGACAGAGAGTTGGGTTAAGAGGGGCATTTTCACGATGTCAACCTGTAACCATTGGAGTACCACAGTGATCAATGATCAGGCCACAATTATTTACAACATATATTAATGACTTGGACGAAGGAAGTGAATGTACTAGTGTCAAGTTGGCGGATGATACAAAATAAGTGGGAAGGCAAGTGGTGAGGATGACACAAAGAGTCTACAGAGGGATATAAACAGCTTAAGTGAGTGGGCAAAAACTTGGCAGATGGAATATAATGAAGGAAAATGTGAGGTTATGCACTTTGGTAGGAAGAATAAAGGAGCAGAATATTATGTAAATGGAGAAAGACTGCAGAAAACTGCAGTACAGAGGGATTTGGGCATGAATCACAAAAAGCTAGCACGTAAGTACAGCAGGTAAAAGGGAAGGCAAATGGAATATTGCCCTTTGTTTCAAAGGGAATGGAATATAAAAATAAGGAAATTGGCACTAGTTAGACCACACTTGGAATACTGTGAGTTTTTGGTCACCTTATCTGAGGAATATGTTGATCTTGGGTATGAAGGGATTTTCTTACGAGGAGAGGTTGAATAAGTTGGACCTGTGCTCATTGGAGTTTAGAATGAGAGGTGATCTTAGTGAGAGATATCGGACTCTCAGGGGGCTTGACAGGGCAGATTCTGAGAGGTTGTTTCCCCTTGTGTGAGAGTCTAGGATCAGAGGGCATAATCTCAGAGTAAGGGGTGACCCATTTAAGACAGAGATGAGAAGGAATTTCTTCTCTCAGAGGGTAGTGAATCTGTGGAATTCCTCACAGTAGAGCAGTGTTTTTCAAACTTTTTTTCCAGGGGCCCAGTTTTACCAACTGGCCAACCTTCGGGACCCATGCCGGCCGACCTTCCCGACCCACGCCGGCCGACCTTCCCGACCCACGCCGGCTGACCTTCGGGACACACGCCGGCCGACCTTCGGGACCCACGCCGGCCGACCTTCGGGACCCACGTCGGCCGACCTTCGGGACCCACGCCGGCCGACCTTCGCGACCCACCATTTTCTCTGACCTTGTTTGCTGCTGACAAAATGGAGGAATCTCAATCGTGCCCAAAGCAGGTGACGTTGACGTTCTGGGGCCGTGACTTGCTCTCTGCCTCACTCAGGCAGGAAGATTACAGAGAATTTTTTAATAAGTGTCTGCGTCTCCGGTTGCACAAATTTGCGGTCTTCAGCTGCAGCAGCCGGCTTTTATATTCAATTTTTATTCATTTTTTGTAAATTGTAACAATGTTGTTGCACGGCCTGTTCAATCAAAGAGACCAAAGCTCATCGTCATTGTCAGACTCTCAGATTCTTCCTATTTCTTCTCTTCCTTTTTCTCTTCAGCAGCAACAAGGGCAGCAGTGGAAACGACTGCTGCAGCAGCTGGGGCACGATGACCAGCACCAACGTTGCAGATCAGACTTTTTAAAAAATAGATATATTTATTAAAGTTTTTTTAACACAATTTTTCTCCCTTACAAACAATAACCCCCCCCCCCCCGTAACAAAAAAAAATGAGAAATCGCGCAGAGCAAGATATATACATGGCAAAATGATATATTTACACAGCTTTGTACACTGGCCCTCACCCGTACGTGCCAGTTTCCCCAACCCTTCATGTTATCTCTTGCTCATCCACCCGCCCAGGCAGCCCCCCCCCCCCCCACCCCAGGACGTGTCCCCCCCCGCCCCCAAGGTTTCTGCTGCTGCTGACCGACCTTCCTCTAACGCTCCGCGAGATAGTCTAGGAACGGTTGCCACCGCCTGTAGAACGCCTGCGCAGACCCTCTCAAGGCAAACTTAATCCTCTCCAACTTTATGAACCCAGCCATACCATTTATCCAGGCCTCCACGCTGTGGGGCTTCGCCTCCTTCCACATTAGCAAGATCCTTCGCCGGGCTACTAGGGATGCAAAGGCCAGAATGCGGGCCTCTTTCGCCTCCTGCACTCCCGGTTCGTCCACTACTCCAAATATTGCTAGCCCCCAGCTTGGCTTGACCCGGACTTTCACCACCTGAGATATTGCTCCCGCCACTCCTATCCAGAACCCCTCCAGTGCCGGGCATGACCAAAACATATGGACATGGTTCGCCGGGCTCCCTGAGTACCTTCCACATCCGTCCTCTACCCCAAAGAACCTACTCAACCTTGCCCCTATCAAGTGCGCTCTGTGGACCACCTTAAATTGTATCAGGCTGAGCCTGGTACACGAGGAGGAGGAATGAACCCTACCCAGGGCATCAGCCCACAGCCCTTCCTCGATCTCCTCCCCCAGCTCCTCCTCCCATTTACCCTTCAACTCTTCTACTAGCGCTTCCCCCTCTTCTTTCATTTCTTGGTGTATTTCCGACACCTTGCCCTCCCCGACCCATACCCCCGAGATCACCCTGTCTTGAACTTCTTGTGCCGGGAGCAACGGGAATTCCCTCACCTGTCGCCTCACAAAAGCCCTCACCTGCATATATCTAAAGGCATTTCCCGGGGGTAACTCGAACTTCTCCTCCAGTGCCCCTCGGCTCGCAAACGTCCCGTCGATGAACAGGTCCCCCATTCTTCCAATCCCCGCCCGATGCCAGCTCTGGAACCCCCCGTCCATCTTCCCCGGGACAAACCGGTGGTTACCCCTGATCGGGACCACACCGATGCTCCCATTGCACTCCGGTGCCGTCTCCACTGGCCCCAGATCCTTAGCGTTGCCGCCACCACCGGGCTCGTGGTATACTTTGTCGGCGAGAGCGGCAGCGGTGCCGTCACCAACGCCCCCAGGCTCGTTCCTTTACAAGACGCCATTTCCATCCTCTTCCATGCTGCCCCCTCTCCCTCCATAACCCACTTGCGGATCATCGCCACATTTGCTGCCCAGTAGTAGCTCCCCAGGTTTGGCAGCGCCAACCCTCCTCGGTCCCTACTGCGTTCCAGAAACCCTCTCCTTACTCTCGGGGTCTTATTCGCCCACACAAACCCCATAATACTCCTGTCTACTCTCTTAAAAAAGGCCTTAGTGGTCACGCTGGGAAGGCACTGAAACACAAACAGAAATCTCGGGAGGACCACCATTTTGACCGACTGCACTCTACCCGCCAGCGAGAGCGGTAACATGTCCCATCTTTTGAAATCCTCCTCCATTTGCTCCACCAACCTCGTCAGATTCAGTTTATGTCGGGTCCCCCAACTCCTGGCTATCTGGATCCCCAGATACCGAAAGCTCCCCTCTGCCCTCCTCAGCGGTAGGTCCCCTATCCCTCTTTCTTGGTCCCCCGCCTGTAATACAAAGAGCTCACTCTTCCCTACATTGAGCTTATAGCCCGAAAACTCCCCAAACTCCCTTAGAGTCTGCATGACCTCCACCATCCCCTCCATTGGATCCGCCACGTAAAACAACAGGTCATCCGCATATAGCGACACCCGATGCTCTTCTCCCCCTTGGACCACCCCCCTCCATTTATTAGACTCCCTCAATGACATGGCCAATGGTTCGATCGCCAATGCGAACAACAGGGGGGACAGGGGGCATCCCTGCCTCGTCCCTCGGTACAGCCGAAAGTACTCCGACCTCCGCCGGTTCGTCACTACACTCGCCATCGGGGCTCTGTAAAGGAGCTTAACCCAACTGATAAACCTTCCCCCGAACCCAAACCTACGCAGCACCTCCCAGAGGTACTCCCACTCTACTCAGTCAAAGGCCTTCTCCGCGTCCATAGCTGCCACTATCTCCGCCTCTCCCTCCTCCGATGGCATCATCATCACGTTTAAGAGCCGCCGCACATTGGTGTTTAGTTGCCTGCCCTTTACAAATCCTGTCTGGTCCTCGTGGATTACCCCCGGGACACAGATCTCAGATCAGACTATTGACGTCAATGTTAGCCAATGCCTTGGCAAACAGACTAGGCCAAAAAGGCTCAATGGTCAGACCAGGGGCGAAATTCTCCGGAAACGGCGCGATGTCCGCCGACTGGCGCCCAAAACGGCGCAAATCAGACGGGCATCGCGCCGCCTCAAAGGTGCGGAATGGTCCGCATCTTTGGGGGCCGAGCCCCAACCCTGAGGGGCTAGGTCGGCGCCGGTCGTATTTCCGCCCCGCCAGCTGGCGGAAAAGGCTTTTGGTGCGCCACCAACTGGCGCAGAAATGACATCTCCGGACGGCGCATGCGCGGGAGCGTCAGCGGCCACTCACAGCTTCCCATGCATGTGCAGTGGAGGGAGTCTCTTCTGCCTCCGCCATGGTGGAGACCGTGGCGGAGGCGGAAGGGAAAGAGTGCCCCCACGGCACAGGCCCGCCCGCGGATCGGTGGGCCCCGATCGCGGGCCAGGCCACCGTGGGGGCACCCCCCGGGGCCAGATCGCCCCGCGCCCCCCCCCAGGACCCCGGAGCCCGCCTGCGCCGCCTTGTCCCGGCAGTTTAATTTACGCCGGCGGGACAGGCATTTTAGCGGCGGGACTTCGGCCCATCCGGGCCGGAGAATCGCGCGGGGGGGCCCGCCAACCGGCGCGGCGCGATTCCCGCCCCCGCCGAATATCCGGTGCCGGAGACTTCGGCAACCGGCGGGGGCGGGATTCACGCCAGCCCCCGCTGATTCTCCGACCCGGCGAGGGGTCGGAGAATCTCGCCCCTGCTGTTTTAATCAGGGCATTGAGTTTGTCTTCGGTGACGGTGACCTCATTGTCGTGCAGGATGAGCGCGCTGTAGATACAGGCGGGTTCCGAGGTGGAGGCCATGGCGCTGGATCTCTGCGGGTGGGTCCGATGGTGCTCGTTATCGGGGGTAAACTTCGCCTTAGCTTCGCTCAGAAGAACCGAGCACTTCCGAACCGGGCAGAGCGAGCAGCAGCCGGCTTTTAACTATGCCGGCTGCGAGCGGCCGATTTACCATATAAAATAAATGCGGCCGCACTGCGCATCCGTACCCGCTCCGGTGCGCATGCACAAAACTAAATTTATTTTTAAAAATACTGCCCTAACAAAGGGAAATACCATTACTCAGCCTAATGTTAACCCATTCAAAACCTATCCACCTACACAGGGTTAATATTGGGAGTTAATAATGTTCATATGGGAGACTGAAGCTGCTGTGCCGGATGTATGTCTATGTATTTGCTTGAATACAAAGTGAGGTGGTATAGCTTTCTTACTCTCAATACTGAAAGCCTTCGAGCCCAAAGGAAAAAATGACTCATTTCCTGGCAGTGTAATCTCCGAGACTTGGCAATACCTGTACCTGTGAAACCTCAGTCCAGATGCTGTTAACAAAACCCTGAAGAACACAAACTCTGGAGCATCTGTGTTTGTTTAAGTTGTGTGATTTCCTTGTGAAACACGTTGATTTAAAACAAACTGCTGATGAGCTCGACCTCCTGCTTTGTTCTGCTGAGAGAGTGCTGCATTCGGTTGGAGTAGAATTGGCTGGTTTGAAAACTGATCGGTTCCAAACATTTCAGTATTTTCAAATTAAAATTCCTTTCAAGTAGAAACTCCTGCCAGTGAGGGGACCTGGCTGTCTGGCAGTCGTTCACCCTCTCTGGCTGTCACACTGAAAGCGAGAGAGATTCAAAGGAAAATTCATTATAACTAAGGGCATGATGGAGCAGCCTTGAGTAGCTTGTTGTTCCAGCGCATCACACCCTTTAAAAATCAATAGCAACGTGTATTTATATAGTGCCTTCAACACGGTAAGACCTCCAAGGTGCTTCACAGGAGAGTTATCAGACAGAATGGCTGGAATTCTCTGACTGTCCACCAGAGGCGGGATTCTTTGTTCCCGCCAGTACTGCACCCCCACCCCCATCCCCCCACCATGGGTTTCCCGACAGCGTGGGGTGTCTTCAATGGGAAATCCCATTGACTGCGGTGGGAACAGAGAAACCCGTCGCCAGCGAATGGGGCGCTGCCTCCTGCGGCCGAGAAGCACACAGCTGGGGGAACCGGAGCATCCAGCCCAATGCGAGCCTCGTTGCAAGATATTAGGACGAGTGAGGTCAATTTTAAAGAGAATCTTAATGGAGGAGAGGGGCAGAGAAATCGGCATTCCCCCCACCCCCATCACCCATTTCATGGGTGGCACGGTGGCACAGTGGTTAGCACTGCTGCCTCAGAGGGCCAGGGACCCGGGTTCGACCCCGACCTTGGGTGACTGTGTGGAGTCTGCACTTTCTCCCCGTGTCTGCTTGGGTTTCCTCCCTATTTTCTCTCAGCAGGGTTTCCCCTTAGTGCTAGTGTACTGGCCGGGCCTTCTCACACCTAACCCCCGATACACCTGGCCGCTATTACAGCGCAATGGCCTTTTCAGTGACCGATGCTTGCACAAGATCTGTTTCTGCTGGGTTTCTGCCCTGTAAGGACAGAATCTGGGGCTGGTTTAGCTCAGTGGGCTAGACAGGTCAGACTGGATTCTCCGAGCCCCGCCGGGTTGGAGAATTGCCGGGGGCGGCGTGAATCCCGCCCAGCCGCCCTGATGCTGGCTGCCGAATTCTCCGGTGCCGGAGTTTTGCCGGGGGCGGGGATCGGCCATGTCGGTCGGGGGCCGTTGGCAGTGCCACCCCCCCCCCCCCGGCCCCCCCGGCGATTCTCTGCCCCGCGATGGGCCGAGCGTTTTCGGTCGGTCACGCCGGCGTAAATCAAACCAGGTTCGTACCGGCGGGACATGGCTCTACGGGCGGCCTGCAGAGTCCTCGGGGGGGGGGGGGCCCACGGTGGCCTGGCCCGCAACTGGGGCCCACCGATCTGCGGGCGGGCCTGTGCCATGGGGGCACTCTTTCGCTCCGCGCCGGCCGGTGGAGGCCCTTCGGCGCCGGTTGGCAAAGCGCCAAGCTCTTCCGCGCCCGCCGGCGCCGGCCTAGCCCTGAAGGTGTGGAGGGTTCCGCACCTTCCGGGCGGCCCGACGCCGGAGTGGTTCACGCCGCTCCTCGACGCCAGTGCGGCCCACGCCGCCGGGTAGAGGAGAATCCCGCCCCTGGTTTGTGATGCAGAACAAGGCCAGCAGCGCGGGTTCAATTCCCGTACCAGCTGAGAATTCTGAATTCTCCCTCCGTGTACCCGAACAGGCGCCGGAATGTGGCGACTAGGGGCTTTTCACAGTAACTGCATTGCAGTGTTAATGTAAGTCTGCTTGTAACAATAAAGATTATTTATTTATTTATTCAATTTAATCAGCATTTCTGCTCAGGCAGCACTCTGATCTGGCCGCTGATTCTGCAGGCAGTTGGTTCAAATATGTGTGAATGGGAGGGTCTGGTGTTGCATCTGCAAAGTCCCAGGTGGGTTTTGAGGTGATGCATTTTCACAGAATCATACAATTTACAGGGCAGAAGGAGGCCATTCGGCCCATTGAGTCTGCACCGGCCCTTACAAAGAGCACCCTACTGAAGCCCACGTATCCGCCCTATCTCCACAACCCAGCAACCCAGTAACCTCCACTTAACATTTTTTGGACACTAAGGGCAATTTAGCATGGCCAATCCACCTAATTTTGGAGGGCTAATTAGGTATGGGAATACACAATGAATGGTAGGATGCCAGGAAGTATAGAGGACCAAAGGGACCCTGGGATGAATGCCCATCGGTCCCTGAAGACAGCGGGGCAGGTAGATAAGGTGGTTAAGGTGGTAAAGGTGGTACTTGCCTTTATTAGCCCAGGCACAGAATATAAGAGCAGGGAGGTTATGCTGGAGCAGCACTTGACGCCACAGCAAACAAGGCTACGGACCAGGTGCTGGAGAATGGGATTAGAATCGAGAGGTGCTTGACGGCCAGCACACACATGATGGGCCGAATAGCCTCTTTTTTGTACTGCAAAACCCCATGAGTTCCGTGCAAAAGGTACCAGGGGCGTCATTCTCCGACCCCCCGCCGGGTTGGAGAATTGCCGGGGACTGCTGTGAATCCCGCCCCCGCCGGTTGCCGAAGTCTCCGGTACCGGATATTCGGCGGGGGCGGGAACTGGGCCGCGCCGGTTGGCGGGCCCCCCCGCTGGATTCTCCAGCCCGGATGGGCCGAAGTCCCGCCGATAAATTGCCTGTCCCGCCGGCGTGGATTAAACCACCTTTTGAACGGCGGCACAAGGCGGCGTGGGTGGGCTCCGGGGTCCTGGGGGGGGCGCGGGGCGATCTGACCCCGGGGGTGCCCCCACGGTGGCCTGGCCCGTGATCGGGGCCCACCGATCCGCGGGCGGGCCTGTGCTGTGGGGGCACTCTTTCCCTTCCGCCTCCGCCACGGTCTCCACCATGGCGGAGGCGGAAGAGACTCCCTCCACTGCGCATGCGTGGGAATGCTGTCAGCGGCCGCTGACGCTCCCGCGCATGCGCCGCCCCGACATGTCATTTCCGCGCCAGCTGGCGGGGCAACAAAGGCCGTTTCCGCCAGCTGGCGGGGCGGAAATTCCTCCGGCGTCGGCCTAGCCCCTCAATGTTGGGGCTCGGCCCCCAAAGATGCGGAGCATTCCGCACCTTTGGGGCGGCGCAATGCCCGTCTGATTGGCGCCGTTTTGGGCGCCAGTCGGCGGACATCGCGCCGTTTGGGGAGAATTTCGCCCGTGATATCAGTGAGGATTACCATAGAATCCCTATAGTGCAGATGGAGGCCAATTCGGCCCATCGAGTCTGCATCAACCCTCCCAAACAGCCTTCGACCTTGGCCCACTTCCCTGCCCTATCCCTGTTACCCCGTAACCCCATGTAACCAGCACATCATTGGACATTAATGGGCAATTTAGCCAATCTTTCTTCGGATTGCGGGAGGAAACCGGAGCACTCGGAGGAAACCCACACAGACACGGAAAGAACGTGCAAACTCCACACAGACAGTCACCCAAGGCCGGAATTGAACCCAGGTGCCTGGCACTGTGAGGCAGCCTTGCTAACCACTGTGCCACCGTGCCGCACTGTCTTGCCAGCTTCACTGAAACTGCTTTACGTTGGAGCTTGTTTCACTTAAAGGATTCAGCAGCCTCACACTTATCCACCAAGAGTTCCTGTTTTTAACCAGCTCTGTCACCACTGGGATTCTCCAAACCCCCCGCCGGGTCGGAGAATCTCCGGGAGCTGGCGTGAATCCCGCCCCCGCCAGTTGCTGAATTCTCCGGCACCGGATATTCAGCGGGGGCGGGAATCGCAGTGCGCATGTCGGCGGGCCTCCCCCCAGCGATTCTCCGGCCCGCGATGGGCCGAAGTCCCGCTGGTGTCCCGCCGACGTGACTCGAACCACCTCCCTTCCCGGTGGGACTGGCGGCGCGGGTGGGCTCCGGGGTCCTGGGGGGGGGGCACGGGGCGATCTGGAGTCCTGGGGGTGGCACGGGGGGATGCCCCTACGGTGGCCTGGCCCGCGATCGGGGCCCACCGATCTGCGGGCGGGCCTGTGCCGTGGGGGCAATCTTTTCCCTCCGCCTCGGCCACAGCCTCCGCAATGGCCGACGTGTAAGAGACACCTCCCCCTGCGCATGCGCGGGATGACGTCAGCGGATGCTGACGCTCCCGCGCCTGCGCGGACTTCCGCCGCCCGGCGAAGTCCTTTCAGCCCCGGCTGGCGTTGTGTCAAAGGCCTTTCCCGCCGGCCAACATTGCACCAACCACTCCGGCGCGGGCCTAGCCCCTCAAGGTGAGGGCTTGACCCCTAAAGGTGCGGAGAAATCCGCACCTTTGGGGCGGCCCGACGCCGGAGTGGCTCCCGCCACTCCATCCCGCCGGGACCCCCCGCCCCGCCGGGTAGGGGAGAATCCCGGCCATTATCTGTAATCCTAGGCCTTCATATAAATGATAAATTCTTCAATCCAGCAGGCATTTCCGAATATCGTATTATAACAGATCCATTTGGTCCTATGTGGCCTTGCAATTTTACATAATAGGAAGGAGTAATTTGCAGGACACGAGCATCTGATCGCAACATACGTGAATAACTGAGTATGAGCTAAGGACATATTGTTTCCAAATCCTACAGAAACAAAAAGATTGGGGCCTAGAAGATTATCATTTACAGAATGAAGCGCTGACAGAATGAAAGGGAAGTGGTTTAAAAGAAGGGATCTGGTTGAAGTGCAAATACACAATAGGATCTGATTATAGTCAGGTGTTTTTCACCAACATATTGCTCAATGTCTCTGATTATGAATGTTTGAGGCCCTAATGAGTTTGCATTGTGGCAAAAGCAATACTCAGGTGCAATTTCCAAATTTCTGCCTTTGATTCAAATGCCATTATTGACAGTCAGCAACAAAGAGAATTCACAGGAACACTTGCCACTCATGAAAAGCAAATTTAAATTCTGCAGAAAACATCTGTACTAATGTGAGCAAATAAATCTACAAGTTTTAGCAGCACCACAATTGTGTGATGGAAATGCATGTGAGCCCCATTCTGTTGAGGGGGAGGGAGAGGCCACTTGGGGAAAGCAACGAGGGAGAAAGCACAAGAGGAGGTTAAGGAGAAAGAGAGTATAAAGAGCAGGCAATAAAATAGTTAATGTTAGACAAATACAAGGGGTTATAAGAACGCTGGACTTCAGTAATCTGAGACATATATGTCAATTTAATGCCCTCAGTTTAAGTCCTCATTAAGGACTTGTCTGAAGTTCACTGCGCAGCATACGCCCAGAGTTACTGATGCTTAAATTTGGCCTAGCACCACCTTAACACCACCCACTCCTGACTGAATATGTGTTCATTCACCAAACCTCAATTAGGATGCCCACAAGCTATTGCATGAATTGATTAATCTTGTCTTGCCAAATCAAAGTGGTTTAACAGCCAGCCACGTACAAACAATTTTTATTGCATATAAAATCATAATTACCATTACTTAAACTTAAGTATTAAGTACACAAACAATCAGTAGATGTAACTGATTGTAGCAATTTGAATAATAAATAATTAATAAGTACTTATAAAACTTTTGTAAAAGCAGCTTAGTCTATTACCATAATTCAACATTAATGGGCTCTTTGGTTATTAAGTTAAGTTGAGATCAGTGTTTGAGACTGATATGAATTGGCACGATTAATCTCGGATTACATTGCTTAGACAGCTGACAAGTAAACAGCATTAGACAGCCAATTTATTGACTAGATTGGAGTCAACGTGCTGGTAATGTTTCCATATAGAATCATAGAATCCCTACAGTGCAGAAGGAGGCCATTCAGCCCATCGAGTCTGCACCGACCGCCTGAAAGAGTACTTCACCCAAGCTCACTCACCCGCCCTATCCCATTAACCCCTTTACCTAACCTACACATCGTTTTGGACACTAAGGGGCAATTTAGCATAGCAAAACCACCTAACATGCACACCTTTCGACTGTGGGAGGAAACCAGAGCCCCTGAAGGATACCCACGCAGTTTCCCATTATCCTGTTTTCTTCACAACGCTGCACTCTCTGCCACATTGGGAACTCTGCTACCGGTGACAGGTAGCGGAGAATCCAACCCATAGTCTGAGGCTGGGTCCTCAAATGAAAATTTTCTTCCCGTAGGAGTCTCCAAGTTAAGAAAGTTATCTGAGGATGGGACATATATCAAGGTGTGTCTTAGCAGACCAAACTTCTTTGCAAGTTTACCAATAGCAGCCCTTAGGAGTCTAACTCAAACTCCTAGGGTGATGTTAAAATGTGAGTTCTTGAGATAATATATAATACAAACTTTGTATGTTACATTAATACATGTTTTTTTATTGAAGGTTACTGCTTATACATAGGATTATAAATAGTAACTAAAGGTAATCATAACATATTAATAATGTTGTAAAAATACATGCAACTTTTAAAATCCACCTTATTAGCAATTCTTGGATCTTCAAACAAATACGAATGAAACATTATACTCACAAATCCAACATAAAATGTTGATCTTCCTCTGTCTTAAAACCCAGGAAACAGATCCAACAAAGAAACTCATCCCCTTGTGTCCCAAGACAGCTGACTGGCTACTCAGCTAATAGTCAGTGTTTATAAAGAAAATGTTTCAACAGAATTTTAAAATGACTTGGATTGCACATCGTGCTTCTAAATAAAAATTATCCTTATCTAAGAGTGACCTCGATTCATAGGGTTTCCATTTATGATGTTTTAGACTCTGTAAAGGCTAATCTGGCTGCTTCCCGATTTACTGAAGGACATATTTACTCTATAAGTATTGGAAACAATTCAAACTAACAATCATTTTTGTGTCAAGCTGCCATTTTTATAGTGCTAAATTGGAATTAACATTTTAAATTCCCCATCAAATGTAAGTTTTGTAATAGCTTGAACAAGTGCATGATCGAGCTTATCTTCTTCTACACCTGGGATAAAAGCATTAGCTCTTGGAACTTTGAGTTGACGAGTCCATTTGGTGGCAGTTATCTGTTCCACTCTGCTTTGGCTGAACCCACAGTACACACGAGTGACTGTAGTTGTGTTAGTTGGCTTTTAGGTCACATCTTCTTTGATGTCAAATGACTGGCACAAATCAGTAACACTTATGTCTGCTTGTAGCTGGCTGATCTAGCCATACAATCTGATTTGTAGAATTTACCACCCCATCTTCGCGATGTAATTTGGCACTTGGTGAGTGCAAAATTTACCCTTCTGTGCCTGCAAGGTAAAGGCTGCAGAAGAAGACAAGAGAGGACATAGAAATCTATGTCCAACAAAGACAAAAAAGAGCCTTCGACAAATTCAATGAAAAGAACCTGAAGCTCAAAAATAAAAATACGTAAATAAAAATAATTTACGTACTGTAAATTCAGGGAAACGTCCTCTTCTGTGGGTGACTCATGTCAGAAGAGTTCATCCCCCATCAGGCCAGTCACTTCTGACAGCGGTGCAAGTAACTTGGAAGACCCCTAAGTTAATGAAGCAGAGAAACCTACACATGCAATCTCAATCCTTTCTTTAAGACAGGGTTCACATTCAACAGGAGCACACAAGTCACAATACATTCATCTCCCATTACCAAACTGCCCACGAGCCAAGTACTTCATTCTGAACTTCTTAACACTGATAAAGAATGTTCTGTTATGTAAGCTGTCTTGGTTTTAATTAGTATCAAATCGCAGTTACTTGCTAGCACTCTGTTGAATTACCACCTCCATTTTCTTAGACACCTTTAAGCTGAAATTATTTTCTTAAAGGCACAGCTCGGGGTGTTTTCCCCACGGGAAGACAATGTAAAGGTAAGACAATGTGGGGGCGAGAGCAAGGGAATGCTTGCCAATGGGAAGTCAGTGGGCAGAATGAATAGCAATGGTGAGGGGGCACATGCCTGGGTAGGGAAGGGTCAGAATGCAGAAGGGGCGTGGACATGGGCGGATGGATGGGAATGAATGGGAGATGATAGGGAATGGGTGGGCGGGAAGGGGGAATTTGATTGTATGGGAGTAAACCACGGGGAAGGTGAAGGAGCTGGGAGCTGAGCTGGGAGAAGTAGACAATCTCAAAGCAGCGCTTTGGTTTAAGGAGGAGAAGAAGGATGCCACCATTAATTGAGAGAGGAAGTTGTAGGGACATGGGGCACCAGAATTCTATCTGAAAGAGGAGGGGGAAGGGAATGAATTGGGGAAGAATGCAACAAAAGTACCAGCTTGGTTTCAGGGACAGAATAAGGAGAGCGTAAATTGAGGGAGAGGGATGAGAGAGGCAGTGTGAAATGGAAGGGTTTGACAAGCGAGTATTTCGGTGTCAGAGAGTTGTGTCTTGTGTCTATGGTGTCCTCATAATATGATACAAATTTAAAGCAGTGCGATTGGGAATTCTTTTTTATTCTACACATTCTGAAATCCGATCAGGGTCGTGCTGAGCCGGTAGGGAAAGCGCGAGGACATTGTCCATGTTACGACACCACTGGGGGCAGTATGTGGTCAATTCCAGCCCCACTTGACCCAAATCACAGCACGGTTGAAATTAACTTTTGTTTTAAAATACCTGAAGTCTTCGGCTGCCCAAAACTAGTCCTCAGGTTTGTAAATTTAAACACAATTAACATTTGGTTATTAACAGTAACTAGAATCAAATAGGCAATAAATACAACTGGTTAACTATTATCTAATTACTAACCCCCACCTTTAACTCGTCCCACCCTCTCCACACACACACACACAGACAAACAAACGCAGAGGGGAAAGAGGGGTGTCAAATAATGATAAAAGTAAAAGAATAAGAATTTTTGTTTCTGATGAACGGCTATGCTTTCAGACGGACATTGGGCGGGATTCTCCGCTATCCGGCGGGGCGGGCTACTCCGGCGCAAAGGAGTGGCGTGAACCACTCTGGCATCGGGCAGCCCCGAAGGTGTTTTGCGCCATGCCAGATCTCCCCGCACCCCCCCCCGAGGACCCCAGAGGCCGCCCGCGGAGCCGGGTCCCGCCGGTAAGTACCTACCTTAATTTACGCCGGCGGGACGGGCCTAAAACGGGCGGCCGCTCGGCCCGTCGTGGGCCGGAGAATTCGGCCGGCCCCGGGGCCCATTGCGTCGCGCCGATCCTCGCCATTCTCCGAGTCGGGCGGCGCGACTCACGTCTGGGGGAATTTTGGGGGGCCGGAGAATTCGGTGGCCGGCGGGGGCGGGATTCACGCCGACCCCCGGCGATTCTCCGACCCGGCAGGGGGTCGGAGAATCCTGCCCCTGATCTCTTCTTTCTGTTGTAATGGTTTTCACTGTAGACTCACAGAAATAGCAGGCAGCCCGCATGAGGGAGAGAGTGAGAGACAGACAGACAGCTTCTTCTTTCAGGGTCTAGAAGCTTCTGCCTTCAGACAGTGGCAGCAGTGCAGAGATAGAGAACTACTTTCCATTGTGAGAGTCCAGTGGCCTCTTTCAGGTTCTCTCTGAAAAGCCCCACCTGACAGTAACCAATCGGTGTTGGTTGCCGGGCAGAATACTATCTGTGGCCTGCCAACCAGTCAAAATGAACACCTGCAATCTCTTGGATGCCATAAAGCCTGGGTTCTTGTGCCCAAAATACAAAGCTTTATACCCAGTGTGATCTTTTGACACTTTGAGCTCCTTACTTCCTGTGCTCAACTTTAAGGTATGTGTTCATTAACGATCCATGGACCAAAACTGATAAAGACAAAATAAAAGAAATAGGAACTAAGGGGATTGACAGGAAGGGCCCTTACATCTGTTAAAATCAGAGGAAAAACTGACTCCCTCTGACCTCGCTGCCTCCTGACCATGTCCCAATCTTAACCTGCTCCTTTGAGCAGTTGACCTGGACACCCACAGGAAGCATATGGTTTCAAGGATGGTCCCAGGGAAAATGACACCTTTGATTCTCTTGTACTTTGACCTCTTTTCTTTGAATTTAAGTGCATAGCGGTATTGGTGAAAGTTTCATGAATAAAGCTGTAATCTCAAAAGGTGTTTTTGCAATTTACTAAAAAAGAACAAAAGAGGAAACACCACAAAGTTCAATTCAATTATATTCAAATAATAAATAATTTAAACCATAAAATAAATTACTGACGGAACAACAAACGAAACAATTAATAAATAACAATAAAAATAAAAAATGTTCACTGCGATTCTAAACTCAGAAAGCGACTCTGCATTCCTCTGCCCCTGACAACGATGCCCGACGAGGGACATTCACTTCAGCTCTCTTGGTCAGACTCCATCTTTAAATATTCAGATTCCATCCAAATAATGTTGTCAAGGTCCAGGTGTAGTATTAGTTGGAGCAGATTGAGCCCATTTTACCACAAATCATCCAAAGCCAATGTTGTCCCCTCGAATAGTAACCAGCGAATTTGCATAATGACAACAAAAAATGCTGGAATTACTCGGTAGGTCAGGCAGCATCTGTGAGGTGAAACAGAATTAATGGGTGGCATTTTCCCATTTTTGCACAGAGTGCTGGCTGAGGTGGGAAAACCGGCGTGTGATTCTCCAGCTGCACAGACGAGTTTTCTCTCCAGATTCTATTGCGCTCTGAGCAAAATAAACTGGAGGCGTGGTTTTCGGCATCACTCTGACGGGGCGGGGCCTGACAGAACTAGCAATGCCAGCTTCACAGAGTTCGGGGCGCCATCTTTAATGAGTGCCCCGATCGGAGTTAAAAGGGAACTTCCGTCCCAACGTCCCGTGGATACGGGGCGCCCCCACACAAGCAATGGAGCACCCCCGCTCTAAAGCATCAGGGTGATCCCCCCCCCATCCCCTCCCCACAACTTCAGATTGACTACCCTGCCCTACATAGGCATTGGAATGACCCACTCCACAACACAGGCGCTGAGCTGACACCACAAGGATCGCCCCCCTTCACCACAAATAGGGGGACCTCCACCCTCCTCTCCCTCAAAGGAGCTCGCCAGAGGGCCCGTCCCTGGCACTGCACACTGGCACTGTCACCCTGACACAGTTTGGCATTACCATGGTGGCATTGCCATGTGGCACTATCAGGGTGGTAGTGCTGGGAAGTGCCAACCTGTACCAGGGGCAGTACAAGGGCACTGCCCTGTTGTGTCCCTCTCTCACTGGGGGCTATACTTACCTCAGCCTGTTCCCCTTGAATGATTCCTATTTTTATAAACCTGTTGTAAACCTTGCCGATGTGATGTTATGCCGGCAAGATGTGAATCTTCAGTGAAGGGGAGTCATATGGCTGGGAAGCCCTTAATTATCTTCAGATTTATTAATATGCATTGGAATAAGATTCCCACCCATGTTACATCACCGGTTAGGATCATATTCATTGGAGTTTAGAACAGTGAGAAGAGATCTTATCAAAACTTACAAAACTTTAACATGATTCAACAGGGTAGATTCTGACAGAATGTTCCCGATGGTGGGAGAGTCCAGAATTAGGGATCATGGTTTGAGGATAAGGGGTAAACCTTTTAGGCCGGTTTCCTCCCACAGTCCAAAGATGTGCAGGTTGGGTGGATTGGCCATGATAAATTGCCCTTAGTGTCCAAAATTGCCCTTAGTGTTGGGTGGGGTTACTGGGTTATGGGGATAGGGTGGAGGTGTTGACCTTGGGTAGGGTGCTCTTTCCAAGAGCCGGTGCAGACTCAATGGGCTGAATGGCCTCCTTCTGCACTGTAAATTCTATGATGATATGACTGAGGTGAGGAGAAATGTCTTCACCCAGAGAGTGGTGAACCGGTGGAATTCTTGACCATCGAAAGTAGTTGAGGCCAAAATGTTGTGTAATTTCAAGAAGGAATTGGATATAGCTCTTGGGGCTAAAGGGATCAAGGGATATGGGAGGGGGGAGGTGGGATCAGGGTAATTGAATTTAATGATCAGCCGTGATCAGAATGAATGGTGGAGCAGGCTCGAAGGGCCGAATGGCCTCCTCCTGCTTCTATTTTCTATGTTTCTATGAATATTTGGGCCTCAGATGCTGAGAAGGGAGCAGCAGAGAGGACAAGATTTGCATCTCCTGCACTTGCAGGGAAAAGTGGGGTAGGGAAGGGAGGGGGTGTTAAGGCTGACTGAGGAAGGGCAGCACGGTTGGTGCAGTGGTTAGCACTGGGTTGAACCTGGGTTGGATCCCGGCCCCGGGTCACTGTCTGCGTGGAGTTTGCACATTCTCCCCGTGTGTGCGTGGGTCTCACCCCCACAACCGCAAAAAGATGTGCAGGGTATGTGAATTGGCCACGCTAAACTGCCCTTTATTTGGAACAAAAAAGAATTGAGTCCTCTAAATTTATTTTTATAAAGGGTGACTGAGGAGTGGATTTCTGTACATGACTGAGTGAGGGAACTTACTGAGAAACAGCTGTATAAGCTTCAAAATGGAGCCCCTTACGTTCTAAAATTCTCTCCAGATTTTTTTGCTAAATGTAAATACTGAACTTCACTGAGACGGCACAGTTTCAAACATCCACAAAACCTGGAACTGTGCCCAAAATCTCCTCGAAAATAGCTGACACCAAACACATTTATCAGAGCTATTACAGAACTAGACTCTCACAGTATAGAACTTATGAAAACAGACGATAATAGGAACCTGCCAAGCTCCACTTTTTGATCACTCCAATACCTGGGAGTTAAAGAGATCACACACATAACAGACTGACACACATCAGAGGGAAGCTGAGAGTAAATACCAGCTGCACACAATTAATGTTTTCAGTTTTCAACTTATGTTTGTGTTAAAGCTGACATGCTTGATTTTGGCAAGGTTTTGATGAACTAGCATGAATGGAAGCTATGTGAGAAGATGCTCGCAGTGTCTGGAGATGATGATAGGAAGGAGAAACGTGCTGGGCGGACAAGGTGGTCTTGTGTATCTGATTACAATACAATAATAATCTTTTATTGTTACAATTATGAAGTTACTGTGAAAAGCCCCTAGTCGCCACATTCCGGCGCCTGTTCGGGTAAGCTGGTACGGGAATTGAACCCGCACTGCTGGCCTTGTTCTGCATCACAAACCAGCTGTCTAGCCCACTGAGCTGAACCAGCTCAGGATTAGGATGAACATCTCTTGCAGCTGGCAATGGGTTGTCCTCTTGCTCATCCTGAAGCTGCCTTTAGGTGTCTTCAACGTCCAGGGCTCTGGAAAGAGATCAATTTGCAAGGCAAAGTTATGAAAAATATCATCATCATGCCTGATGTCCCAGCCAGACTTCATTGCTGTACATCTCCAGAGTGGGTCAGACACCTGCAGCATCTCCCGGATTCAGTCGTTTTACTGCCATAGAAATACACTTCTCTGTGAAGGTGTAACAATGTGGGACATTCATGTGACAGAGAGGCAGATCAGACTGGTGGAGAAGGTGTTTAATTGTGTGTATTTACAATATGTGTGCCCTTCCCCCTTGCTACCTACTATCTACTACACCTGTGCCAAATTAAGCGTCATCTATTTGATGCACGATCAATTGCACAAAGACTAAAGTTGGATACAACTGTGGCTTTATTACAGTCAGATGCGTGGCCTCCTGCTGCAGCTGGCGAAATGGCAGGGCACTGGAGGTCATGCATATTTATACAGTTCTCCCAGGGCGGAGCCAGCCGGCAGGAGCTACTAGCGAACCTGTAGTGCAGGTCCTACCTTACATCTCCTATTACAGTGGATAACCACACTATTTTCCTACTCGCCTGTGCCCTATCACTTCTTCTGGGTTTTACCCAGACAGCACATCAATGACCACGGATGGCACAGCCTTGCCTGATGTTGATCCTGCAAGACATGGGGTGAGATCCTGGGAAGGACTGGTCTATGGGAGAGGGTTGATTCCCTTGCTATAGGATCTGCATTGCATTAGACTCTCACTTGTTTACCGCATGCCGAACTCCATCGCAGCTACTGCCCCCTCCTCGGCCTCCCCCGAGAGTTGCAGGGCCCTTTCCTCTGAGAGGTGTGGACCTGAGGGATTTCCCCTCCTATCTTCTGCCGTTCCCGGCAATTATGGGCCGCCTTGGGGCACAGAGAGGACATAGTGAGGCGCTGGGAGGTGGAGTTTTGGGGAGTTTGCAGCTGTTGGCATGTACGTGTGCAAGGCTCCTGGCCAAAGAGGACAGTACATGTGTTGGAGGTTTGTGGAAACGAATTGTAAGGGAGATGTAGGCAGGTCGGGGGCTGATGTGAGGGGTGAGGGACGGGTATGATGTCTGGGGCACAGAGGCGGTGACTCCTCGAGATGCCTTAAGGAGTTTGTTCATCTTCTTATGGCATGGCATGCCAGCCACCTGCTGAGGCTGGCACCACTGACAGCCGCTGCCACCTCACCCCAGGTATTGTTGAGAATGGTGGGCCTGAGTCTCGGCCCTACCCTGGGGAAGAGGGTGTCCCCCCTTCCTCAATGGCATCCCGCATTCTGTCAATGTCTGAATCCCGGGATGTGGGAGCTGCTCTTCGCGCAGCCATCTTCTTGGCTGGAATGACGGTCCGTGGTGAGCGGGAATGCTGAATGCAAATCCCGACCCCAGCGAATCCGGCGTCAGCGGGGCTGAGAATTGCTTGGGCTGGCCCAATTTCTCCTGGCCGGCGTTCCCGGCGGGAGTGCGCAGTTCCCGCGACTCAACTCCAGCGGTAGCACTTAGTGCCCAGAACGGGGAATCCAGTCCCTGAAATCTATTTCTCCAGCTCAAACTGAGGTGCCAATCAAAGAGTTCAATGAGGAGGCAGTCTGGCCCTGAGTGTTAACCCAACAAGTCGAATTAGCCTATAATTTTCAGGCATTATCTCTTTCAATTTTTTCTCAACATATATGTGACATATATTCACCAGTCTTTGGTACATTTTCCATCCCCAATACAATTTGCACATTTATGCGTTTTGTTACCATGCCGCAGCACGGTAGCACAGTGGTTAGCACTGTTGCTTCACAGCGCCAGGGTACCAGGTTCGATTCCCCGCTGGGTCACTGTCTGTGCGGAGTCTGCACGTTCTCCCCGTGTCTGCGTGGGTTTCCTCCGGGTGCTCCGGTTTCCTCCCACAGTCCAAAGATGTGCAGGTTTGGTGGATTGGCCATGATAGATTGCCCTTAGTGACCAAAACAGTTAGGAGGGGTTATTGGGTTACGGGGATAGGGCTTAAGTGGGTCGGTGCCGACACGTTGGGCCGAAAGGCCTCCTTCTGCACTGTATGTTCTATGTTCTATGTTTCTTTTGTAATTTTATTTGGCGTTTCATTATGGCAGGTGTATCTGAGGGCATGTCCCCTGAGAAAGGGTTTATTTCAACACTTCATTTGGGGCAGTTTGAAGTCGCAATAAATTACATTCTTTAGTGCTGTTGCGACCATCAATTCACACGAAGCCAGAAGTAGATGTAAACTGTGGCTTTATTCAACTAGAACAGTGCCTGCCTGCGACTGGTCTGCTAGTAAGAGCCGCCTACAGGGCTACTGCTCTTTATACCTCCCCTCAAGGGGTGGAGCCAGGGGCGGAGCCCACAAGGCACCAACATGATACATTACAGGTAATACCTTACAATGGTCCATAGGTGGAGCCCACATGGGCAACAGCATGATACAGTTACATACATGGTGAATGGTTACTGTAATACGTTCCCCACATTCACCCCCTGTTAAAAAAATGAAGTCCGGCAAGTGAGAAGGGTTCATAAGTTCAGCCTGTCCGGCGCACGGATCGTGCGCTGTGATCGCTGAAGCTCTGGTATCGCAGCTGGCCCAGGTGTCGAACTCATCCGTGCTGGCATGGGTAGTGAAGTCGCCGGTGCGGGCACAGACGTGAACTCCTGGAGCGTGTTTTCTGGAGCTTCATTCCTGTGGGTCAGTGAAGGGGCAATGGAGAGCGGGAGGGGGTGCTGGTGCCATGTAGAGGCGGGGGCGCTGGTCAGCGTAGGTTGGGCAGGGTAAGTTGGGGTGGCGGTGGTGGTGGCACCTGCGGGTGCCAGGTCCTGGAGGGAAACCGTATCCTGTCGGCCGTCGGTGTGTTCAATGTATGCGTACTGGGGGTTGGAGTGTAGGAGCTGAACCCTCTCGACCAGGGGGTCGGACTTATGGCTCCTGACGTGTTTGCGGAGCAGGACGGGTCCCGGTGTCTTCAGCCAGGGTGGAAGCGAGGCCCCAGAGGTGGATTTCCTGGGGGAAACAAACAGGCGGTCATGAGGGGTCTCGTTTGTGGCCGTACAAAGGAGGGACCTAATAGAGTGGAGTGCGTCGGGGAGGACCTCTTGCCAGTGGGGAACTGGGAGATTCCTAGACCATAGATCCAGGAGGACGGCCTTACAGACCGTCGCGTTCGCCCTCTCCACCTGCCCGTTTCCCCGGGGGTTATAACTGGTAGTCCTGCTTGAGGCGATGCCCTTACCGAGCAGATACTGACGCAGTTCGTGGCTCATGAACGACGAGCCCTGGTCACTGTGAACGTACGTGGGGAAACTAAACAGGGTGAAGACACTATGTAGGGCTTTAATGACGGTGGCCGCGGTCATGTCGGGGCAAGGGATCGCAAAGGGGAAGCGGGAGAACTCGTCAATGATATTGAGGAAATGTGTGTTGCGGTTGGTGGAGGGGAGAGGCCCTTTGAAATCAATACTGAGGCGCTCAAAGGGCCGGGATGCCTTTACCAGGTGGGCCTTATCCGGTTGATAGAAGTGCGGTTTACACTCCGCACAGATCGGGCAGTCCCTGGTCATGGCCCTGACCTCCTCGGTGGAGTAGGGCAGGTTGCGGGCCTTGATGTAGTGGAGAAGCCAGGTGACCCCTGGGTGGCAGAGGTCATCGTGGATAGCCCGTAGTCGGTCATCTTGCGCGCTGGCGCATGTGCCACGGGACAGGGCATCTGGGGGTTCGTTGTGCTTCCCAGGATGATATACTATATCGTAATTATAGGTGGAGAGTTCGATCCTCCACCTCAAGATCTTATCATTCTTGATCTTGCTGCGTATTATCGAACATGAAGGCAACCGATCGTTGCCTCCAGTGCCGCACGGCTTCCACGATGGCTTGGGCTTCTTTTTCGAGTTTCAAATTTCGGAGGCGGTGAGGGTGCGTGAAAAAATGCTATTGGTCTGCCTGCCTGGTTGAGGGTAGCAGCGAGGGTGACCCCTGATGCGTCGCTCTCCACCTGGAAGGGGATGGACTCGTCCACCGCGCGCATCACGACTTTGGTGATATCCGTCTTGATGCAACTGAAGGCCTGGCGGGCCTCAGCCGCCATTGGGAAGATGGTGGCCTTGATTAGTGGGCGGGCTTTGTCCGCATAGTTGGGGACCCACTGGGCGTAATAGGAAAAGAACCCGAGGCACCTTTTCAGGGCCTTGGGGCAGTGGGGAAGGGGGAGTTGCAGGAGGGGGCGCATACGGTCAGGGTCGGGTCCCAGAACCCCGTTTTCCACGACATAGCCGAGGATGGCTACTCTGGTTGTGCGGAAAACGCATTTCTCCTTGTTGTAAGTGAGGTTAAAGGTTCGGGCGGTTTGGAGAAATCTCTGGAGGTTGGCATCGTGGTCCTGCTGATCATGGCCGCAGGTGGTGACATTGTCCAAGTACGGAAATGTGGCCCGCAGCCCGTACTGATCCACCATTCGGTCCATCGTTCTTTGGAAGACCGAGATCCTGTTTGTGACGTTGAAGTGGACCCGGAGGAAGTGGAAGAGGTGGGCATCTGCCTCAAAGGCCGTGTCGTGGCGGTCCCCCGGGCGGATTGGGAGCTGGTGGTACGCAAACTTCAGATCCACTGTGGAGAACACCCTGTAGTGTGCGATCTGGTTAATCATGTCTGCGATCCGGGGAAGTGGGTACGCATCGAGGTGCGTGTATCGGTTTATGGTTTGGCTGTGATCTACAACCATCCGGTTCTTTTCCCCGATCCTGACGACCACTACGTGGGCTCTCCAGGGGCTATTGCTGCCTCGATGATTCCCTCTCGCAAGAGTCGCTGGACCTCGGACCTGCTACAAGTCCTCTCCTGGATGTTGTACCGCCTGCTTCTGGTGGCGACTGGTTTACAGTCGGCGGTGAGATTTGCGAAGAGTGGGGGAGGGTCGACTTTTAGGGTCGCGAGGCTACATACGGTGAGTGGGGGTAGGGGCTCACCGAACTTCAGAGTTAGTCTCCTGAGGTTACACTGGAATCCAGTCCCAACAAGAGAGGAGCGCAGAGGTCGGGGAGTACATATATAACTTAAAATTGGCGTACTCGGTGCCCTGTATTGCGAAGGTTGCGGTATGCACCCCCGGATCTGCACCGAGTGCGACCCAGAAGCGAGGGAGATGGTTTGATGCGCCGGGAAGATTGGGAGCGAGCAGCGTTTTACCATGTCTGGATGAATGAAGCTTTCTGTGCTCCCAGAGTCGAACAGGTAGGGCGTTTCGTGTCCATTTACCCGGACGGTCATGATGGAGCTCCGGAGGTGTTTGGGTCGCGACTGGTCCAGGGTGACCGCACTGAATTGCGGGTAGCCGGCGTGGTCGGAGGTGCTGGGGTGGTCCCAAGATGGCTGCCCCATCGGCCGCACATGTCGGGCGGCGTTGCAGATGGCGGCCAAGGTGGCGGCGCCCGTCGGTCGCACGTGTCGGGCGGTGAGGAAGATGGCGTCCAAGATGGCGGCCCACATGAGTCGCATGTGGCGGGCTGCATGGGCGGGGATGGCCATGATGGCGGCCCCCGTGATTCGCCCACGTTGTGCGGACTGGAAGGTGGTTGCCCCATAAGACCATAAGACCATAAGACATAGGAGCGGAAGTAAGGCCATTCGGCCCATCGAGTCCACTCCGCCATTCAATCATGACTGATTTCAACTCCATTTACCCGCTCTCTCTCCATAGCCCTTAATTCCTCGAGAAATCAAGAATTTATCAACTTCTGTCTTAAAGACACTCAACGTCCCGGCCTCCACCGCCCTCTGTGGCAATGAATTCCACAGACCCACCACTCTCTGGCTGAAGAAATTTCTCCTCATCTCTGTTCTAAAGTGACTCCCTTTTATTCTAAGGCTGTGCCCCCGGGTCCTAGTCTCCCCTGCTAATGGGTCCACGAGGGGGTCGCATGATCAGACGGGAATGTATTGAGGCTTTGGAATGCTACTTCTAGAGAGAAGGCTAACTTTACCGTCTCATCCAGGTCTAGGGCACCTTTCTCAAGTCGACGCTGTCTCACGTAGTTGGACCTGACTCCAGCCACGTAGCGTCCCGGACGGCGAGGTCCATATGTTGAGTGGCCGTAATGGCCTGGTAGTTGCAACATCATGCAAGGACTTTGAGGTCGCGTAGGTATTCTTCTAGCGATTCCCCGGGGTGTTGGCGGCGAGTAGTGAGGAGATGCCGCGCGTATACCTCATTCACGGGCCTTACGTAGAGGCGCTCTAGCATCGCAAGGGCGCCTGCGTAAGTGGAGGCTTCCTCGAGTTGCACAGAGATTCGATGGCTCACCCGGGCATGGAGGAGGCTCAGCTTCAGATCGTCGGAGACGGAGGGCGAGGAGGAGGCGGTGAGGTCGGCCTTGAAACAGCGGAGCAGTGCGAAAAAATCCCTTTGGCCTCCTCTGCCTGTCGAGTTCCAGTCAGTCAGGTTTGAGGGTCGATTCCATAGTGGCGTTGTAGTTGATTAAATTGATGCGACCATCAATTCGCACGAAACCAAGAGTAGAAGTAAACTGTGGCTTTAATCAACTAGAACAGTGCCTGCCTGCGACTGGTCTGCTAGTGAGAGCCGCCTGCAGGGCTAGTGCTCTTTATAC
Organism: Scyliorhinus torazame; assembly: GCF_047496885.1. Taxonomy (NCBI): domain Eukaryota; kingdom Metazoa; phylum Chordata; class Chondrichthyes; order Carcharhiniformes; family Scyliorhinidae; genus Scyliorhinus; species Scyliorhinus torazame. The sequence goes on along the minus strand of NC_092723.1, from coordinate 177,471,511 downwards.
TGAGGAATTGAATTAAAGAAAAAGCATTAGACTGGGATGACCAGTTAGGATAGTGTGCAATGATTTGAGAAGTATACCCTAATATAGGAAAGCAGAAGAATAGGATAGGGCATTATAGACATTAATTCGGGTTGCAGAGAGTGAACAAAGAGATTGGGCAAAGCATGGCGAGAGGGGGATGGGTAACTATTAGGACCAGTTCTTTACACAAAGGATGATGCAAAGGATGCTGGGAGAAAGAGGCCCAAGGAGGAGGAATATATAATGGGCCTATCAGGATCAGTGGTTGTGAAGGTCAGGTTATATGGCCAGGTCAAGGAATGTGGGAAAAGGACCTAGAAGATTGTTGTATTTGTACCATTACCTTATTTGGTCGGGTGTATGTGGAACTTGATACTGCATGAATGTATATAGAACATAGAACAATACAGCGCAGTACAGGCCCTTCGGCCCACGATGTTGCACCGAAACAAAAGCCATCCAACCTACACTATGCCATTATCATCCATATGTTTATCCAATAAACTTTTAAATGCCCTCAATGTTGGCGAGTTCACCACTGTAGCAGGTAGGGCATTCCACGGCCTCACTACTCTTTGCATAAAGAACCTACCTCTGACCTCTGTCCTATATCTATTACCCCTCAGTTTAAAGTTATGTCCCCTCGTGCCAGCCATATCCATCCGCGGGAGAAGGCTCTCACTGTCCACCCTATCCAACCCCCTGATCATTTTGTATGCCTCTATTAAGTCTCCTCTTAACCTTCTTCTCTCCAACGAAAACAACCTCAAGTCCATCAGCCTTTCCTCATAAGATTTTCCCTCCATACCAGGCAACATCCTGGTAAATCTCCTCTGCACCCGCTCCAAAGCCTCCACGTCCTTCCTATAATGCGGTGACCAGAACTGTACGCAATACTCCAAATGCGGCCGTACCAGAGTTCTGTACAGCTGCAACATGACCTCCCGACTCCGGAACTCAATCCCTCTACCAATAAAGGCCAACACTCCATAGGCCTTCTTCACAACCCTATCAACCTGGGTGGCAACTTTCAGGGATCTATGTACATGGACACCTAGATCCCTCTGCTCATCCACACTTTCAAGAACTTTACCATTAGCCAAATATTCCGCATTCCTGTTATTCCTTCCAAAGTGAATCACCTCACACTTCTCTACATTAAACTCCATTTGCCACCTCTCGGCCCAGCTCTGCAGCTTATCTATATCCCTCTGTAATCTGCTACATCCTTCCACACTATCGACAACACCACCGACTTTAGTATCGTCTGCAAATTTACTCACCCACCCTTCTGCGCCTTCCTCTAGGTCATTGATAAAAATGACAAACAGCAACGGCCCCAGAACAGATCCTTGTGGTACTCCACTTGTGACTGTACTCCATTCTGAACATTTCCCATCAACCACCACCCTCTGTCTTCTTTCAGCTAGCCAATTTCTGATCCATATCTCTAAATCACCCTCAATCCCCAGCCTCCGTATTTTTTGCAATAGCCTACCGTGGGGAACCTTATCAAACGCTTTGCTGAAATCCATATACACCACATCAACTGCTCTACCCTCGTCTACCTGTTCAGTCACCTTCTCAAAGAACTCAATAAGGTTTGTGAGGCATGACCTACCCTTCACAAAGCCATGCTGACTATCCCTGATCATATTATTCCTATCTAGATGATTATAAATCTTGTCTCTTATAATCCCCTCCAAGACTTTACCCACTACAGACGTGAGGCTCACCGGCCTATAGTTGCCGGGGTTGTCTCTGCTCCCCTTTTTGAACAAAGGGACCACATTTGCTGTCCTCCAGTCCTCTGGCACTATTCCTGTAGCCAATGATGACATAAAAATCAAAGCCAAAGGTCCAGCAATCTCTTCCCTGGCCTCCCATAGAATCCTAGGATAAATCCCATCAGGTCCCGGGGACTTATCTATTTTCAGCCTGTCCAGAATTGCCAACACCTCTTCCCTACGTACCTCAATGCCATCTATTCTATTAGCCTGGAGCTCAGCATTCTCCTCCACAACATTATCTTTTTATATGAGAACACATGTTTTGCCTTTCTTTGTTCACTCACTCTGGGGAGGTTGGAGACTGGTGGTCTCTGCATTTGTCAGGGTGAGTGAGGCTTGTAAGCCGGGTGAACTAAAATAAAACAATACCTATAAATCCGAACTCAGCCTTTTGATTGAGACCAGACTGTGGACAGAAAGAACTCAATTTCATCAATACCTCCCCTCAAGGGGTGGAGCCAGAGGCGGAGCCCACAAGGCACCAACATGATACATTACAGGTAATACCTCACAATGGTCCATAGGTGGAGCCCACATGGGCAACAGTGTGATACAGATATATACATGGTGAATGGATACTGCAACATGTTTACCTGTAGAATTGTAAAATGTGCCACTCTGGGTGTATCTACACCACACGGACTGCAATGATTTGAGAAGGCTGCCCCCCCCCCCAATCCCCCCCAATCCCTCCCCCTCCCCGCCCATACTCCTCTTACACCTAGTCGGAATGTATTTGATTGTGCCTTAGCTCCAAACTGCCGGTCAACTACTTTTGTAACCAATTAATCTTGATCTGAAATGATTTTGACAACACGCAGCTCAGATACATCAATTCAGACTGAAGCCTGAATCACTCCTTCACTGTAAAGGGTTGGCTCACACACACTTTGGACTTGCCCAGCTTTCAGTGGTGAGTTATAACAAGCCCAGGAAACCCAGGGACCCAGCGTTGAAGTGAAGTGTGTAATTGAGCGATATTCTGTTCAGATATAGGAATGTGGCCAGGACTGAAAGATCCAAAACATGTTGAGATAATGATAGGTTCAGTTTTTTTGAAGTGCAGGTCAAGTAACCTGCAAATGCTCTGCTCAACATTGTGAAAGGTGTCTCAGGTAAATAATAAAACAAAATCCAAGTTTCAAATTCTGGGTCGAAATTCTCTGTAATCGGCGCGATGTCCGCCGACCGGCGCCAAAAACGGCATCCCCGCGCATGCGCAGTGGAGGGGGTCTCTTCCACCTCCGCCATGGTGGAGACCATGGCGAAGGCGGAAGGAAAAGAGTGCCCCCACGGCACAGGCCCGCCCGTGGATCGGTGGGCCCCGATCGCGGGCCAGGCCACCGTGGGGGCACCCCCCGGGGCCAGATCGCCCCGCGCCCCCCCCCAGGACCCGGGAGCCCGCCCGCGCCGCCTTGTCCTGCCGGTAAGAGAGGTGGTTTAATCCATGCAGGCGGGACAGGCATTCCAGCAGCAGGCCTTCGGCCCATTCGGGCCGGAGAATCGCCAGGGGGTGCCCGCCAACCGGCGCGGCGCGATTCCCGCCCCCGCCGAATCTCCGGTGCCGGAGAATTCGGCAACCGGCGGGTGCGGGATTCACACCAGCCCCCGGCGATTCTCCGACCCGGCGGGGGGGTCGGAGAATCCCGCCCCTGGTGTTTGTACTTTGAATTATGTGACAACTTCAGACGTTCAGGGCAGCACGGTAGCACAGTGGTTAGCACTGTTGCTTCACAGCTCCAAGATCCCAGGTTCGATTCACGTCTTGGGTCACTGTCTGGGTGGAGTCTGCACGTTCTCCCCGTGTCTGCGTGGGTTTCCTCCGGGCGCTCCGGTTTCCTCCCACAAGTCCTGAAAGCCGTGCTGTTAGGTAATTTAGACATTCTGAATTCTCCCTCAGTGTACCCCGAACAGGTGCCGGAATGTGGCGACTGGGGGATTTTCACAGTAACTTCATTGCAGTGTTAATGTAAGCCTACTTATGACAATAAAGATTATTATTATAAAGTGCTAAGTGCCTGATTTGAGGCTAACTGCCTGTTACTGGACACCTCGGGCGAAATTCTCCCCCAACGGCGCGATGCCCGCCGACTGGCGCCAATCAGACGGGCATCGCGCCGCCCCAAAGGTGCGGAATGCTCCGCATCTTTGGGGGCCGAGCCCCAACATTGAGGGGCTAGGCCGGGGCCGGAGGGATTTCCGCCCCGCCAGCTGGCGGAAATGGCGTTTGTTGCCTCGCCAGCTGGCGAGGAAATGACATCTCCGGGCGGTGCATGCACGGGAGCGTCAGTGGCCGCTGACAGTTTCCCGCGCATGCGCAGTGGGGGGAGTCACTTCCGCCTCCGCCATGGTGGAGGCCGTTGCGGAGGCGGTGGGCCCCGATCGCGGGCCAGGCCACCGTGGGGGCACCCCACGGGGTCAGACAACCCCCCAGGACCCCGGAGCCCGCCCACGCCGCCTGGTCCCGCCGGTAAATACCTACTTTAATTTACGCCGGCGGGACAGGCAATTTCTTGGCGGGACTTCGGCCCATCCGGGCCGGAGAATTGAGCGGGGGGGCCCGCCAACCGGCGCGGCCCGATTCCCGCCCCCGCCGAATATCCGGTACTGGAGACTTCGGCAGGGGCGGGATTCACGGCGGCCAACGGCCATTCTCCGACCCGGCGGGGGATCGGAGAATGACGCCCCTGATTACTCTGATGCAACATGGTGCGATATTAGAAAGCTTCTAAAACCCTTTGGGAAAACCGCCAGGTGTTACGTGCACATTTCAGAGAGGTACTAGATACAGTGCTGAATATGGAAAACTGCAGAAGTAAACTCTTTTGCATTCCATACGCTCATTAAAATTTGCATGGTTGCAGATTGGTTGATGTGGTATCTGATTTCCATAGAGTTACAGTTATGCTTGAGGACATTTATTTGGTTTAGAACCAGGATGCACTAAAATAAAAACTTGCACTTGCATAGTCCAAATGTCTCATATTGCTTCCCGTGCTGAATTTCTTACCCCACTTAGTAAAGATGGTGGTTGCATCCCACCTTCCAATGACAGGGTAGTGGGACCTAGGCCGCAAGCCTTTGTCCCCAACCTGCTTCTAGTTGCTGCTGCCCCTGCTCCCAGGGTTGTCCAATAAATTAGGGTGGGGGGCTAGGAGTAGAGCTGCCAATGGGCCAAAATGCAACAAACAGAAGGAGGGATCCTGGAAGAGGTTTATTGTTCAGTGCTGAAGATGCTCATGTCCTGCTACAGGGCAGTACCGATGCTCCTGGTTGTGGTGATAAGCCTGTGAGCAATATCATAAATGGCTGGTGGTGCGACCTCCCAACCAGCAGGTGGCGGTACAGACCCACCATGCGGTCTCATGACAGCGGTCATGTGACAAGGCACTCCAATATAAGTGGGGGCACATCCGGCCTTCAGCGGATGATTGTAAGACATGCAAGTGAGCAGGCATGCTAGGCGTAGTTCCAGAGGAACTCCATGATAAAGAGAGTCCATGATAACTTGCTCTGTAAAAGATTGTTATCTTACCACGTGTGATTCAATAAAGATCCTAGTTTGGACAAGTCAAGTCGTTTGGTAGATTCTTTGCTCAACATTAAACACGAAACACAACACTGGTGAGTTCCCATTCGCTGACGAGAGCTCCCCGCCCCACTCTCAGCTGTCCTGCAAGCTGAAAGCTGGGCCATGCTGGGTTAGATTACTGGGCACCATTGCAGTGACTGTCAAGCCCCAACTTCTCAGGAATAACCAAGGTCATTGTACCCATTTCTGGGGAAAGGGGGGGGGGTGTAATCAGAGTGGCTCCAGCTGCCAAGGAGGTACAGATAGCGTAACTCTATATTGTACTCCAGCTAAGAGGGTGGAACAGATTACACTTCCTGCCCCTTGTTCTGACTGAAAGAGTTATCCATAGAATTCCTACAGTGCAGAAGAAGGTCATTTGGCCCATCAAGCCTGTACCCCCCCCCCCCCCCCCCTCTGCAAGAGCACTCTATCTCAGCCCTAACCCCCCACTCTATCCCCGGAGCCCCACATCTTTGAACACTTTGAACAAGAGTCAATTTTGCATGGCCAATCCAGCCATCCTGCACATCTTTGGACTGTGGGAGGAAACCGGAGCACCCGGAGGAAATCCTCACAGACCCGGGGAGGACATGCCACGCAGCCATTCGCCCATGGTCGGAATCGAACCCGGGTCCGTGGCACTGTGAGGCAGTAGTGCTAACTGCTGTGCTGCCCTGCTGGCTATGGTGAGCCCGGTGCCAGCATATCCTTCCCAGTCCAGCTGTCAGAGCTGCTTCTGATAGGTGCAATTAAAATTGCTACATTGTCAATATTTCCACATTCCCCCCTCCCCATCACCAATTTTATGAATCAATGTGCTACCGTGCATTACTCAGACTGGAGTTGCAAAGCACTCCCTGGGCTTGACAAAGAGGCTGCTAGAGTGAGTATGGTAATCCTTGCTTCTTCAGAGTGTATGTGTCTCAGTTTGAGGTTGCTGACACCAAAATAAATTACAGAATAACCGTACCGAGGTATTTAAAAAAAAAATGCAGTTAGTCATGTGTAATTGTGAGCAATCTTTTTTTAATGCTTTTTTAAAAATGGTATTTTTACTAGATGGTGTTTGGGAGGATGACTCACCAATGACTCAAAGTCAAGCCCCCAGCTGCTAAATGCACTGAGCCATCTCAGCAATGCAGTACTCTGATTGAAGACAATACTATTTTACACTGCTCAGAAAGAGAGTGACACAACAGCCAGAAACCACCACTGATTTATAGTGAGCGCCATAGTTTGCACAAACGGAGAAGAGCTGAAACTCTAATGGGAGGCAGTCTGTGGGAAGACAGGATCTGCTCAATGTTTAGAACCAGTCTCTGCTATTTGAGATATTCTCTGTTTAGGGAAAGCAGACTGCTGTTGTGAGTGAATGTGTGCAGACGGGTTACCTCCAGTAAACGACAGGAACCCGCCTCAATGCAGAACCAGCAGGCTGCCTCGCTCAGCACCGAGATTTGGTCTTTTTTGTGTGGCTGCTGAGTATATAGCCGCAGACACACCACACCTACAAATGCTGCAGGCGCTGTTGTCAAGAAATTGTTTTCAATTCTGTGGAAATACAATACACACCCAGCAACTGAGCTGTGGGTAAGAGGAGATTTATTCTTTATTAAAAAAGGCATGATAATCATCGCATGATCATCTCTCTCTTCTTCTGCTCACTGCTAACTCTGAACTCAAAACACAGTTTGAAACAAAAAAAATCCTCACGAGCCCTTATTCCAACAAAATCATCCTTCAATTAATAAATCACATGCGCTCCACTTCATTAAAGATCCGTGAAGCCATGACAAATAAAACCCTCTAAAAGTACATTGAGACCCACCTACTGACTGCCTAGAAAACATAAATCAACAGAGGCCGGCGGCTCAGAAAATGACTTCCTGATTCAGTGTAGGGCACGACTACTTTCTGCTGTAACCCGGTTTAAGCCATTGATGAGCCCGTTTTAATGGGGCATTTCACGCTCTAGTCCCATAGGGGCCAAGCTCACAAATCTTGTCAGCACAGTGGTTAGGGTTAGCACTGTGGCCTCTCGAGCCCCAGGGACTGGGTTCAATTCTGACCTTGGGTGTCTGTGTGGAGTTTGCACCTTTTACCTGTGTCTGCGTGGGATTCCTCCGGGTGCTCCGGTTTCCTCCCACAATCCAAAGGTGTGCAGGTTAGGTGGGGTTATGAGGATAGGGCAGGGGATGGGCCTAGGTGCTCTTTCAGAGAGTCAGTGCAGACTCAATGGCCTCCTTCTGCACTGCAGGAATTCAATGGTTCGTTAGCATATTTCCTCATACAGGTGCCTAGAATTGCCATGAGAACAATCCAGGGTGATTATCCTCAAATCTACCTTTTCCTTGTGGGAATAGGAGTCATTGAAAGCCACATCCTAGTACCTAGTATCTCTAATCCTCCCTGCTGACCCAAAGGTCTCAACTGTACTTGTCAGTTTGCCACTGACAGTGGGGCTAAGGTAGCAGGGAATGCCTGCTCTTGTATCCGAACAGTGTGAGTGAACACTAAAAAGCCAGCTCATGTGCGAGAGGTGGAACGGAATACACCAACCTTCCAGATTACCAGCTCACCCCAATTCTATTTAAACTCAGCCCCTTCCTCTCATTCCAATCCTTGGCCTGCTGCAATGGTCCAGTGAAACCTGGCACAAGCTGGAGGAGCAACACCTCATCTTCCAGTTGGGAACGTTACAGACTTCGGGACGTAACATTGAGTTTGGCAGTTTTAGATTGTGACCTTTCCCCTCCATCTGAAACTTCCCCTTTTAAAATATCCCACGCACATATTGCCTAAATGCAAATCCCCCCTCCCCCCCAAAATACACACACACACACTCACATACACCAGGTCACCTGTGTTTGGTTCTTAAAGTTGCTACTTTTTGTTGCAATCTCTCACTGCTACACTTTAATATCCACCACATTCGCCCCTCCTTTCAGTTCTGATGAAGAGCCAAAGGACTCGAAACGTTAACTCCTGTTTCTCTCCTTACAGATACTGGCAGACCTGCTGAGCCTTTTCAGCATCCTCTGTTCTTGCTACAGATTCCAGCATCCACAGTACGTTGCTTATTTCACCCCGATTCTCTGTTAAGAGCATTACTCTTACTGAATGAAAACTTTGGCCGTTGTTTTTTTTTAAATTTAGAGTACCCAATTATTTTTTTCCAATTAAGGGGCAATTTAGCGTGGCCAATCCACCTACCCTGCACATCTTTGGGTTGTGGGGGGTGAAACACACGTAGACAGGGGGAGAATGTGCAAACTCCACACGGGCAGTGACCCAGGGCCGGGACCGAACCCGGGTCCTTGGCGCCGAAGGCAGCAATGAATATATTATCTGGTTGCTGTTGTTGAACAGTCCTATTGTATATCGGCGATGTTGTCCCCTGCGCTGCATACCCACAAGATGCAGCGTTCAGCTAACAGTTCCGAGGTTAACCTGCAGGCAAAGTTAATGTACCTAGGAAAGGCGGAGGAATGTTAAATAGCAGTGGACATGCCCAAACTGATCGGTGGTGCCTGGGAAAACTGCAATGAAGCTGAAAGATTGACAGTATCATACACAGTGTGGAGGCTAAAATGCACGAAAAGAGAACACAACCATCCTACTAGAAAGCATGTTGTTTTTTTGAATTATTCACCGTACAATAGCTTTATTAGAATTTCACTTGTGTCGGAGGTTGTACCGCTAATTATTCACTGTTAATTGATTACAAATGCATTTACTTTTAACTTCTTGTAATTGGATCAATTAAAACAACATAAAAGCTGTGTACCTTTTTTAATAATTTAATTTATCAAACTACAGCTAGTTAAAAGTGAATGCATTTTTCATCAATCAATAACTATTAATATTGAATAATTATTGGTACAATCTTCAAACACATTAGGTAATTGGGAGCCCTTGGGGCACATAATTGTGATCCTGCTTGGCATTCATTAACCAGAGCAAACAGCAAAGATGATGCAGTTGACATGACATAGAACATAGAACATAGAAAAATACAGCACAGAACTAGCCCTTCGGCCCACGATGTTGTGCCGAACGTTTGTCCTAGATTAAGAACAAATTAATCTCCCCATCATTCTACCGTAATCCATGTACCTATCCAATTGCCGCTTGAAGGTCCCTAATGTTTCCAACTCAACTACTTCCACAGGCAGGGCATTCCATGCCCCCACTACTCTCTGAGTAAAGAACCTACCTCTGACATCCCCCCTATATCTTCCACCATTCACCTTAAATTGATGCCCCCTACATGAGCGAATACAATGGATGTATAAAACAAATAACCAAGGATTGAGGGGAAAGGTACTTTGAAACATTGATATCGTGAGAGTCTTCTGCCTTTCATGATCTTCCCCCACCTCTCTTTCCGTCCCCTCCTTCTCTTTTTCATTTTACGACCCTGCCTTATTAAGATGTGATCATTCTAATTTTCCACTGCTCTATTATCTACTGAGGAACCATCGTACAACTAGACACGGTACTATTCTACAGGGAGTTGGAGTCCCATTGCAAGCTATACTACTGCTTTTTACTCTGTATCGTGTCCATGGTGCATCATGGTATTATTTGACATGTTTTATAGCGCATTGACGCAGCCCAATGAAAGAGACCAATTTTCTATTCAGAGAATGTTCAGCGAAGGCTTTTGAATTGAGCTGTAATTTAAATAGTGCGAGGTACGAGGGGTTATTCACAGTAACTTCATTGCAGTGTTAATGTAAGCCTACTTGTGACAATAAAGATTATTTTACAAAATGACATCAGTCTGGGATGATACAATCATTAACCACATTATAATATGTAAGTGTGTCAAAGTTGTACAGCCTATTATCATGTGACTGATTACATGTCATTCCAAGTGCAACATTTTAAGCAGTGGAGCACCAAAATCTAGCTTGGCAGATGGTGGGAAGGGCACTTTGTCAGATCCTTCATGCACAATCTGAAGTCTCTGTGCCACTGCGTGCTGCCCTCGAAGTGGCTATAGGGTGGGAGGGAGATGGCCGCACACCTCCTTGTGGAATGTGCCTTTGCAAAGAATGCCTGGAGAGAGGTGCAGTGGTATTTGTCGAGGTTCATCCTGAACAGCTCTGTGACGCAGGACTCTGCTCTATGGGTTATTCCCAGGGACGCACACCGAAATAAACATCAACTGCTGCTGGATGATCATCAATCAGCTCGGTGAAAGACACTCTTTGGTCTGCCCAACACTTGTTCATCTTCCAGTGCAAAGAATTGTCCTCGACCGAGTGTTGCAGACTGGCACATTCCAAGGTCCAGGACTATGTGCTGAGGGGGGGCACTCAAGCTTGGGGCAGCTGCTGCCAAGGTGCAATGGGGAAAGACCACTGCGTAAGGCCTTCCAGCCAATGTACACCGAGGGGCTGGTAACCGTGTGTAGCGCACAAAGACTCCGAGAGACGAATAGAGTGAAGTCGATGAGGCTTTATTAAGCGTGACTGTTCCCCCGCAGTTCAGTAGTAGACTGCCTGCGGGGGAGGACTCCAGGTACTTATACTCCGCCTTCAGGGCGGAGCTAGAGGTCAACGTCCAACCAGGACCCGGGATCTGTCAGCCAATGACATCATGGCTTCACAGTCCCACATGACCCCTAATGCATACTACCACATTCACCCCTTGTTAAAAATGAACCCGGCGGGGTGATGCTTCGCATGGTGGTAAGGGTTTACAAGGCTGGTCCTGGGAGGAAAACCTTCGCATGTTATTACAGTATGTACAAGGTTTTTTTTTGTTTCAAACTATTTACAGTAATCGTCATGAAAAGACAAAATGTTCTCGTTAAAAGTCCACATATTGTACTGTTAGATCGATGCCACGAGCCGGTCGGGCGGTCTGATCGTCCGTGTCGATCGCCTCGGCCCCGATGGTGGTGGTGGTGCTTGTTCCGGTGTTGTCGTCTCCGGGAGCCTTACGGTTTCAGCTTGGGCTTCATTCCTGGTCGGGCCTGGGAGGAGGACTGATCCTCCTGGGAAGGGGGCAGTCGCGGGGTGCGGCGGTGGCAGGAAGGGGGGGGGTTGGGTGATTGGTGTAGGGGGGGGGGGGGGTGTGTGTTGCCGGCGGGCGCCAGATCTCGCAGGGAGACCGTGTCCTGTCGGCCGTCGGGGTACTCCACGTAAGCGTACTGCGGGTTCGCGTGAAGGAGGTGAACCCTTTCGACCAGCGGGTCCGACTTGTACGCCCGCACATGCTTTCGGAGCAAGATGGGTCCTGGGGCCGCCAGCCAGGTCGGCAGCGACGTTCCAGAGGAGGACTTCCTGGGGAAGACAAGGAGGCGCTCATGAGGCGTTTGGTTAGTGCTAGTACACAGTAGTGACCGGATGGAGTGGAGGGCGTCCGGGAGGACCTCCTGCCACCGTGAAACTGGGAGGTCCCTGGACCGTAGGGCCAGTAGGACGGTCTTCCAGACCGTGCCGTTCTCCCTCTCTACTTGCCCGTTCCCCCGGGGGTTGTAGCTGGTCGTCCTGCTCGAGGCTATACCGTTGCTGAGCAGGAACTGGCGCAGCTCGTCACTCATGAAGGAGGACCCCCTGTCGCTGTGGACGTATGCGGGGCAACCGAACAGTGTGAATATGGTGTTCAGGGCTTTAATGACTGTGGCCGCGGTCATATCAGAACAGGGGATGGCGAATGGGAAGCGGGAGTACTCGTCCACCACATTAAGGAAGTATATGTTGCGGTCGGTGGAGGGGAGGGGTCCTTTGAAATCCAGACTAAGGCGTTCAAAGGGGCGGGAAGCCTTAATCAGGTGCGCACCATCCGGCCTGAAAAAGTGCGGTTTGCACTCTGCGCAGATGTGGCAGTTCCTTGTGACTGTACGGACCTCCTCTAAAGAGTATGGGAGGTTGCGGGACTTGATAAAGTGGTAAAACCGAGTGACCCCCGGGTGGCAGAGGTCCTCGTGGAGGGTTTGGAGGCGGTTAATTTGTGCGTTGGCACATGTGCCGCGGGATAGGGCATCGGACGGCTCGTTCAGCTTTCCGGGACGATACAAGATCTCGTAGTTGAAGGTGGAGAGCTCGATCCTCCACCTTAAGATCTTGTCGTTTTTGATTTTGCCCCGCTGTGCATTATCGAACATGAAGGCTACCGACCGTTGGTCCGTGAGGAGAGTGAATCTCCTGCCGGCCAGGTAATGCCTCCAATGTCGCACAGCTTCCACTATGGCTTGGGCTTCCTTTTCCACTGAGGAGTGGCGGATTTCTGAAGCGTGGAGGGTTCGGGAGAAAAAGGCCACGGGTCTGCCCGCTTGGTTAAGGGTGGCCGCTAGAGCTACGTCGGAGGCGTCGCTCTCGACCTGGAAGGGGAGGGACTCGTCGATGGCGCGCATCGTGGCCTTTGCGATATCCGCTTTGATGCGGCTGAAGGCCTGGCAAGCCTCTGTCGACAGAGGGAAGGTCGTGGTCTGTATTAGGGGGCGGGCCTTGTCTGCTTACTGGGGGACCCATTGGGCGTAGTATGAAAAGAACCCCAGGCAGCGTTTTAGGGCTTTTGAGCAGTGCGGGAGGGGAAATTCCATGAGGGCGCGCATACGTTCGGGGTCGGGGCCTATTATCCCATTGCGCACTACGTAGCCCAGGATGGCTAGCCGGTTGGTGCTAAAAACGCACTTGTCCTCGTTGTACGTGAGGTTCAAGGCTTTAGCGGTCTGGAGGAATTTTTGGAGGTTGGCGTCGTGGTCCTGCTGATTGTGGCCGCAGATGGTTACATTGTCGAGATACGGGAACATGGCCCACAACCCGTGTTGATCAACCATTCGGTCCATCTCTCGTTGGAAGACCGAGACCCCGTTTGTGATGCCAAATGGGACCCTTAGGAAATGGTATAATCGCCCGTCTGCCTCGAAGGCTGTGTACTTGCGGTCACTTGGGCGGATGGGGAGCTGATGGTAGGCGGACTTGAGGTCCACGGTGGAGAAGACTTTATATTGGGCAATCCGATTGACCATGTCGGATATGCGGGGGAGAGGGTACGCGTCTAGTTGTGTGTACCTGTTGATGGTCTGGCTATAGTCTATGACCATCCTTTGCTTCCCCCCTGTCTTTACTACTACCACCTGTGCTCTCCAGGGACTATTGCTGGCCTGGATTATGCCTTCCTTTAGTAGCCGCTGGACTTCGGACCGAATGAAGGTCCGGTCCTGGGCGCTGTACCGTCTGCTCCTAGTGGCGACGGGTTTGCAATCCGGGGTAAGGTTTGCAAACAAGGATGGGGGTTGCACCTTGAGGGTTGCGAGGCCGCAGATAGTGAGTGGGGGTATTGGGCCGCCGAATTTGAAGGTTAGGCTCTGTAGATTGCACTGGAAGTCTAATCCCAGTAATGTGGGGGCGCAGAGTTGGGGAAGGACGTAGAGCCTGTAGTTTTTAAACTCCCTCCCTTGCACCGTTAGGGTCACTATGCAGAAACCTTTAATCTGTACGGAGTGGGATCCTGCAGCTAGGGAAATCTTTTGTGCGCTGGGATGGATGGTCAAAGAACAGCGTCTTACCGTGTCGGGGTGGATAAAGCTCTCCGTGCTCCCGGAGTCGACTAGGCATGGTGTCTCGTGCCGGTTTATCAGCACCGTTGTCGTCGTCGTCTGGAGCGTCCGGGGCCGAGCTTGGTCCAGCGTTATTGAAGCGAGACGTGGTTGTAGTGGTTGAGCGTCTTCTTCAAACCCCGTGGAGCCGTCGACACTGGGGTCCGTTGTTGCCGTCCAAGATGGCGTCGGGGGTGAACAAGATGGCTGCCCCCATGCATCGCACATGGCTGGGGGGTCACAAGATGGCGGCGGGGTGGACAAAATGGCCACCCCCATGCGTCGCACAGGTCTGGGGTGGTCCAAGATGGCGGCGCCCTTCCTCCCCTTGTGGTGGCTGGGACCCAAAATGCCGGCGTCTGCGGGTCGCACATGGGGCACTGGGGGGGGTTGGGGATCGTTAGGAACGCGCGGGGCTCCCTCTTCTCTGGGGACAGCGGTGGTCGGGACCCAAATTGGTAGCGCCGGCGGGTCATACGTGGGGCGCGGGGGGGGGGGTTTGGGGAGCGTTAGAGACGCGCAGAACTCCCTCTTCTCCGGGGAGAGCGGTGGTCGGGACCCAAAGTGGTAGCGCCGGCGGGTCATACATGGGGCGCGGGGGGGGGGGGTTGGGGAGCGTAAACAGCGTGCAGGGCTCCCTGTTCTCCCGGGACAGCGGTGGTCGGGACCCAGAGTGGCTGCGCCTGCGGGTCGTACATGGGGCGCTGGGGGGGTTGGGGAGCGTAAACGGCGTGCAGGGCTCCCTGTTCTCCCGGGACAGCGGCGACCTCGCGGGACCGGCACACAGCCGCGAAATGGCCCTTTTTCCCGCAGCTCCTACAGATCGCTGCGCGGGCCGGGCAGCGCTGCCTGGGATGTTTTGCCTGGCCGCAGAAATAGCAGCGGGCACCCCCGGTGCGACTTGGCGTTTGAACCGCGCAAGCCTGTGGGGTTTGTCGCGACGGGTACGTACGGAGCCCAATGTGCTGCCGCGCGGTCGGGGCCGTAGGCACGGGTATTTCGCGCGGCCACGTCTAGGGAGGCTGCTAGGGCCCGTGCCTCTGAGAGTCCTAGCGACTCTTTTTCTAGAAGTCTTTGGCGGATTTGGGAGGAGTTCATACCTGCCACAAAAGCATCGCGCATTAACATGTCCGTGTATTCATTTGCGTTCACCGACGGGCAGCTGCAGGCTCGTCCCAAAATTAGTAGCGCGACGTAGAATTCATCTATCGATTCTCCGGGACTTTGCCGTCTCGTTGCGAGTTGACAGCGAGCGTAGATCTGGTTTACTGGGCGAACATAGAGACTTTTTAGTGCTGCGAACGCCGTCTGGAAATCCTCTGCGTCTTCGATGAGAGAGAAAATCTCCGTGCTTAACCTCGAGTGCAGGACCTGTAGTTTTTGGTCTTCTGTGACCCGGCCGGTGGCCGTTCTGAGGTAGGCCTCGAAACAAGTCTGCCAGTGCTTGAAAGCTGCTGCCGCGTTCACTGCGTGGGGGCTGATCCTCAGGCATTCCGGGATGATCCTGAGTTCCATAGTCCTTTAGTCACGCTTAATAAATTGTAGCACACAAAGACTCCGAGAGACGAATAGAGTGAAGTAGATGAGGCTTTATTAAGCGTGACTGTTCCCCCACAGTTCAGTAGTAGACTGCCTGCGGGGGAGGACTCCAGGTACTTATACTCCGCCTTCAGGGCGGAGCTAGAGGTCAACGTCCAACCAGGACCCGGGATCTGTCAGCCAATGACATCATGGCTTCACAGTCCCACATGACCCCTAATGCATACTACCACACCGTGTAAAACATTTAAAATGATACCATGTTGTACAACAGAATTCAACGCATCACACAAGCTTGCCACCCTCACATTGATTCTGTATACACCTCCCGCTGCCTCAGGAAGGCAGACAGCATTATCAGAGACCCCTCCCACCCAGGCTTTGCTTTCTTCCAGACCCTATCATCAGGCAGAAGGTGTCATGATATGCAAACATGCAACCAATGAACACTCAGAATAGGACACAACCAATGGGCAGTCAGGCCACTCAGAGGTGGCATCACCACAAGGGGGCATGACATAAACACTATAAAAGGGATGAGGCACTCTCACTCTGCCTCTTTCCACAGACAGACATCTAGAGAGTTAGACAGGGTTGATCGGCAGCATCACACCCCAGCACGCGGCTTAGAGCAAGCTGCTCCAGTTAGACTGAGTTACTACAGTTAGATTAGCAGAGAGTCGAACTCATTTGAGAACTGTGTTAATAGTTCAATTACCACGTTGAACTCATTTCAGAGTCTGGAGCATCCTTTAGTTAAGACTGCATCAAGTAGCAGCCTGTGTTATCCGAAGCAGCATAACACAACAGAAGGTATAAAAGTCTGAAGACCCGCACATCCAGACATTGGAACAGCTTCTTCCCCACAGCTACAAGACTCCTCAACGACTCCCCCTCAGACTGATCTGTTCCCTGTAAGAACACTATTCAGGACACCCTACGCTGCTCTTGCTCATGTATTTGCTCTGTTTGGCCCTTGTTCTGCACTGTAACCAATCACTGCCTGTCGATGTACCATTTGTCAATGTACTCTATCAATTATCCTTTCTTGTCTGCTATGTATGTACTGTATACATTCCCTTGGCCGCAGAAAAATACTTTTCATGTGATAATAAATCAAATCAAATTAAGAGATTAAAGAGCAAGAGCATAGCTTGCAATGGGACTCTAACTCTCTGTAGATTAGTACCTTGTCTAGTTGTGCAATGGTTCCTCAGTAGATAATAGAGCAATGGAAAATTAGAATGATCACAAGCAGCCATTTCTGATATGCATGGCCGGCTTTATGGGTGGGTGATATGGGCAACTGCCCAGGATATTGGGATCAGGGAGTGTCTTGGCCAGGGTGGACTGTGATCAGGGAGTGCCATGGTAAAGAGTATGTTAACTTAAAAATAATTAAAGTAAAATGCAATAATGTTGATGGCAATAGTTCATGCGCAAATGTATACGCAACTAGAATCTGTTTTGCAAGAAGTTTAAGAATGTTCATTGTCGGATAATGTGACTCAATAGTTCAAATGAAGAGCTGGTTAAGAGCAATGCAAATGTGGAAAAACTTTAGATTGGAACCCCCTCAATCAGGAGATATAGGGTGAGAAATGCATTTGTATTGATTCCAGTGGCCTGTTCGATATTGTTCAATGGTATCAATAGGAAACACCATGTGGCCAAGCAGGTCCTGGCTCTCCGGAGAACCAACATAAGAATGAATGTCTCCCCTCTCATTGCGTTTTGAGGTTGATTTTTTTTTGTCCAGATCATGTAATGTGGCAACTTTCTTGTGACTTAGCGGTTTGTTGTTTTGTGAAACTTGGAAGAAGATGATGTCAGGAATACAGAAAATAAAAGCAAGCCTCAATTAATGATTGCAGTGAAGAAAAATGCAGATGTGATGAAAAATAATCAAAGTCTGCTAAAGACAACTCACATTGTAGCAGCAAGGCCACCAATGGAGATTCCCGATGCAAAATGCATCAATGACCCAAAGTTCAACTACTAAGAATCACCACAAGAGTGTTATGGGCCAGGGTTTAGAGAACCCCAAAGTGTAACATGGAGTTCACCTGACCCACAACTTTTAATAGATTGTGGTATGGGGAGCACACGGCCCACTCTACAGGTGTGGCACAGCAGAAATGGAAAAGTATTTTTTAAAGCAAAACAATGTTTATTCTATGAACTCAAGTTAACCTTTTTAAAACATACAGTGGACATCTTAGCAACCATCAATTCAAATACAACCCCCAAAGAATAGAACACTAAGTAATCCTTTAAGCTTTCCTTTTAACTTCCATAAGACTTAAACACCTTTTACCAGAGGCACATCAGGTTAAAATCACTACTGTGATTAGTTTTAAATCACCAGGATCGATTTACAGTCTTTAGATTACAGAGAGAGATTCATACACCTTCTGGCTGTGACTGCAGCTATCCAGCTCTGAAAACGAAACTAAAACACACCCTGCAGCAAACGGTCTAAAACGAAAGTAAAAAGCTGACAGACAGCCCAGCTCCACCCACTCTCTGACATCACTGCAGTAATAAACACCCATTTCTTTAAGGTACTCTCACTACCGATATTTATATACACACCCATTTATAAACACCCATTTCTTAAAGGTACTCTCACATGACAAGAGAAACAAAAAGATCTAAACTAAGCAGAAATTCTTCATCTGATCCCGAACAAGGGCATTGCCACTCGTGACAGCGATGAAACAATTTCCGTTCTGGGCATTAGCGATGCCATTTCCTATCCTGCCAAAATAACAACCAAATGTCAAAATCTACCAGTGGCCAATGGTTCGCCAAGAGTATAAGATGTGAATTTTCATCTGGATGTGCAAAATTTGAATGGTTCACCCGGCCATTTAAGAGTCAACCACATTGTTGCGGATCTGGAGTCACGTGTAGGTCAGACCAGGCAAGGATGGCAGATTTCCTTCCCTAAAGGGCATTATTGAACCAGATGGGTTGTTAAGCAACAAGCAATTGTTATGGTTACTATTGCCAACGCTGGCTTTAAATTAAATTAATCTGGAATACAAATTCCATCAATTGCCATGTGGGATTTGAACCCATGTTCCAGAGAATTATCCTGAGTATCTAGCTAACCAAACCTGTGGCATTACCTATACCGCCATTGTCGACTGCCGCATGTACTGGACCCAAAACAAAGGCTAAAACGGGATGGAGCTTCCACATGTTATTAACGAAAAGAGGCAATGGATTGGGAGAAGATTTTAGTGAGAGGTTTATGGCAACGCACTTTACTGTGCTAAAGGCTGCCTGTGGCTTAACCTTGGGCAGACTCTTCACAGTGAACAACGGAATTTCCTTGATTTTAGTGCAGTTACGCGGAAACATTTCCAGGGGATAGATATGATGGACCACTGCTGTGGAAAAAACAATCCAGAGTGAGACAGTTTAATTGATGGAGAAGAAAGTACTGTCAAGGTTTATGTGCATCAGACCACGAGTCTGTGACGCTGGACAGCATTCCAAATGCAAACTATTCTCAAACATGCAAACGCAATGATGCTGACATGAAGAGATTTAAAAAAGGATATAAACCGGAATTCTTAATCAGAAACAAAAACGTCCCATGAGGATGCCACTGTCGTTCACGTGATGGGGAACGCTGCTTGTCATCAACCAAGTCCATGTCCCTTTTTGGTGTTCAGTAAAGGATCTACATTCTGTTCCCCACCTCTGTCCATTGTTGGAAGATTCTCACAGATCATGGCCAGTGGGGACACAGTGGTGTAGTGGTCATGTCCTTATCCTGGTAATCCAGAGATCCAGGCTAATACTTTGGGGGCATGGGTTCAAATCCCATCATGGCAGCTGGAATATAGAACTAGTCTCAGTAATGGCGACCATGAAACCATAACTGATTGTTGTAAAAACCCATCTGGTCCATTCATGCCCCTTTCGGGAAGGAAATCTGCCATCCTTACCTGGCCTGGCCTACACGTGACTCCAGATCCACAGCAATGTGGTAAACACTTAACTGCCCTCGGAAATGGCCGGGCAAGACACTCTGTTCAAGGGCAATTAGAGATGGGTAAAAAAAAGATGGTCTTGCCACTGGCCCCCACATCCCACCAAATAACTCTTTTTTAAATGTTTTTTGAAAACGTCATTCGTGGAATGTGGGTTCTAGTAGCTAGGCCAGTGTTTATTGCCCATCGCTAATTTCCTGTGTGAGGGGTGCTGGTGAGCTTCCTTCCAGAATACAACTGAATGTCTTGCTAGGCCATAAGTAAATGGCCAGTCAATTACGTGTCAACCATATTACTGTGGATCAGGAATTGGCCAGATTGGGTAAGGGTGGCAAGATTTCCTTCCCCCTGAACCAGATGGGCTTTTGCGACAATCTGGTAGCTCCATGACCAGAATTAGCGTTGCAAACTTTTTATTCCTGATTTATTTGTGATTGAAATCAAATTTCCCAGCTGCCATGATGGCATTTGAACTCATGTCTCTGGATCATTAGTCCAGACCTCTGGATAACTGGTCTAGTAACATAAGCACTATGCTACCTTACCCTCTCCAATGTCAAATATAAAGTAAATGGTCATCCATCTGATTGCAATGGTGGGTCCTGGTGTGAACGGAATGACATTTGGTGACACATGAATAGTGGTTGCAATTCCAAATAATTAATTTGGTATGAAGTGATTTTTGGCATTTCCGAGATGTGATCAGGTGATTTCTAAATGCAGCGCTTTCCTTATAGGTTCCTAGACAGGAGGCCATTTGGCGCATCATTTCCATGCCGATCAACAAAGATCAGACTGCGCTAATCCCATTTTCCAGTGCTTGGCCCATAGCCCTGGAGGTTACAGCGGCACAAGTGACTATCAAAATACTTCTTAAATGTTACGAATGTTTCTGGACGAGATTCCCCGTGGTGTGTTTCTCGGTGGCGAGAGATGGCCCGACACTGCCCGTCGATGGGATCCCTCAATGCGGTTTCACCAGGAAATCCTCGGGGTGAAAATGTTTCTCCTCAACTCCCCTTCTCAACTGGCCTTCCACCTCTTTGTTAAGCTAATACCCAACCTACAATAATTGGCACACTTTCTAGTTTGGCTCTACAACTGCGTTCTTCAACACAAAGAATAGTGGATTTTGTTTTTAACTGCTCTTGACTAGGCTTTTGAATTTCTTTATTTAAGGGATAGAGTGCATAGAACAGCACAAAACGCAGACAAGTTGACTGGCACTTTCTCCCAACAGAACCGTATTTGTACTCCTGTCAACTTTTTCTACAAAGATTAATGAGCCCAAGGAGTGCCCCAGGTCTTTCTTTACTTTGAGCAGTTTAAGCTCCATTTTGGTATTATTTTTCTCCACCCATCTCACCGCTGAACTTGCAAGATGGGAATGATACGCAAATTGTTATGAATCAGTGAGAGAGTGACTGCCTCACAAACCAGTTGTGTTAATTCTGTTTGCTTTGTGCAGTGATTAGCTCCGGTATGAACGGCTTCCTGGCAAGTGCACCAACCTTTTCACCCAGAGAGTGATTGTCTGGAACTCGTTTCCCGAAAGGGTGGTTGAGTCAGACGGTGTAATCTTCCATCCCCCCCCCCCCCCCCCCCGGCTGACGGTGCACCCCCCCGCCGTGGGTTTCCCGGCACTGTGGGGTGGATTCAATGGGATTTGCTGTTTCACCACAACAATGGCAGGGTTTACTTAAAAAATATTTTTTTTTTATTGGCAATTTCCAATTTTTACAGTCTCCCCCCCCATCCTGTTGATAATTGGGCACCTTCCTGGCCTCCCCTTTCACCCTGGGGGGCGTATTGTTGTACTTCGCTCTTTTCTTATGCGCTTCCTGTTGTCTTTGTTGGTTCGCTGCGGGGTGGCTCCCTGCCCCCTCTCCTCCTCTCTCTTTTCCCATGTCTCTCTCTGCTACTCCCCTGGGTTCCTTCCTTGCCTCCCCCCTCCCCCCTGCCACTCCTCTCCACTTTGTGCGCTCCTGTTTGCCCTCCTCGGTCCCCCCCTCTCCCCTTCCTAGTCGCTATTGGCTTTGAAAAGGCCATGGAACAGGCTGATAAATGGCCCCCACGCTTTGTGGAAGCTCTCGTCCGATCCTTGGATGGTGGGCTTGATGTTGTCCAGGTGGAGAAATTCCGACAGGTCTGCCAGTCTGTGGGTGGTGCTGCTGATCGCCAGCTGAGCAGGATTCTCTGGTGGGCGATTAAGAAAGCAAAAGCCAGGGCGCCGGCCCCCTTCCCCATGAATTGTTCTGGTTGGTCAGATACCCCAGGGACTGCCGCTCTTGGGCACAGCTCCACCCTCACCCCACAACCTTGGACATCGCCTCAAAGAAGGCAGTCCAGAACCCGACAAGTCTGGGGCATGCCCAGCACGTGTGGGTGTGGTGGCCGGGCCTCCCTGGCACCATTCACATTTATCCTCCACCTCCGGGAAAAACCCGTTCATTCGGGTTCTAGTTAGGTGAGCTCTCTGCACCGCTTTGACCTGCATGAGGCTGAGCCTTGCGCAGGAGGAGGTGGAGTTGGCCCTACTGAGTGCTTCGCTCCAGAGTCCCCATCCCACACCCGTCCCGAGTTCATCTTCCCATTTTTGTTTAGCTCTGGCTTACTCTTTCCAGCAGTCGACCATAAATATCCCCCCCCCCCCCCTCCTTACTGTCCATGTTTATTAGCTCTTCCAGCAGAGTGTCTCTCCGGGCCTAGGGTACCTTGTCGTCTTCTTGTGGCGAAAGTGTTTGATTTGTAGGTGCCGGAGCTCCTGGTCCTGTCGGTAGCTCCAGTTCTTCCGTCAGTTCATCCAGGGTCGTTGGTCTGTCCTCTATGTAAAAGTCCCTGAACGCTAGCGTCCCTCCCGCCCTCCATTTTCTGAAGGTGGCGTCGAGCATGGCTGGCGGGAATTTGTGGTTAGTGCAGATGGGGGCCATGGGGGACATCCCAGTGAAACCAAAATGCTGCCTTATTTGGTTCCATGTCCTCAATGTGGCTACCACCACTGGGCAGGATGTGTATTTTGCCGGGGCGGATAGAGCACTGCTGTGGTGAGGGTCCTGAGAGCCGTTCCCTTGCAGGCGGACTCCCCCATTCCATGTTGGGTTCTCGTATCCATCTCCTCACCCTCTCGGCTGTGGCCGCCTAGTGGTAGTACTGCAGGTTCGGGAGGACCTGGCCGCCCTTGTTTTTCCTCCTTTGATGTGTAGACTTGGGGATTCTTGCGTTTTTCCCCCCACACAAACGCCATGTTAATATTGTCTATCCCTTGGAAAAAGACCGTGGGGATGTAGATCCGGAGGGTCCTGAACAGGAAGAGGAACCTCGGCAGTACGTGCATCTCGATCATCCGCACCCTCCCCGCCAGGGAAAGTGGAGTGCATCCCATCTCTGTAGGTCCTTTTTAACTTCCTCCGTCAGACGGGTCAGGTTCCATTTATGGATTCCTGTCCAGTCCCAGGCTATCTGGATCCCCAGGTAGCGGAATTTGTTTTGGGCTAGTTTGAATGGTAATGCCTCCACCTCTGCCCCTCCCCCATTCGGGTTTACCGGGAATGCCTAGCTCTTGCCCAGGTTGGGTTTCTAGCCCGAGAAGGCCCCAAACTTCCAGGAGCTTCATGATTACTTCCAGGCCGTTCTGTGCGTCTGAGATTTGGAGGAGCAGATCATTCGCATAGAGTGAGACTCTGTGCTCGCTGCCTTCCCTTTGGATGCCCTCCCAGCTTTCTGCGTCTCACAGAGCGGTCGGCAGGAGTATAATTGCCAGGGTGCAAAGGAGTGGGGACAGTGGGCATCCCTGCCTGGTGCCTCTGTGCAGCATTGGAGATATTCAGAGCTGCTGGTGTTGGTCCGAACACTCTCCACGGGGGCGTTGTACAGGAGCTTCACCCACGTGATGGACCACGATTCTCCGAGGCCGCGGCGGTTGGGAGAATCGCCGGCCGCGCCATTATATCGCGCGACGCCGGTCCGACGCGGTCCCGCCATTCTCCCAACCGGCGAGAACGGCCCCGTCGAGTTCTGCGCCGCGCCAGCCGGAGAATCGCCCGAGACACTCACAACAGCGATTCTCCGGTACCCCCGCTATTCTCCGGCCCGGATAAGCCGAGCGGCCGCTCCGACAAGACAGGTTCCTGCCGGCGCCGTCCACGCCTGGTCGCTGCCAGCGGGAAGTGCGCGGGAACACTAGGGGCGCGGCCTGTGGGGGAGGGGGGGTGGGTTCCTTCAACGGGGGGGGCCTCCAATGGGGTCTGGCCCGCGATCGGGGCCTACCGATTGGCGGGCCGACCTCTCTAAAGGAGGACCTCCTTTCCTCTGCCGCCCCGCAAGATCCATCCGTCATCTTCTTGCGGGGCAGCCTCGTGGATGACGGCAACCGCGCATGCACGTGTGACTTCATTTACGCGGCGCCGCTTTTTACACGGTCCAGTGCTGGGCCCAGCACCGTGTTGAAGTCCCCCCCCCCCCCCATTATCAAGCTTCCTACCTCCAGATGCGGAATCCGACCCAGCCTGCGTTTCATAAATCCGGCATCATCCCAATTCAGGGCATATACGTTCACCAGTACCACACGCACCCCCTGCAACCTACCGCTCACCATCACGTATCGACCTCCATTATCCACTACAATATTCAGTGCCTCGAACGACACCCGCTTCCCCACCAGTATTGCAACCCCTCTGTTCTTCGCATCCAGCCCTGAATGAAAGACCTGCCCTACCCATCCCTTTCTCAGCCTAACCTGATCTGCCACCTTCAGATGTGTCTCCTGGAGCATAACCACGTCTGCCTTCAGTCCCTTTAAGTGCGCGAATACCCGGGCCCTCTTGACCGGCCCGTTCAGGCCCTCACATTCCAAGTTATCAGCCGGATCGGGGGGCTACTCGCCCCCCCCCCCCCCCCCCCCCCCCTGCCGGACTAGCCATCTCCTTTTCTAGGCCAGCCACGTGCCCGCGCCTCCCGCAGCCTCCAGTCCCCCAGGTGGCGGACCCCGCCCCGACTACCACTCCTAGTTCCAGCTCCCCTTTGGCCAATGCAGCAGCAACCCAGCCCCCCCCCCCGCTCGATTCTCATCTAGCCATTTTGCTCCCCCATGACACTCCCGTAAGTCAGCTGACTCCTGCTGACCCCGGCCTCTCCCGCCTTTCCATCGACCCCCCCAGTGTGAGAATCCCCCCACCCCATGGCAGTCAGTGTGCGATCCTCTCCAGCACCGCCCTTCCCCCACCGGTCCCGCCCCATCCTTCCCTAACGCGGGAAAAAGCCCGCGCTTTCCTGAGCCGGACCCGCCCCCTCTGGCGCAGCTCCTTTTTGCGGCCTTACCCCAACTCCCCATCCCCGGGCCTTCACCCCCCACTCCCCCCCCCTCTTCCTCCGCGGGGCCCTGCCCCTCCAACACTGACGCCCACACTCTCCCACAGCCCCCAAATCAAATCCATTCACCCATCCCCACCCAGCACTCAAACAAAAAGAACATTCCCCAAACGCAGTAAACATCCCCCCACGACAAACCCTCAATTTGAGTCCAACTTTTCAGTCTGTATAAAGTTCCGTGCCTCATCAGGCGTTTCAAAATAGTGGTGCCGATCTTGGAACGTGACCCACAATCGAGCTGGCTGCAGCATCCCGAACTTCACCCCCTTCCGATGGAGCACCGCCTTAGCCCGGTTGAAACCAGCCCTCTTCTTAGCCACCTCCGCACTCCAGTCCTGGTAAATTCGGATCTCTGTGTTCTCCCACCTGCTGCTCCGTTCTTTCTTGGCCCATCTCAGGACACACTCTCTGTCCATAAAGCGGTGGAATCTCACCACTACAGCCCTTGGCGGCTCGTTGGCCTTGGGTCTCCTTGCCAGGACCCGATGAGCCCCATCCAGCTCCAGGGGCCTCGGGAAAGCTCCCGCGCCCAGCAGCGAATTGAGCATCGTGCTCATATATGCCCCGGCATCGGGCCCCTCCACTCCTTCAGGGAGACCCAGAATCCGAAGATTCTTCCTCCTCGACCTATTCTCCAGGTCCTCGAATCTTTCCGTCCACCTCTTGTGCAGCGCCTCGTGCACCTCCACCTTCACCGCCAGGCCCAAGATCTCGTCCTCGTTCTCCGAGGCTTTTTGCCGCACCTCCCGGATCGCCGCCCCTTGGGCCTTCTGGGTCTCCACAAGTTTCTCAATCGCCTCCTTCATTGGCACCAGCATTTCTGTCCTCAGCTCCTCAAAGCAGCGCTTAAGAAACTCCTACTGCTCCTGCGACCACTGCGCCCACGCTGCTTGGTCTCCACCTGCCGCCATCTTGCTTTTCCTCCCTCGCACTTTCCGCTGCACCAGGATCACTTTTTTAACCGCTCCACTCCTGGTCCAATCCATATAATGTCGGGGGGGCCTTGCTGTCACCTTCCCACACTGGAAGCCGTCGAACAATTGCCGTTGGGGCCCCTCTGCAGAGCCCAAAAGTCAGTTACCGACGGGAGCTGCCGAACATGCGACCTACCTAGGCATAGCCGCAACCGGAAGTGAGAGTGTCCCTTTGTTAGGGACCCTCCAAAGTGGCTGCTTGCAAAGCCGTCTTGTTCTCACAATCTGCACCTTACCTGCCAAAACCAATGTCCCTGTGTTCACCCCCCAGCCAGACGCTCCCTCCCTGCCGGGAGGTGCGACACGGCCCCCCCTTGCTGTCTTTCTTCCTATGCTAGCTATCCCTGCTAGTGTGGTGGCCCCCCTCCCAGGACTGATCTTACCCCTGCCTTATGCCCACTGTCTGTCCGCTCTCTCTGTCTATGCCTCACCCTCACCTACGTTCCTTTGCTCTCGCCCTTCCCGGTCTTTCTGGTCAAAGCGAGGCAGCACAGTCCCCGCGCAAACATGTGTCTATGAGATTCCGTTTTCTCTCACTTTCCTCCTCTGCTTCACCGTCATCGCTGCCTCGCCTGACCCTTGTCCAGGTCGTTTGTTCGAACAAACTCTTCCGCCTCCGTGGGGTGTTGAAATAGTGTTCCTTATTCTGGAACGTGACCCAGAGCCTGGCTGGGAACAGCATTCCGAATTTTATCCCATTCTGGTACATGGTCGATTTCGCCTGATTAAATTTGGCCCAGCGTTTTGCCAATTCCGCCCCAGTGTCCTGATGGACCCGGATTCTGTGTCCTTCCCAGCTACTCGACTTGGTCTGTCTCGCCCTCCTCAGGATCCTCTCACGACCCTAGTATCGTTGTGGTTTTGCGATGATCGCCCTCGGTCGTTCCTCCACCTTGGGTTTCTGTCGGAGTAACCTGTGCGCTCTGTTAATCTCCAGGGGGTTGGGGAAGCTGTCTCCCCCGACTAGGTTGCCCAGCGTTTGGGGGACGTAGCCCGTCAGGTCCTTGACCTCGATCCCCTCTGGTAGGCCCACAATTCGAATGTTCTGACGTCGAGACCTATTCTCTTGGTCCTCAACTTTCCCTTCACGTTCCCCTGGGCCACCATCAACCTTTTGACGTTTGTCTCCAGGGTGACGATACTTTCGCTCTGGTCTGTCGATGCCTCTCTTGCTCTGGTCTGTCGATGCCTCTCTCGCTCTGGTCTGTCGATGCCTCTCTTGCTCTGGTCTGTCGATGCCTCTCTCGCTCTGGTCTGTCGATGGCTTCTCTCGCTCTGGTCTGTCGAGGCCTCTCTCGCTCTGGTCTGTCGATGGCTTCTCTCGCTCTGGTCTGTCGAGGCCTCTCTCGCTCTGGTCTGTCGATGCCTCTCTTGCTCTGGTCTGTCGATGCCTCTCTCGCTCTGGTCTGTCGATGGCTTCTCAAGCTCGTGGATCATTTCTCTTGGGCTTCCACCTTCTTCCCCAATCCATCGATCGCTTTTTGCATGGTGACCATCGCCACTGTCACCGCCACCTTGACCGCCACCTGAATTTCGACCTTCATTGCCTCTTATCATTGTGGTCAGTCCCTTCATAAGGAATGCCTTCCATCCGTCTCCAGGTGATGGGGGGGAGGCTGATGCTTGGATCGTCGGCGTCCCTCTCTCTTAGGGGGCCGGGGCCCCTCCGTCGGCTGGTCCACCTGTTCCTCCGTTTCTGCCGTCCCTTTGGCCTCTCGAGCTCCAATTCGCTGGCATGCTGGTTCTCTCCCTTTCCTTTCTCCATTAAGGGTGAGTTGCTTTCGAATTTTCGGGCAAAGTTCGTCTAAAAGTGCCAATTTTGTTCTGGTCTGGAGGAGAGCCACCTGATGTGCATCCGCTCAGCACATCACCGTCACCGGACGTTCTGTCCTTCAGGTTTACTGATGTACCACCTAACCTGAATGGAGGAGGGGGTTTCGTGAAGCGACCCAGACTCACCAGGAAGGCGCCTGATCACCAAGGATTTACATGGATGGTGAGCTGCCTGTGTACACCGCCATTGTCCGTAAAGACACCAGTATCCTTAAATTTTGTATCCTCCATGGAGGAACGTCAGGAGGAATGGTTTTACACAGGGTACACGGCACGACAACAGGTCATTCCGTCTTTTTGTACCCCATTTGAACCTCCTCCGATCTTTCCTCATCTCCATCCATCAGCTCAACCTCGGATTCCCAACTTCCCCATCTATTGTCTGGCTTCCCCTTAAATGCATCTAAACCAGGCATTGTCAAACACGGGGGCGCGACCCGCGGGTGGGTCGCGGGCGGGTGTCGGGAGGGTCGCGGAGCCGTCCATCACGGTGCTCCCGATCACACAAATCTGCCGCAGCAGCCACAGCAGCCGGCTGTTAATAATGCCGGCTGCGAGCGGCCTTCAAAATGGCCAGGGACAGATAAAAAAACATTCGGCCGCAGTGCGCATGCGCACTGATGATCGGGCACACATGCGCAGTGCGGCCGCATTTTTTTTATACAGTCGCAGCCTTTTTTTTACAAGTTGGGGGGGGGGGGGGGGGGGCAAAGGGACCAAACGAACAAAGGGACCATTGGGGCCAAAGGGACCCAAAACCATTTCCTCCATTTTTGTCAGCAACAAACAAGGTAAGAGAAAATGGTGGTCGCGCAGGTTATTTCTTCCCCAGTTTGTTGCTGTTGATAGACCTCTGTTCATAATCTGCGCTGTTCCTGCAGGGGGTGTCAAAACTGCTGCTGCTCCAGTGCTGCATCATTTGAAGTGAGAATCGGTGTCCCCTAAGGGCATTGTATATTCTGTGAGAGGCCGGGAGAAGGGGAGGAGTAGAAGGCTGGATATCCAGGGGCAGCAACAACATGAGGTGCGGGAAGGTGGGAAAACTGCTGAAGAGAGAGGGACTGTGAAGGGGAGGCAGCAGCAGGCGCTCAGATAGAGGTGAAGGCCGTACCAATTGCATTTGCAGATTCATATCTTCAAATGTCAGAGTGACAATGTCTCCGCAGGCCTCAGCTTCAGTAAGAGACTGTCACACCTCTGTGAGAGGTAACCTCCTCCAATTGTGTGTGTGGTGTGGCCATCGGACGCCTGTGGCATTAAAAGTGACAGTCACGTTGAACTTCTTCGTTCAAGGTCATTGCAGGCTGCCTGTTGAGACTTGAATGGGATCACCCAGCCTGCAGTACATAACTGCATAAAAGTATTCACAGAAGCAATGATTAGGCATGCCCATCAATATACCTCTTTCACTACAGACAATAGCTATCAATTGAAAAGAGCCAAAGGCTTTGAAGCCATGATTGGTTTCCCACGGGTGCAAGGATTCACTGACTGTATGCACGTAGTCATGTTACCAGTAGGGCAGCCTGGAGCGTTTATAACCAGCAAGGGGTACGACTCCCGAAATGCACAGATTATGTTAAAAAACGTGCAGATGTGTGCAAGATACCCGGGAAGCAGCCATGACTTATATATCCTCAGCGGCATCCGTTAATGCTATGTTAGTTATATCGTTAAAATGGACAGATTACAGTCATTCAGTACTCTGAGCCACTTATCAATATGGTACTCTGCCATGGCTAGGTTCATGGTCAGGTGGCCTTGGCCTTGACGTAGTGTCCAGCGGCATGCTCCTGGCCTTCACGTGACCGGGGGGCACTATGGGTGCTGGGGTGCATCATCGCACCCTGGAAATGATATTTTGGTTGAATTAGTTAAGTTATCTTTGAGGTTTTGTTTTAGTTACAGTACCCCTCCAGGCCTGTCAACCCCTCCTATTTGTGTAATTTGTTGACTGTTTAATTAAAAGAGTATAAATAAGTCACTCTACCACAGCTATGCTTAAGGCCTGGTTTTCCTGGAGAGGGAGAACGTGGTGCCTGCCAATGTCTTTTAAAAAAATATATATATTTATTAAAGTTTTTTAACACAATCTTTCTCCCTTACAAACAATACCCCCCCCCCCCCCCCCCCGTAACAAAACAAAAACGAGAAATCGCGCACAGCAAGATATATACATGGCAAAATGATATATTTACACAGCTTTGTACACTGGCCCTCACCCGTACGTGCCAGTTTCCCCAACCCTTCATGTTATCTCTTGCTCATCCACCCTCCCAGGCAGTCCCCCCCCCCCCCAGGACGTGTGTCGTGTCCCACTCCCCCCAGGTTGCTGCTGCTGACTGACCAACCTTCCTCTAACGCTCCGCGAGATAGTCTAGGAACGGTTGCCACCGCCTGTAGAACCCCTGCGCAGACCCTCTCAAGGCAAACTTTATCCTCTCCAACTTTATGAACCCAGCCATACCATTTATCCAGGCCTCCAGGCTGGGGGGCTTCGCCTCCTTCCACATTAGCAAGATCCTTCGCCGGGCTACTAGGGACGCAAAGGCCAGAATGCCGGCCTCTTTCGCCTCCTGCACTCCCAGTTCGTCCACTACTCCCAATATTGCTAGCCCCAGCTTGGCTTGACCCGGACTTTCACCACCTGAGATATTGCTCCCGCCACTCCTCTCCAGAACCCCTCCAGTGCCGGGCATGACCAAAACATATGGACATGGTTCGCCGGGCTCCCTGAGCACCTTCCACATCTGTCCTCTACCCCAAAGAACCTACTCAACCTCGCCCCCGTCAAGTGCGCTCTGTGGACCACCTTAAATTGTATCAGGCTGAGCCTGGCACACGAGGAGGAGGAATTAACCCTACCTAGGGCATCAGCCCACAGACCTTCCTCGATCTCCTCCTCCAGCTCCTCCTCCCATTTACCCTTCAACTCTTCTACCAGCGCTTCCCCCTCTTCTTTCAACTCCTGGTGTATTTCCGACACCTTGCCCTCCCCGACCCATACACCCGAGATCACCCTATCTTGAACTTCTTGTGCCGGGAGCAACGGGAATTCCCTCACCTGTCGCCTCACAAAAGCCCTCACCTGCATATATCTAAAGGCATTTCCCGGGGGGTGCCTGCCAATGTCATCAATGCCTTCCATGCCTGGTGGGCACTGTCATAATATCCACTCATGTATATAATGAGATGCAGACAGGCAGTGATTGACACACAGGATAACCAATGAACACACACGACACAGAACAACTAATCACCAGACAGGACACTACCACTATAAAACACACAAGGCATTAAGACTCTCCCTCTTCTCACAGGATACAGCTACAGAGATAGTTAGAGTGCACAAGGCCGTGAGCACCGTCTCCATGTGACAGAGAGCTAATCTGGTCAAGCCAGTCAGAGATTATCAGTTTATATTAATAAGAGTGTCAGCCCACAGCAGATTATGTACAGCAACCAGCAGGTTCAATAAAACAGTGTTGGACCATCTCCTGTGTCGGAAGCCTGTTTCTAGTCTCACTGCATCCAGTTGCAGTCAATGTTAAACTAACTCAGATAACACATCATGGTACCAGGGAACTATTAACTCTAACGAACCTACCTCAAGTGAATCTGCAACGACCAGCAAGCAACCATCCAGAGGCATGGAAAAGGTCCAGTCCCCTCCGCAACTCCGGATCTCCGGCAACCTCGGCGCCAACTGGAAGATCTTCAAACAGAAGTTCCTCCTGTATATCGAAGCCTCCGACCTCGAGGCAGCATAGGATGCCAGGAAGATCGCGCTGTTCCTGTCGACTGCGGGGGATCACGCCATCCACATCTTTAACTCGCTCACGTTTGCCGATGGCGAAGACAAGACGAAGTTCAAGACAGTTCTGCTGAAATTCAACAGCCACTGCGAAGTCGAAGTGAATGAGAGCTTTGAATGGTACATCTTCCAACAGAGGCTTCAGGGTAAGGATGAACCTTTTCAGTCCTTCTTGGCCCATCTCCGCATCCTAGCGCAGTCATGTAATTATGACTTGACGGCTGATTCCATGATCCGGGATCAGATCGTTTTTGGGGTCCAGTCTGACTCCCTGCGGGAGCAGCTACTCAAAATCAAACAGTTGACCCTCTCCATCGCCACGAAACGTGCGTTGTCCACGAGCATGCCAGAAATCGTTAATCCCGCATCAGGGCGGCAGAAACTGCAAAACTGGCCTCCCACGAGGCAGAAAGGGTGCAGGCCGTCGCAAAAATGCAGGGCCTGAGCATCGAGGAGAGTGGCCGTTTCGCGTGCTTTTCCCAGGTCCCTACGCATGCGCGCCACGACCGGGAGGACGATGTGGTCGAAGACCCTACTGTGCATGTGTGAACATCGGCCGACCGCACTGCGCATGCGCGACGGCGCACAGAACGCGCTGACGTCAGCGTCATGACATGTGCAAATTGTGGCTCCACCCATTTAAAGCAGCAATGTCCAGCCAAAGGCAGGCGATGTCTACAGTGTGGAAAGCCTGGGCATTATGTGGCCCTCTGCAGGTCCGCTCCATTGAGCAACAGCCGGCGATCCCAGCTGCAGCGCAGACGTGTCCGCTGCGTACAACAAGGCATGCAGGATTCTGATCCCGAAAGCCCGACGGACCCCAATGCTGACTGCCTCGAGTCTCCATAACCTTTACTGCCACTCTGCTTTCTGCCTTAAAGCCAACCGGCAGTAGATTCTGCCACTTGCCCCATGACTCCACATTCTTTGACCTTATACATTAGTCTATTATGGAGTGCGTTATCCTTTTGAAAATCCAGATAAATTACATCTACCGCATTGCCATTATCTACTCCCTCTGTTACCTTCTCAGAAAATCCAATAGGGTTGATCAAGAAAGAATCTACCTTTTAAAATCCATGCTGATGTTCTAGATGTTCTTCTATTATCTCCTTTTGTAAGGATTCTATTATTTTTCCTCCTGCTGCTGTTAAACTGACCGGTCTACAATTCCCTGTGCATGTTCTATCCTCCTTCATAAATATAGGAACCACATGAGATATCTGCCAGTCTCCTGGCATTTTTACAATGAATTATTCAATGTGTGAAGCAATGCCTCTGCTATCTTTTCCCCAGATTATTTTAAAACGCATGGATGTAATCCATCAGACAAGGGGCCTTTTCCTCTACGAGTTTGATTAATTTATTTAATACATACCCTTTGAATGTTAAATGTGCTCATCTCTTCATCCAACGTCATATCTGCCTGTTCTATCCCCCTTGTAAATAGTTAAGTGGAAATAATTACTTAATATTACTCCATCTCTCTATTGTTATCTGTGGTATTATCCTATCTGTCCATTAATAGTCCTATTCCAATCCTAACCTTTTGTTCTTTACTGATAGAACATAGAACATGACATTCAGCCCTCGATGTTGTGCCGAGCATTGTCTGAAACCAAGATCAAGCTATCCCACTCCCTGTCATTCTGGTGTGCTCCATGTGCCTATCCAATAACCGCTTGAAAGTTCCTAAAGTGTCCGACTCCACTATCACAGCAGGCAGTCCATTCCACGCCCTAACCACTCTCTGAGTAAAGAACCTACCTCGGACATCCCTCCTATATCTCCCACCCTGAATCTTATAGTTATGCCCCCTTGTAACAGTTACATCCACCCGAGGAAATAGTCTCTGAACGTCCACTCTATCTATCCCCCTCATTATCTTATAAACCTCTATTAAGTCGCCTCTCATCCTCCTCCGCTCCAAAGAG
Source organism: Scyliorhinus torazame (assembly GCF_047496885.1). Taxonomy (NCBI): domain Eukaryota; kingdom Metazoa; phylum Chordata; class Chondrichthyes; order Carcharhiniformes; family Scyliorhinidae; genus Scyliorhinus; species Scyliorhinus torazame. Next base: position 177,438,101 of record NC_092723.1, on the reverse strand, counting down.
AAAAGCCCTAGCTCCCTCAACCTTTCTTCATAAGACCTATCCTGCAAACCAGGCAGCATCCTGGTAAATCTCCTTTGCACTCTTTCCAGTGCTTCCACATCCTTCCTATAACGAGGTGACCAGAACTGCACACAATACTCCAAATGTGGTCTCACCAGGGTCATGTACAGTTGCAGCATAACCCCGCGGCTCTTAAACTCAAGCCCCCTGTTAATAAACGCTAACACACTATATGCCTTCTTCACGGCCCTATCCACTTGAGTGGCAATCTTCAGAGATCTGTGGACATGAACCCCAAGATCTCTCTGTTCCTCCACATTCCTCAGAACCCTGCCATTGACCCTGTAATCTGCATTCAAATTTTTTCTCCCAAAATGAATCACCTCGCACTTATCAGGGTTAAACTCCATCTGCCATTTTTCAGCCCAGCTCTGCATCTATCAATGTCTCTTTGCAGCCTACAACAGCCCTCCACCTCATCCACTACTCCACCAATCTTGGTGTCATCAGGAAATTTACTGACCCACCCTTCAGCCCCCTCCTCCAAGTCATTGATAAAAATCACAAATAGCAGAGGACCCAGCACTGATCCCTGTGGTACACCGCTAGTAACTGGTCTCCAGTCTGAAAATTTTCCATCCACCACCTTCTTGTGGCCTCCAGTCTTCTATGTAATAGCCAGTTACTTATCCAATTGGCCAAATTTCCCTCTATCCCACACCTCCTTACTTTCTTAATGAGCCGACCATGGGGAACCTTATCAAATGCCTTACCAAAATCCATGTATACGACATCAACTGCTCTACCTTCATCTACACACTTAGTTACCTCCTCAAAGAATTCAATCAAATTTGTGAGGCAAGACCTACCCTTCACGAGTCCGTGTTGACTATCCCGGATTAAGCTGCATCTTTCCAAATGGTCATAAATCCTATCCTTCAGGACCTTTTCCATTATCTTCCCGACCACCGAAGTAAGACTAACTGGCCTATAATTACCAGGGTCATTCCTATTCCCTTTCTTGAACAGAGGAACAACATTCACCACTCTCCAGTCCTCTGGCACTGTCCCCGTGGACAGCGAGGACCCAAAGATCAAAGCCAAAGGCGCTGCAATCTCATCCCTTGCCTCCCAAAGAATCCTTGGGTATATCCCATCTGGCCTAGGGGACTTGTCGACCCTCAGGTTTTTCAAAATTGCTAATACATCCTTCCTCAGAACATCTACTTCCTCCAGCCTACTTACTGGAGGACTGAATCACACTCTCATCCTCAAAAACATGGCCCCTCTCCTTTGTGAACACTGAAGAAAAGTATTCATTCAACGCCTCTCCTATTTCTTCTGACTCCATGCACAGGTTCCCACTACTGTTCTTGACCGGCCCTACCCTCACCCTGGTCATTCTTTTATTTCTCATATAAGAGTAAAAAGCCTTGGGGTTTTCCTTGATCCGACCCGCCAAGGACTTCTCATGCCCCCTCCTAGCTCTCCTAAGCCCTTTTTTCAGCTCATTCCTTGCTACCTTGTAACCCTCAAGCGACCCTACTGAACCTTGTTTTCTCATCCTTACATACTCTTCCTTTTTCCTCTTGACAAGACATTCAACCTCTTTTGTGAATCATGGTTCCCTCACACGGCCATTTCCTCCCTGCCTGACAGGGACATGCCTATCAAGGACACGCAGTATTTGTTCCTTGAACAAGCTCCACTTTTCATTTGTGCCTTTCCCTGACAGTTTCTGTTCCCATCCTATGCTCCCTAATTCTTGCCTAATCGCATCATAATTACCCCTCCCCCAATTATAAACCTTGCCCTGCCGTATGGCCCTATCCCTCTCCATTGCAATAATGAAAGACACCGAATTATGGTCACTATCTCCAAAGTGCTCTCCCACAAACAAATCTAACACTTGGCCCGGTTCATTACCCAGTACCAAATCCAATGTGGTCCCCCTCTTGTCGGCCTATCCACATATTGTGCCTGTAAAATACCTTACTATTTTATTTCATGTTCCTCGATAATTCTATTTCATAGTTCCTTTTGTGCTGTCCTAATTGTTATTTTGAGTTATCTCATAATCTGTTTGTGTTCTCTCTTATCGTGTACACTTCCGCTGACCATGAACTTAAAGTATGTCTCTTTTCTTACAATCAATTGTCCCCTTCTAACTTTATTCATCATGGTGTTTCATTAGTGCTTCATTTATTCTTTACTTTGCGAGAAATATGTTTTCCCTGCGCTCTGTTGAACACCATTTTAAATGTCTCCTCTTATTATTCTACATTTCTGTTTGCCAATATTGTTAACTATTTTACTTTCCCAGGTCCTATTTTCAGCTTCACAAAATGTGCTTTTTTCCAGTCTATTAGCTTGGTTTTCATCAGACTTATGGCCTTTTTTATTGTCATCTTAAAGCGTATAATGTTATGGTCACTATTGCCTAGATGTTCCTCTACTTCTGCTTCCCTTATTTGCTCTTCTTCATTCCCATGACTAGATCCAGCATCAAATCTTCTCTTGTTGCACTTTTTCATATGGGCAGCACGGTAGCATTGTGGATAGCACAATTGCTTCACAGCTCCAGGGTCCCAGGTTCAATTCCGGCTAGGGTCACTGTCTGTGCGGAGTCTGCACATTCTCCCCGTGTGTGCGTGGGTTTCCTCCGGGTGCTCCGATTTCCTCCCACAGTCCAAAGATGTGCAGGTTAGGTGGATTGGCCATGATAAATTGTCCTTAGTGTCCAATTGTGCCCTTAGTGTTGGGTGGGGTTACTGGGTTGTGGGGATAGGATGGAGGTGTTGAACTTGGGTAGGGTGCTCTTTCCAAGAGCCGGTGCAGAATCGATGGGCCGAATGGCCTCCTTCTGCACTGTAAATTCTATGATTCTATGGTATTAGCAACCAACTTTGTAGGAACTCCATTCCTTTATCCTCTTTACCTAATTCTTGTGTCCAATTAATTTTGGGGTGGATGAAATCCCCCATGATTCTTATTGTTTTTTCAGTCAATTCTCTATTTTGTCACCATATTTCTTCTTCCACCTCCCCTCCACCATTAGGTGGCTTGTACACTAAATCTGTCAGTGTGATTGATGCCTCATTATCTTTTATTTCTATCTATATGGATTCTATTTTAGTCTTGTTGATAGCTGCATCCTTTTTTGTTACTGCCATTATGTTATCCAGGAGGTCTTGTGGCTCAGTGGGTAATGCCCCTGCCTCTGAACCAGAAACCCCAGGTTCGAGTCCCACCCTAAGACTTGATGACTGAGGAAGGTGTGTTCATAAAGCAACCAAACAGGTGGATTGTGTCAACCTGCAAATACTTCCAAACGTGCCAATGGTTGGTGCTAAGAGTGGGAGAGATTTCTGGTCAGTCTCGCTTGATGTGGAGTAGCGCCCTTGAAGCTACAAGCCCCGGCGACAGTCTAGTAATCTGTTCTGGGAATAATTAGCTACGGACGCAGAGGAAAGTCTGCCTTAGTGTACCATTGGATGCAGGAAGAGATTTGGAATTATGTTATCCTGAATAAGTACAGTTACTCCACCCCAGTCTTTCTCTCTCTATCGTTTATAAATATTTATTAACCTGCAATGTTTAATTTCCGGTCCTGATTTTTCTGAATTTACAAATGTTGATAGGGTTGCGAATACATGGAGATGCAATTCCAAAATAATGTTCCCAGAGGTTCCGGGATAGTTTTTCATTTTCAAAGGGTCTGCACTGTGGAGGGAACAGGGAACACACACTCACCTCCAATTAATAGTCCATTAAAATCTTTAAGGAGCTTATTTTAAGAGGGTTGTATGGTGGTGATAGAAATTTTCAAACCTTAATGTGACGAACCCAGTCTGGTGCACATTAGGGTTTACTGCAGGGACACCAGACATTTTCTCTCCATGTCATTTCCTATCCTGAACTAACTTGCACCAGTTCAAGCACTTAGCCTGCATGGCCACCTCCAGCCAGCTGGCTCTCTAAGGAGCTGCCTGCTCTCCTTAGAAACATAGAAACTAGGAGCAGGGGTAGGTTATTTGGCCCTTCGAGGCTACTCTGCTATTCAACATGACATACTGGCGCTGGAGGGTGTGCAGAGGAGATTCACTAAATTAATGCCAGAGTTGAGGGGATTGGATTACGAGGAGAGGTTGAGTAAACTGGGACTGTGCTCGTTGGAATTTAGAAGGAAGCGGGGGGATCTTATAGAAACGTATAAAATTATGAAGTGAATAGATAGGATAGATGCGGGCAGGTTGTTTCCACTGGCGGGTGAAAGCAGAACTAGGGGGCATAGCCTCAAAATAAGGGGAAGTAGATTTAGGACAGAGTTTCGGAGGAACGTCTTCACCCACAGGGTTTTGAATCTATGGAATTCCTTGCCCAGTGAAGCAGTAGAGGCTCCTTCATTAAATATTTTCAAGATAAAGATCAATAGTTTTTTGAAGAATAAAGGAATAAAGGGTTATGGTGTTTGGGCCAGAAAGTGGAGCTGAGTCCACGAAAGATCAGCCATGATCTCATTGAATGGCGGAGCAGGCTCGAGGGGCCAGATGGCCTACTCCTGCTCTTAGTTCTTATGTTCTTATGATCATGGTTGATCCTCTATCTCAATGCCATTTTTCCTCTTCTCAGTCATAAATCAGGTAACGTCCAACAGGTTTGTTTTGAATCACTAGCTTTCAGAGCGTAGCTCCTTCATCAGGTGAATCAGCTGCACTCCGAAAGCTAGTGATTCGAAACAAACCTGTTGGACTTTAACCTGGTGTTGTAAGACTTCTTACTGTGCCCACCCCAGTCTAACACCGGCATTTCCACATCAGTCGTAAATGGCGTACCCCATATGCCTGAGACTGTGACCCCTTGTTCTAGACACCCCAGCCAGAGGAAACAACATCCCTGCATCCAGTCTGTCCCGTCCTGTCAGAATGTTTTACATTTCAATTAGATCTGCTTTCATTCTTCTAAATTCCAGTGAATACGGGGCCAGTCGACCCAATCTCTTTTCATACGACAACCCTGCCATCCCAGAAATCAGTCTGGTGAACCTTCACTGCCCTCCCTCTGTGGCACGTACGTCCTTTCTTAGGTAGGGTGACAAAGACTGCACCAAAACCCTGTACAACTGCAGTAAGACATCCTTCCCAGTCTATCACCATTGAAATAATACCCAGCCTTGCTGCTTTTCCTTCCTAAGTGGATTTCTTCCACATTTATCTACGTAATACTGCATCTGCCATGTATATGCTCAACCACTCAACTTGCATAAATCGTCTTGAAGCCTCTTAACATCCTTCTCTCCACACACCTTCCCACTAAGTTTTGTGTCATCAGGAAACTTGGAAATATTACATTTTGGTTCCCTCATCCAAATCATTGATGTATATTGTGACAGCTGAGGCCCAAGCACCAATCCCTGAGGACCCCACTTGTCATGGCCTGCCATTTTGAAAAAGACCCATTTATTCCTACTCTCTGTCTCCTTTTTGCTAACCAATGCCCAATCCACTTCAATATAACACATTTAAATATCCCAGAGGAACTTAGGCTGCTTTCCCCTTTGAGAGAGAGAGCTGTCTGGTGGTGATTTAACCTGAGGGTCACCACACCTCAGGCAAGGAGCAAGGTTGAGAAGGCGGGGCCGTCATGAATGTATTACCCCCAATCCCATAGGCTTTAATTTTGCACACTAACCTCTTATGTGGGATTTTATCACAAGCTTTCTGAAAATCCAAATACATAATAATCTTTATTGTCACAAGTAGGCTTACATTAACACTGCAATGAAGTTACTGTGAAAATCCCCAAGTTGCCGCATTCCGGCGCCTGTTTGGGTACACTGAGGGAGAATTCAGAATGTCCAATTCACCTAACAGCACATCTGTCAGGACTTGTGAGAGGAAACCGGAGCACCCGGAGGAAACCCACGCAGACACGGGGAGAATGTGCAGACTCCGCACAGACAGCGACCCAAGCTGGGAATCGAACCCGGGTCCCTGGCGCTGTGAAGCAGCTGTGCTAACCACTGTGCTGCCGTGCCGGCCTCCACACCACATCCACTGGTTCTCCCTGATATACTCTGCTAGTTACATTCTCACAAAGCTCCAGTAGGTTTGTCAAGCATAATTTCTCTTTCATAAATCTAAATTAACTTTATCTAGTCCCATTGACATTTTCTATGTGCCCTGTTATCACATCCTTTACAATAGACTGCCATTTTCCATATTGTTGATGTTAAGCTAACCAGTCTGCAATTCCCTGTTTTTCAATGATGTCAGAGGGTGGGTGGAGCTGGGCTCTCTGTCTGCTTTTACTTACACTTTGGGCTTGCAGCTACAGGGTGTGTTTGGTTTTGTTTTACATTTGGAGAAGCCGCAGTCACAGCAGGATGTGTATGAAACTCTGCAAGCTTATGAATGTTCATTTGTTGATTTCAAAGTGGTAACTGTTCTCAGTAGTGACTTTAAACCTGATGTATTTCTGTAAAAAGGGTTCTTTTTGTCTTATGGATGTTGCAAGGAAAGATTAAGAGTTACTTAGAGAGTACTGTATTTTGGGGGGATTTATTGGTGTTGATAGTTGTTAAGATATTTACTGTAGGTTTATAAAGTATTAACTGGTTTCATAAATAAACATTGTTTTAATTTAAAAGTACTGTAGATTTCTGTTGCATCACACCTGCAGAGTGGGCCCGTGTGCTCCCCATAACCACAATCTATTAAAAGTTGTGGGTCAGGTGAACTCCATGATAGACTTCGGGTTTCTCTAAACCCTGGCCCATAACAAATTGAAAAATAAAAAATGCTGGAAAAACTCAACACATCCGGCAGCATCTATGTAGAGAGAAACAGAGTTAAGTTTTGAGTCCGTATGACTCTTGTTTAATTGCTCTGTCATCTCCTTGGTCTCTGTTATAAATTCCCCCTTTTTGGACTGTAAAGGTCCTACATTTATCTTCACTAATCCTTTTCTTTTTATATACTTATCAAAGCTTTTACCGTCCGCTTTTATGTTCCTTGCAAGGTTTGGCAGCAGCCTCCAACATGGCTACCACCTGCCTTTGCTCCAGGTGCTGGACGGGTTAAATGGAAGACTTAATTATAGCACAGTAAATGACAGGCTGCCAGATATGTTAAAAGTGAATTAATTAATTAAATGGGCATATGAGTCATGGAAACGTATCTGGCAAACCTTTGTTTTGCTACTAAACACATTTCCTGATGGTATATTTGCACCACATGTGTAACTGTGATGCAAATACTTGCCAAATTGATTTGTGACATTACTCACAGCTCTGCCCATTTGGTGGGACTGTTGCTGTTCAGTCAGACGGTTGTGAATTCTCATAGTGTTGGCTGTGATTTTCATCTGTACTATGGGAGTGTTGTGTTGTTCGTACTCAAATATATATATTTTTAAAATGTGTTCATTCCTAGTATGTTTGTGTCACTGGCAATGCAAGAACCCATTGTCCAAACCTAACTTTCTTAGTTTTGGTCTACTTCAGAAGAATGTTAAGAATGAACTGAGTTGGCTTGCGACTGGGGGCAGGTTCCCATCCAAAGGGCATTAGTGAACCCTGTTGGGTTTTTAACAGAAATCTGACTGCTTCATGGTCACTTTTAGAGATAAAAGATTTTCTCATTTTCAGGCTTTCCTTATGAAACTGGATTCCGATTCTCAATCTACTTTGGTGGGATTTGAACTTGCACATGGTGCATTGTTAGTTATAACGTCTAGATTACGTCCTCAGTAACATAACCATGTCACTCCCAGAATTGTACATCTGCTTGTTTTGGTGGGCCAGGAGGAGGTTAACAAAATCAAATGGTTCTTCCACAATGATCAGTAGGCAGTGTTCTGATCAATATTTTCCCTCAGTCAATATTATCACCTAAAGCAAATCTGCTGGTTATTTATTGCTGGCTGAAAGTTTTTTTTTGTGTGGAGCTAACAGATGGGTGGGCAAGAGGCGGAAGGGATTACAGGCATGAGGAAGACCATCACCTTGGCTTTTCCAAATCAGTACAATGTGAGTGACCTCCAATGGTCCCATTAAGGACCCCTCGTTACATCACTCGAATGGAGCATGAACTCGACACTCACGCCTGAAAATTGTGATGGAGGTCTTAGGATTATCATACGGCTCCAATTTTTATATTTAAAATGCCTGTTTCAGGCTAATGGGCTATTTAGCACCTCCCACCCCCCCGAAAATGACAACAAGTGGGTCTTGGGTCTCGGATTGATGGGCATGGAAATGTTCACAATTCACTTGTTGGCCACCCTTTTCTCAGGTGAGATACGGGCACAGAAGTTTGAAAATCGCCCCCTACCATTGCATACGAAACCTATCATTGCATGAAGCTCTTTGACAGGCCTTGAGAGGTGAAATATAAATTTATTAAGCACAGCAAAGCAATTTTCTCAAATCAGTAACTCGCAGTTAGATATGTCACTCATAGGAACAGCACAGTAACTGTAAAAAATAACCTCTGAAGAGGCATCATTTAGCCTTGTCAGACATATAATTGCAAAAACAAAATCGCTATGTGCAGCAGGGCCTGCTCTTAGCAGAATTGATTGTCGGTAGTCAAGATCAAGTAATGAAAATCTGTCCGAAGATTTCAAATACCTTTAGAAATCAAAAGGAGCACTGATTTTTAACATTGGTTTCAAGCTATAGATATCCAGGATATAGTTGGTTGTACATCAGCATGCATAATGCACATTGTAAAATATATTTGATCAATAATCTTTTCAAACTAAAGTCCAATGCAATCAACTGTGATTATAGTCAACGTCTTGCCAGGCACTAATGATGTAGGCAGCAATGTCACACCACAGTTGTATTATTCACTTTATTTTGTCATGGGAAAATGGACAGAAGTTGAATAAAGTGGACTCCTTGCATTGTTCGATTTAAGTATGAATTAGTAGCATCAGTCGGCCACTCAGCCCCTCGAGCCTGCCCCACCATTCAATAAAATCATAGCTGATCTGATTGTAATCACAATTCCACATTCCCACCTACCTCTGATTACCTTTCACCCCTTGCCTATGTCATGATAGGGAGATATTCGGAATTTGGGCCCAGAAATGGGGTCCAAGATGAAGCAGGCAATTTAGGGGGTTAAAACAGAATGAAAAAAACAAAGACTGCTCGCAGCAGAGTCAAGGAGATATGCCCACTACTGGCTGAGTTACACTTAAACTCTCTAGGGAATGCATAAGTATTGAGATCCTTGATACTTGAAATACTTGAGAACCATTGTCTTTCAGGACATTTCTGCATGACTAGCCATTATCTCATTAACCGTGTCTGATGACCTAATGGTCTATAAATGGGAGATAGTTGCACATGAATGGCATAGCTCTGGCCTTTTGTGTAAATAGGAGAGGGCTATCAGCCAATATGACGAGAATTGATTCAGGTTTGACCACCTCAGGGGAGAATCTTTGTTTGAACAGCTGGGAGGAGCTTAAAGAGAGAGAGAGAGAGACAGGAAATGTTTTTTGGATAGTTACAAGGATAAGGCTGTAGAAGTCACTGAAACAGGTCATGAAATCTGCTCCAGAGAGAAGGATGTGAACAGCCAGGAAAGAGGTCATGAAAATTGCCATAGCAAAAGGGAATCTGAAAGAGATGTCCTAATAGAAGAAAGATTGCTTCCTAAATGCAAGAATCATCTTGACCTGTCTATGTAAGTGGAAAGAGAGCTGTGTTTTATTTAGAGTGATGTTTAATGGCAACTGATTGTGTTAAGGTTAAGAAATTGCATGTAATCTGTTAGTGTTGGAACCATTAAGTAAAACTTTAAATATTGTTGCCTTTTCTTTTGTTTTAGTCAAGTTTTGCTTATAAAATAGCCAAGCCCTACTTCTTATATTCTCACTCCCAGAACAAATCGATCTTTCTGCACAGTCATAAAAGTTAAAAACGTTACACGTTTGGTTCAGTGTCCGAGCCATTGTTGAGGATTGACCAGGCGTCCATAACAGTTATCAAGAATCTATCTAGCTCAGTCTTAAAATTATTCAAAGAATATTCAAACATTCACTTTCTTGATGGTAAAATTGAAGTCTTAGTGGTAACATAAATTAAATTGCCAGTCATTTTGATGAAGTTTCACTTACTCTTAGTGAGTGGAGTTGGTCTGCATACAGATGTTCTTGAAAATATTTATTTATACCACTTTCAAAGACACCATGGTAAGTACATGGTTGTATGTATCTTGCTCTCTTAAAGACGTTCGGTCATCTGACCCTGATATCATGCTGACATCATCATTAACATAACCATTAGCCCTTTAACCTACATCACCCCACCTCAAGTATAATCTCAAAACTGTTACGTTATTTTAGACATAGAAACATAGACGCAGAAAATCCCCTCAGTGCAGAAGGAGGTCATTCGGCCCATCAAGTCTGCACTACCCTCTGAAAGAGCACCCTACCTAGGCCCACTTCCCTGTCCTACACCGTAACCCCACCTAACCTGCACATCTTTGGACACTAAGGGGCAATTTAGCATGGCAAATCCACCTAACCTGCACATGTTTGGACTGTGGGAGTGATGCACTATCAATTACGACGAGACGAGAGTCGAGAGTAATCGAGGCTTTATTACACAGAGATGTGTGGCCTCCTACAGCTGCAGCCAAAATGGCTGCCGTTCGGAGAGCACACACATTTATACTCTGCCTACTGGGCGGAGCCAGCAGGCAGGGATTTACCCCCATACCTGTAGTACAGGGGCCTTACCATAATACCCTCGTATGCAGTGCAGTATATACAATATAATACAACAGGGAGGAAACTGGAGCACCCGGAGGAAACCCAAGCAGACACGGGGAGAAAGTGCAAACCCCACAGTCATCCAGGTTTGAATTGAACCTGGGTCCCTAGTGCTGTGTGGCAGCATTGCTAGCCACTGTGCCGCCATGCCGCCCTTCTTTTAAACTATTCCCATCATCTGTTAACCACATTTCCATCTAACTCCTACCTCCCTTTCCCCCTCCAAGTCACTATCACTAAAGGCACCAATCCTCAACAGTGTCCTTGGCTCTCTTAGTGGATGTGTAGTTTGTCAGTGCTCCCTTATCTTGTGTACAGTTCAGGTCTCCGCTATAGAAAGGAAGTGATTCTTCTGGGGGCAGAGGAGATTCACGGGGATATTACCTGGGCCATATTGTTTCAGCTATCAAGAGAGACTGGATAGGCTGGGCTTGTTTTCCCTGGAGCCGAGAAGGCTGAGGGGGGGACCTGATTGAGGTGTATAAAATTATGGGGAACATCGATAGGGTGGATAGGAAGGTACTTTTTCCCTTGGTGGTGGAGGTCAATAACCAGGGGACGTAGATTTAAGGTGAGGGGATGTGAGGAAGAACCTTTTCACCCAGAGGGTGGTTGGAATCTGGAACTCGCTGTCTGAAAGAATGGTAGAGGCGGGAACCCTCACAACTTTTAAGAAGTATTTAGATGAGCACTTGAAATGCCATTGTATACAAGGCTGCGTACTAAGTGCTGGAAAATGGGATTAGAATAGTTAGGTGCTCGATGGTCGGTGTGGTGCAATGGGCTGAATGGTGTCTTTCCATGCTGTTAAACTACTCTGTATCTTGCTCTCTTGGAGTCTTTTGGTCATCTGACCCTGATGTCATGCTTACATCATCATTGTCACATTAACATAACCATTAACCCTTTACTCTACAGAAGTTAGGAAGCAAGATGAGGAAGAATCCAGTTTCATCGCTCCATTTACTAAGCTGACACCCGCTACAGGAACACGCAAAGGCCTAGGACTTATCCAATAGCATGTCATTCCTGACATCGTAATCGGAACTGTGCACCACTTAACGCTGTCTCTCTTTTTCCCTTTTTCCACACAATTAGATTTAGAATTCTAAGTGTGGGTGACAAGCATGGAAAACATGTGCGGTTCAGAAGTGGGGGCAGCTTTTGATTGGGGGAACCTGCCACCAGCTGACAATACAACAGGTACAGGTGGGCTAAAAGAACCAAGAAGTCTCGACATCACAGCAATAATTGTCATTATTGGAAACACAAAGGTGGCACGGGCGTTATTCAAAATTGAACTTCACTTGTAAATATTTCTCATTACATTGATTTCACTTTATTCATGTGTACATCATTGTTATTTATTGATACTAGCTCAGTTAGAGAGATAAATGTACTTGGATACCTCCTGGTTGACATACATTGATGGTTACAGAGGAATTGGGGACATTTCCATTATTGTGGAACTCTTTATTGACTGTTCATGTGAGTGTCGAGTGTGGGTGGCACTTGCCACTCTGTGGGACATAGCTGAACTTGAAGGGCCAGCTGGTCTTCCCTCCTATGCATTTTAAAATAGATTGTCCAAGATCACTTTAAGTGGGATCATTGAAATGTTGTGGGTGAACTTAAAACCCCATAAGGCCCTGCGATGGATACACATCTGGACAATTCTGACTGCCCTCTAGGTCCCTCATTTTGTTAAGTTGACTGGCTGCCCCCATCACATCCCGGACGTCAGGCCCTTCCCTCTTCCACTCCGCCATGCCCCCAACCCTTTTCCAAACACCCTCCAATCCTGACTTCCACTAATTGGTCCTGAGCATCCATGCAAGCATTCATTCTCTTGCTCCCTCCCATGCAGATAAACAAGGAAAGCCCCTGACCATATACACAACTGCATTAAACTAATGACGTATGCCATCTTTACGCAATCATGAACTAGAAGCCACAAGATTCCCGTGCACCATTTGCTTCATCTCAAAGGTAAGAGTTTATTTAAAAACTGTTTCACCCTGATGAGTATTCAAGGCAAGCGAGGATATTGTAAATACGAAGCCATCACAGGCCGATATAATGCTCAAAATGCCACTGACTTTATTCCTGCATCTCAACCCACCATCGGGAAATTGATGTTGTGCGTTCCACCTATTTAAGTCACCCCGCAGGACACATCACCCACTCTTGTGGGATTCATAAAATTCTCCCTAAAAACACTGCAGAGGCTGAAAATGTGAAATAAAAGCAAAAATTCCATAAATATTCAGCAAGTCAAGCAGTATCTGTAGAGAAAAATAATGAATGGGTGGAATAGATTGTACACGCTGCACCTCCCCCACCACCTCCTTGCGAGGGTGGGGGCGTGGGGTGTCAGTGTGATTGGGTGTGAGTTTGCCACTTAGGTGTCATATCACGTTGCCACTGCTATTCAACCAGCAGCGGGCAGGGCACTCGTTATTCGGCGAGGCCATCCAACAAACCCTGTCAGGTTTGCCAATGGCCTACCAGAAAGAGGAAGGGGGTCTCTTGTTCACAGTTACTCTGTACCCAATTGAGGGGCCCAGCATCAAGAAGCAGGAAGCCTGCCCTTTACTGGTGAGCCACTCTCCTCCACCTAGCATATCCATCGCACCGAAATCCACACCGTAGTACTGGTAATGGCCACCACTCTTGGTGTCACTGCCGATACTGCAGAGCCTCCATCCTCTGACTGGCTGCCAGTTCTCCGGGGTAGGACCTTTGCACTATTGGTGCCTTAATCAGATGGGGGGGGGGGGAGGGGGAGGTGGTTAGGGGTTGCAGGTGCTGCCCAAGGAAGTGCCTGATTAGAAAGAGGTTGCATCAGGCCTCCTGGGGAAAACAGTGTGCGGCTCGCACCGGTCCTCCAATTGTTGCTCGCGTAAAATCGTCGCCAATGTTTCAGGTTGATGAGCTTTTATCAGAGCTGGGAGAAATGAATCATTTACAAAAGAGTCATCAAGGAACCATAGTGACCATCTCTTGTGTAAAATTCTAGACCATTGATATTTAAATATTATTTGATATCAGTTGCCTTCTTCGGGTAATTTTGTAAAAGCTTCTGACTTCAGTTGACTCTTAACGCCCTTTTCAAGTCACCAGTTGTAAAATATAGCTACGAAATTAATGCAGACCCTGTTACAATTAGCAGGTGCATTTGTGCCGATGTGATTTATTCGCTATATGCAGCACGTGGTAAAATCTTAATAGATTGTAAGAAGTCTTACAACACCAGGTTGAAGCCCAACAGGTTTGTTTCGATGTCATTAGCTTTCGGAGCGCTGTTCCTTCCTCAGGTGAATGCAGAGGTATGTTCCTCTGCAAGACGTGCCAGATCATCGACATGGATACCACTATTACACGTGAGAACACCACCCACCAGGTACGCGGTACATACTCGTGCGACTCGGCCAACGTTGTCTACCTCATACGCTGCAGGAAAGGATGTCCTGAAGCGTGGTACATTGGCGAGACCATGCAGACGCTGCGACAACGAATGAACGGACATCGCGCGATAATCACCAGGCAGGAATGTTCCCTTCCAGTCGGGGAACACCTCAGCAGTCAAGGGCATTCAGCCTCTGATCTACGGGTAACCGTTCTCCAAGGCGGCCTTCAGGACGCGCAACAACGCAGAATCGCTGAACAGAAGCTTCTAGCCAAGTTCCGCACACATGAGTGCGGCCTCAACCGGGACCTGGGATTCATGTCGCATTACATTCATCCCCTCACTATCTGGCCTGCGAAATCCTGCCAACTGTCCTGGCTTGACACAATTCACACCTCTTTAACCTGGGGTCACCCCATCTCTGGATCTGTAAAGATTTAATCTCCTGCTAATGCTTGCATTCCAAGCATTGTCTGGCATCTTTGAATCTGTCTATATATGTGTTTCTGGAACATACCTCGTCATTCACCTGAGGAAGGAGCAGCGCTCCGAAAGCTAGTGACATCGAAACAAACCTGTTGGACTTTAACCTGGTGTTGTAAGACTTCTTACTGTGCTCATCCCAGTCCAACGCCGGCATCTCCACATCTTAATAGATTGAACTGCAAACACTCCCATTGTTGGTAACATGGTGATAAACTGATTTGCCTGAATCAACAGATCTTTTAAATCGCTAAATGCTGAACCACACAAACTAGTAATTCTCCCTTATTGTGTAGACAACAACTTGCACTGCCAGGGTGCTCAGGTGGCATGGCCAGGTTGGCAGTGCCAAGGTACCCTGGTGGCATTTGCCCATGCCAGGGATCAGGCCAGGGGGTGCCCTGCCATTGAGGTAGGGTCCAGGGGGCTCAAGGACCCCCCAACAGGTGAGTTGGGGCTTTGGGGGTCCGGGGCTGGTATCCAGGGATCAAGAGATTGGAATGGCTCCCCGCTATCTTCCTGCACTGAGGAGCTCCGCTTGTTAGAGCTCCTGAGTGCGGGAAATGTGACTAAGCGCGGCCTCGGTGGGGTGTTCCCCATCGATGCCCCCCAAAAAAAACAGAGTGCTGTTAGATAGTAGGGCCATCCCTGACGCTACAAGTGCCGTGAACGACGCCTCTAATCCTGCCCAGAATGGACTCTTTTTTTGGTTACGCCTTGCCCAATGTTTCTAATTAGCTACTCCACAGGGAACCTCTTAAATAAATAACAATCCATGATCTCAAACTTTTACAATGCTTTAATTGCACCGCTGTCTCCCATGAAGACTGATTTGCAAACCAGGATTTTAAAAAACATGACTGCAGCAGTCATACACACATTACCAAGGCTTTTGATCCTGACTGCACCAAATACGTATAATATAATACATCTCTCCCCCCCCACAACAGGACCAACACCACCCCTCCTGACCCCCGGCCCCCACCCCCTCTGGCCCGAACCAGCCCCAACCTACGGTGTGACCCAAAGCCGCCTTCCCTACCCGGTTCGCCCCCTCCACTTCTGGTACAACAACTCCCCCCACATTTGGTCTGATTCCCACCCTCCTCCCCTCTGATTCCCACTCCCCTCTGAACCCCCATCCCCTCTGGAACCCCCCCCCCACTCGTCCCCTCCAGTTACTATCCTCTTTTGGACCCCCTCCCCTCAAGTCCACCCTCCCTACTGCACCCCCCCTCCCTTCCGACCTCCTCCTCTCCAACCTTCTCCTTCCCCTCTGCCCCCCCCTTCACCCCCCACCGCTCTGGGCCCGCTTGTCCGCCCGCCGTATCCCCTCCCCTCTGGTATGCTCATCCCTCCCCTCTGGTCCACCCCACCCTCTCATCCCTCCTGTTCTTCCCCCCCACCCCTGTCCCCCCTCCTCTCACCTGGGGTCTTGCAGATTGCCTGAACCACTAACCTTTGAAACATACCTGCTCCCTATGAACATCCCCTTCCTGCAGTAGTGCCATAAAAGGAGGGCGGTCCTTTCTTCTCTGCACCCCAGTTACTCCTCACCAATGCAGTTGGGGGTGCTTTACTCCTCCTGTCTCACTCCAGTGTGATGGAGGAAGGTTGGGCGAGACGCGGGAGTGTGTGGGGGGAGGGGGGGGGGGTGGCTTAGCCACTCTGAGGAAGTCACAGGCCAATGTATGTAGTGACTGAAGCCTCATTTGATGTCACTATATTCAGGTTTCCTTCAGTTTGTGGGGTGGGTTGTGGGGCTGGTGTACGGGCCGCTGAAGCGCTAACAGCTGATTAGACGCCTGCAACCTAATTTAAAGGGAGATAAAGGGAAGCCAAGACTTGCATTTATTTAGTCGCTTTTATCACCCCAGCACATTCTAAAAGGTTTCCCAGCCAAGGAAATGTACCGGAAATTGGGAACAGCAACCCTAAATGGAAGAGCAGCCGCAAGTATTTTTTACCAAATGAGAGGAGACCTTATTGAGACATATAGGATTCTCAGGGGGCTTGATAGGGTAGATGCTGAGAAGTTCTTTCCCCTTGTGGGAGAGTCTAGGACCATCTCAGATTTAGGGGTTGCCCATTTAAGGCAAAGGGCTGTAGAGGCTGGGTCGAGGGTTTGAGAGAGATGGATTTCAATGGTTATGGGAATAAGGCAGGAATGTGGAGTTGAGGATTATCACATCAGAGCAGTCATGATCTCATTTAATGGAGAAGCAGACCTGATGGGCCGAATGGCCTACTTCTGCTCCTACGTCTTAGGGTCTAATGGATGGAGAGCAAAGGCTCCTTTGCAGAATACCAGCAAGCTTAATTACTTCACCAGTGAGGAGCTAAAACATACCAACAGGACAAACCTGTGTTGGTATTAATCTCATTCAAGTCCCCTGGTCGCTCTAACTGACCACCGCTCCCCAGTGTTATGAAGCAGAAGAATGAGAAGTGTTCGCATTGCAGTGGCTCCTGGTGGAACTGCACACATTGGAGAGAACACGATTATGGTTCCTCCTGTGGCCACTCACGTCAACACTAAGAGATGAAGAGTGGCCTCCAGGATGTAATATATTAGAAAGGGTGAAGAGGGCAAGACAATGGCTTCTGGATGGGAAGTTGATCACTTTGCGAAAACAAATTAGGGGGAATTTCTCCACGCAGAAGTAGAGATTTGCAGCAGTGGAGGGAATTTTGGCAAGGCCATCATTAAGGAAAAGTTAAATAAATATTTAAAAGCAGGGGAGGATACAAAGTTACGAGAAGTGACCAGGGTATTTTGGATTGTCCGAGCAAAAAATAGGCCTAGGTACAATGGTCTGAATGAGGCCTCCTTCTCAAGATATGGTTTCATAAGAGAATGACCAAGCCCCATGCAAGCATACCCATCATGAGAGTTAGCATCTGGGCAGCACGGTGGTGCAGTGGGTTAGGCCTGCTGCCTCACGGCGCCCCGGTCCCAGGTTCGATCCCAGCTCTGGGTCACTGTCCGTGTGGAGTTTGCACATTCTCCCCGTGTTTGCGTGTGTTTCGCCCCCACAGCACAAAGATGTGCAGGGTAGGTGGATTGGCCACGCTAAATTGCCCCTTAATTGGAAAAATTAATTGGGTACTCTAAATTAAAAAAAAAAGAAAATGAGAGTTAGCATCTTCCAGGGGCAAGGACAAAAATTGATGAGGAAAGAAGAAAGAAAAGAAGGATTTGCATTTATATATCTTTCGTGATCAGAGTGCTTTACAGTCAATGAAGCACACAAGAAACAGGCATTGGCCATGTGGCCCATCGCGCCAGCACCACCATTCAATACCATCGTGGCTGATCTCAAGCTTCGACTCTCCTTCCCATTCCACCCCCCAAATCCTTGTATTCCTGACAGACCAAAAATCTGTCTATCCCACAGCCTTGAAAAATATTCAATGATGGAGCACCCACAACCCTCTGGGGGGAGGGAATTCCAAAGATTCACAACCCTTTGAGTGAAGAGACTGCCAGGGTATCAGACTGGCACTGCCAAGATGCCAAGCTGGCATTTTCTTGCACGGTGGGGATCGGGCTGGCGGGGGGGGGGGGGCGGGTTGCCCTGCATGGGTGTTGGAGTGGGGTGGGGTGGGGGGGGCAGGGAGCCCGAGTTGGGGCTTGGGGGCCGTTCGGGATTTGAGTCGAGGGCTCGAAAGATCTGGAGGCCATTTTTAAATGCGTTGTGTTTTTTGGCGCTCGAACACGCAGCTAAACGTGCTATAATTGCCATTTGGTTCGATCACACCAGTTGGTTTTGCCAGTGAAGCTAAAAAATCTCTTTACAAACTGACATACAATATCATTTTTGGAAAGCAGACTGGTGTCTGAATATAGTTATGTCAACCTGACAGATTATCATATCGTTTTTGTGTTTATGAGCCTAAATCAGCAGGTCGCTCTGATTAGGCAATAGCATGTTTGCCATCAGGAATGTTTGACCAGATGGTGTATTTTTTTGCAAAGCCTTTTCTGATTTCTAATCCTAACATTACTCTAAGTGATTTCAGCTTGAGATGGCATCATCTTTTAACACCTCTGGCAAATGTTTTGCAAGATGTCAATATCCTTTTGAATACCATCTAAGCAGTCCACGTTAATTTTCATTCTCAGCCTAATCCTTTTATAGATATATTAATCTGGGATAAAGTACAGTTCTGATGTCCACAATTTGTGCAAACACTTTAATCTGTTGCTGATCCCAATTTACAGGCATGTCTATGAATGGATGCGTTTGTTATGTGATTTAAAATAGATATCAAAACACTTTGCAATAATTAGTGAATATATACAGACTTTAAGTAAACTTCTCACTGTGTATACATCTCACTACATGTACACACCTCATTAAGTGTACACTTCCCACCACCTGTACACATTCCACCGCCTGTACGCTTCCCACCGCCTGTACACTTCTCACTGCATGTATACTTTTAACTAAATCTGCAATTCTCACTGAGTGTACATTTTTCACAACATGTACCCTTCTCATTTCATGGGTGGAATTTTCCCAAATTCCAAAACACATGTCCAAAGCATGGTTAAGACCATAAAACATGGGAGCAGAATTAGGCCTCTCGGCCCATCAAGTCTGCTCCACCATTCAGTCATGGCTGATATTTTTCTCATCCCCATTCTCCTGCCTTCTCCCCATAATCCCTGATCCCCTTATTAATCAAGAACCTATCGACCTCTGTCTTAAAGACACTCAGTGATTTGGCCTCCACAGCCTTCTGCGGCAAAGAGTTCCACAGATTCACCAGCCTCTGGCTGAAGAAATTCCTCCTCATCTCTGTTTTAAAGGATTGTCCCTTTATCTGAGATTGTGTCCTCTGCTTCTAGTTTTTCCTACTGGCGGAAAGATCCTGTTCAGGCCTCGCAGTATCCTGTAAGTTTCAATAAGATCTCCCTCATCATTCTAAACTCCAATGAGTACAGACCCAGAGTTCTCAACCGTTCCTCATACGCCAAGCTCTTCAATCCAGGGATCATTCTTGTGAACCCCCTGTGGACCCTTTCCAAGGCCAGCACATCCTTCCTTAGATACAGGGCCCAAAACTGCTCACAATACTCCAAATGGGGGCTGGCCAAAGCCTTATACAGCCTCAGAAGTGCATCCCTGCTCTTGTATTCTAGCCCTCTTGACAGGAATGCTAAGATTGCATTTGCCTTCCTAACTGCCGACTGAACCTGCACGTTAACCTTAAGAGAATCGTGAACAAGGACTCCCAAGTCCCTTTGTGCTTCTGATTTCCGAAGCATTTCCCCATTTAGAAAATAGTCTATGCCTCCATTCCTCCTTCCAAAGTGCATAACCTCACACTTTTCCACATTGTATTTCATCTGCCACTTCTTTGCCCACTCTCCTAGCCTGTCAAAGCCCTTCTGCAGCCCCCCTGCTTCTTCAATACTACCTGTCCCTCTACAGATCTTTGTATCATCTGCAAACTTAGCAGGCAGGTTATAACAATCCCCACTCTCTGCCTTCAGCCAATCCTCTACCCATGGCAGGATCTTACCCTTAACACCATGGGCTCTTAACTTATTTAACAGTCAACTTGTCAAAGCTCTTCTGGAAATCTAACTAAATCACGTCCACTGGTTCTCCTTTGTCTAACTTCCTTGTTACCTCCTCAAAGAACTCTAACAGATTTTTCAGACGTGACCTCCCCTTAACGAAGCCGTGCTGACTCAGTCCTATTTTACCATGCACTTCCAAGTACTCCGTGATCTCATCTGTAATAATGGACTCTAAAATCTTGCCAATGACTGAAGTCAGGCTTATAATTTCCATCTTCGCCTCCCTCCCTTCTTAAACAGTGGTGTTACATTTGCCACTTTCCAGTCCTCTGGGACCCTTCCTGCCTCCAGTGATTCCTGAAAGATCACCACCATTGCCTCCACAATCTCCTCAACTATCTCTTTTAGAATCCTGAGGTGTAGTCCATCCGGTCCAGGTGATTTATTTTTATTTATTCACTATAAATTTAGAGTGTCCAATTCATTTTTTCCAATTAAGGGGCAATTTATCGTGGCCAATCCACCTACCCTGCACATCTTTGGGTTGTGGGGTTGAAACCCACGCAAACACGGGGAGAATGTGCAAACTCCACACGGACAGTGACCCAGAGACGGGATCAAACCTGGGACACCGGCACCATCAGGCAGCAGGGATAACCCATTGCGCCATCATGCTGCCCCTGGTCCAGGTGATTTATCCACCTTCAGACCTTTCAGTTTCCCCAGAACCTTCTCCTTAGTGATGGCCACTTCACTCACCTGAGCCCCCGCATCCCACTGGTGTCTTCCACCGTGAAGACTGATGCAAAGTAACTATTCAGTTCCTCTGCCATTTCTTTGTTTCCTACTATTACTTCTCGAGCCTCATTTTCCAATGGTCGATGTCTTGCTTCTCTCTTACCTTTTATATATTGAAAACAATCTCTTCCTATCTTCTTTGATATTACTAGTTAGCTTGCACTCATCTTTCATCTTCTCCCCCCTTTTTGCTTTTTTAGTTGTCCTCTGCTCGCTTTTAAAGGTTTCCCAATCCTCTCGCTTCCCACTAATCCTCGCCACTTTGTTTTGCTTTTATGCTGTCCTTGACTTCCCTTGTCAGCCATGGATGCCTCGTCCTCCCCTTAGCATGTTTCCTCCACCTTGGGATGAATTGTGCCTCCCGAATAACCACCCAAAACTCCTGCCATTGCTGTTCCACTGTCTTCTCTGCTCGGCTCCTTCTCCAATCAACTCTGGCCAGCTCCTCCCTCATGTCTTTGTAGTTACCCTTATTTAATTGTAATACCATTACATCTGATTGCAGCTTCTCCCTCTCAAACTGCAGGGTAAATTCTATCATATTGTGGTCACTGATTCCTAAGGGTTCCTTCACCTTAAGTTCCCTAATCAAGCCTGCCTCATTACACATCACCAAATCCAGAATTGCTTGTTCCCTAGTAGGTTCTGTCCCAAGCTGTTCCAAAAAAACCATCTCTTAGACATTCCACAAATTCCTTTTCTTGGGATCCACTACCAACCTGATTTTGCCAGTCCACCTGCATATTGAAGTCCCCCATGATTATTGTAATATTGCCTTTTTTACATGCCTTTTCTATCTCCTGATTTATTTTCTGCCCCACATCCTGACTACTGCTAGGGGGCCTGTACATAACTCCCATCGGGGTCTTTTTACCTGTGCGATTCCTCAACACTACCCACAGAGATTCTAAGCCTTCTGATCCTACATCACTCCTTGCTATCGATTTAACTTCATTTGCTGCGAACAATGCAACCCCACCCCCTTTGCCCATCTGCCTGTCCTTTCGATAGGACACATATCCTTGGATATTTAGATCCCAGCCCTGATCCCCTTGCAGCCACGTCTCAGTGATGCCCACAACATCGTACCGGCCAATTACAATGTGCGCAACAAGCTCATTTACCTTGTTTCGTGTACTGAGCGCATTTAGGTACAACACCGTCAATCCTGCATTGGCCACCTCCCTTCTCATTACACATCACCTTTTTTGCTCTGCCTGAGGTTAGATTCCTGCCACCTTCTATACTCTCTGTTCTATTACGTGGTCTGGAAACGTATTCATGTGCAGTGACTGCTGTTTGAATCAATCAGATAAGGCCTTTTGAGAAAGAGATAGAGAATGTTGCACTATGCATGTGGTATGCACTCTCTGTTTGAGGTTTGTATCTTGAACATCTGATGACCATGCCCAGAATGCTTAGATTGTTTATACCAGTTGTAAGGATGAGTTACTTGTGTGTCCTCCATAGTAAATATTCCCCTTACGATTCAAAAACTTGTAGTTTAAATCACACCCAAAAATGTAAACAGTGGTTTGACCTCTGAAAATAAGTGTATCGGGTGGAGTCAGAGTTATGTTTAATTCACTCTGCCCAAATACGTTTGTTATATTTTTGGTAATATGGCAACTCAGGTTATTGAAATCTTTCATAAACTCTGGATTTGGCATGGCGATTTTAATATTTCAGAAGTTCAGAAATTATTGCTAGGACACAGTGGGGAATATACATGGTCCCTGGATTCAAGGAATCTGTGCTTTCACATTCAGGCTAATAAAGTCACAGAGCAATTTAAAAATGTCATAGAATGAGAGGGCTGTATTTTCTGGGTCATTGGAGATGGGCTGCGTGACAGGGGGACTGGTAATATAATGGGGAAATGGCAGGAAGAGAGCCTTGTATCTTCTGACCAGCTTGGGATATTGCCAGTGACACGGCGCTCTGTGCCACTTCATGGCTGCTTCCCACTCCCGCCATCATTTTGCGCATGTCGGGAAGTCTACTGCTGTGTGGGGAGACCAACAGGTAAACACTGCTGGCCTTCTGGGATTTTTTAAAATGGCTTCTCCATGGTCCATGATTGCCACCCTTCCCCCCTTAACAATGGCCACCCCCATGGAAACAGTGCTGCCACTGAACATTGGCCCACCTCTCCTCCCAATTGCCTGAGCTGCCTCTCTGGCCCTGGCTGTACACGTAACCTCTCTTCAAGCACGCCTCGCATTGAGGCACACTCACCCTGGAGCTGCAGCCTCAACATTGGCCACTGCTGGTGGTGGCGCTGTTGAGTTGTCAGCCCTTTGATTGGGTTGGCATCCTTTGGTGTAAACCACAGTTCTCCAATTGGCAACGACAGTACTCGCCTGAGTGGGGTTGCCTCTGGCTTTTGGCCCTGTCGGTTGGACTTTAAGGTCACTGGAAAATTCAGCTCGTAGAATTGTACAGTGCAAAAACCCCCTTGTTATTGACCTGACTCTTTGAACAAGCTGTCCAATTAGTTCCACTCCTCTGCTCCTTCCCCAGAGCTCCACAATTTCCTTTCCTTTAAGTAATTATCCAATTCTTTTTTGAAAAGCACCATTGAATCTGCTTCTGCTGTCCTTTCCCACAGCGGATTCCAGATCATAACAACTCACTGCATAAGAATATCCTCATCATGTCTCCGACTCTTCCGCAAGTTATCTTTAATCTGTGACCTCTAGTTACCTAACCCTTCACCAGTGAACACAGCTTCTCCTTAATTACTCTTTCAAACCCTTGAAGGTCTCTGTTATATCTCCTCAACCTTATGAAGATATGAATTAGGAGTAGGCCATTCGGCCCCTCGAGTCTGCTCTTGCATTGAATAAGACCAATGCTGATGTGATTGTGGTCTCAACTCCCCAATCCCACCTCTCCTCCGGTAACCTTTGACTCCCTGTCTCTGGCTTAAAAATATTTAATGACCCAGTCCCTACCCCTCTCCAGGGCAGAGATTCATTCAGACGCATGACCCTCTGAGGGAAAATAATTCTCCGAATCACCGTTTTAAATGGGAGACCCCTTATTTTTAAACTGTGTCCCCTTGTTCTAGTCTCTCCCACAAGGAGAAAGATCCTTTCAGCATCCAACCTGTCAAGTCCCCTCCAGATCTTATATGTTACAGTAAGATCATCTCTTGCTCTTCGAAACACTAATGGATACAGGCCCAATCTGTGCAACCTTTTTTAATAAGGTAACCCCTCTCCCCTGCCCAGGTATCAGACAAGTGAACCTTCTCTGAACTGCTTCTAACACATTTATATCCTCTCTGAAATAAGGAGACCAAAACTGTGCTCCAGATGTGTTCTGACCAACTATACATCTGCAGTAAAAGTTCTCCACTTTTAGATCCCATCCCCCGGGTAATAAACATCAACATTGCATTTGCCGCCCTGATCACTTGCTGTACCTGCAACCTAACATCTCCTGATTTACCAGGTCCCCGAGATCCCTCTGCCTCACAAGATTTCTACAATCCCTCTCTCATTTA
Source organism: Scyliorhinus torazame (assembly GCF_047496885.1). Lineage (NCBI taxonomy): Eukaryota > Metazoa > Chordata > Chondrichthyes > Carcharhiniformes > Scyliorhinidae > Scyliorhinus > Scyliorhinus torazame. Next base: position 177,413,573 of record NC_092723.1, on the reverse strand, counting down.
AATAACGTACAGCTTTGATACTCTCCCTTCCAAAGTCCTCAAGTTCCCATTTTCCTACATTTTGCTCCAGCTGCCTAGTTATTTTGCCCACTCACACAGTGGCACAGTGGGCAGCACGGTAACAGCGCCAGGGACCCGGGTTCGATTCCCGACTTGGGTCACTGTCTGTGAGGAGTCTGCACGTTCTCCCCGTTTCTGTTTGGTTTCCTCCGGGCGTTCCGGTTTCCTCCAAGTCCCGAAAGACGTGCTTGTTAGGTGAATTGGACACTCTGAATTCTCCCTCTGTGTACCCGAACAGGCGCCGGAATGTGGCGACTAGGTTTTTTTTCACAGTAACTTCATTGCAGTGCTAATGTAAGCCTACTTGTGACACTAATAAAGATTATTATTAAGTGCATGCTTCTGCTGACTCCTTTATGTCCTCTCCACATCTGGCTTTCCTGCCTTCTCTGTTCGAAGGGGAACGATCCCATCTTCACTCAAGCCTCCCCTGATCAATGGGGGTGGGGGTGATCTGCTTTTCCTGGATTTGCAGCGGGAGGCAGGCAGGGTGCAGGGCAGAGGGTGAGTGAGTGAGTGGAGACTGGGTGTGACTGGGGGTTGGCTGCACCGCGCCCTGTGGACTGACATCAGAGCAGAGACGTCCCTGTCTGGGAGGCAGACTTTTCGCAACACAGAGCAGCCAAGTGCACACTCAGAGCCTCCAGCCCGGACCCTGTGAAGCCCCAACTACCCGCCTCTCCCCACAGCGTGTAAGTAAAAGGGATAAACAAAAATTAACTTTGCATAGTGAACCGTAACACTGGGAAATGTAAATGCTGCATATGTTGTTCATGGCGAAGTAGACCGAGGAGGGAAAGATCCCGACCATTCTGAAAAGTTATTCCCAGGTGGGGAATTTTCCCAGATGGGGTGTTTTCAGGGCTGGGAGTTGAACATTTGCAATGAGGAATGGTTTGGATGTGATACTTTTTACTGGGGGGGGGGGGGGGGGGAACTGTGTATTTAGAAACTTTAGTTCCACAAAAAATGTTTTTTGAGAGGAATTCCATGGTTTCAATGGAATTTTTCTTGTCAGGCGCAGTTTGTTTGCCGGTTGGCGACGGGAATTGCATTTTGTGGGGATTTTTTTTTGGGGGTGGGTTTAATCTCAAACTTCTCTCTCCACAACAATCTTGTTTTTCTGGGGAAGGAGGGCTGGGTGTTTAAAAAAATGTTTGAAGTTGCAGCGGCCTCTGGAGGACTCGATCCCTGAAGCAGCCGAGTCCTGCCCCGGGGAGGGGGGGGGGGGGGGAGACACCCGCTCTGGTGCCTGCTGGTCTGATTTGCTGGTGCCTGCTGGTCTGATTTGCTGGTGCCTGCTGGTCTGATTTGCTGGTGCCTGCTGGTCTGATTTGCTGGTGCCTGCTGGTCTGATTTGCTGGTGCCTGCTGGTCTGATTTGCTGGTGCCTGCTGGTCTGATTTGCTGGTGCCTGCTGGTCTGATTTGCTGGGAGTTAATCCTGCCTCAGGGTTTGATGGGGACCTGGCCCTTGAGGGTTTCAGAGTTTCCTCACTCAGTTGCACCTGGAGTGGACCCACCTTAAACCACAAAGTTTCCTCCACTGAAACTGTGAAATGGGATGTCCAGGGTGGGGAAGGTTTGATTCACTCTGTTGGGGGCTGCGGCTACTAGATTACAAGGTTCCAATTTTATCAGAAGTCTGCAATAAATTTCCTTTTAATTCACTCAAGATGAGACCAAAGAGGGAGCGAGGGGAGGGTGGTGGTGGTGTGTTTGTGTGTGTGTGGGGGGGGTAATGGGGTGTGTGTGGGGTGTAATGGGGTGAGTGGGGGGGGGGGGTAATGGGATGAGTGGGGGGGGGGTAATGGGGTGTGTGTGGGAGTAATGGGGTGTGTGCCCGGGGGAGTATTGAGGGGGGGGTGTTCTGAAAAATTCATTTACAGGATGTTGGTGTCGCTGGTTAGGCCAGCATTTAGTGTCCATCCCTAGTTACCCTTCAGAAGTTGGTGCTGACTTGCCTACTTGACCTGGTGCCATCGCTGAGGTGAGGGTTCACCTACTGGTGGATGGGTTTGTATGGGGGTGATGTGAATGTGTGGGTGTGGTGAGGCTTGTGTGTTGGCATGGGGTGGTGATGAGGGTGTGTGTGAGGCATAGGATGGTGGTAGGAGTTTGGGGGAGATGCACGTGGGGGTAATGGGGATGTGGGCGTGGGAGGATGATGGTGTGGGTGTGTGGGCATGGAATGGTGATGGGCGGCCTGTTTGGAAGAGGGGGCAATGGGGTGTGTGTGTGGGCATAGGAGGGTGATGGCGGGTAAGTGTATGGGCATGGGCAGGTGATGGGATGTGGGTGTGGGAGCGTGGGAGGGTTATGGGTGAGTGAGTGTGCAAGCATGGGAGGGTTATGGGGGAGTGTGTGCGCGAGCGTGGGAAGGTTATGGGGGAGGGAGTGTGCAAGTGGGAGGGTTATGGGGGCGTGGGATGGTGATGGGGGCGTGGGAGGGTGATGGGGGCGTGGGAGGGTGATGGGGGCGTGGGAGGGTGATGGGGGCGTGGGAGGGTGATGGGGGCGTGGGAGGGTGATGGACGCGTGGGAGGGTGATGGGGGTGTGTGGGAGGGTGATGGGTGTGTGTGGGAGGGTGATGGGTGTGTGTGGGAGGGTGATGGGTGTGTGTGGGAGGGTGATGGGTGTGTGTGGGAGGGTGATGGGTGTGTGTGGGAGGGTGATGGGTGTGTGTGGGAGGGTGATGGGTGTGTGTGGGAGGGTGATGGGTGTGTGTGAGAGGGTGATGGGGGTGTGTGGGAGGGTGATGGGTGTGTGTGAGAGGGTGATGGGTGTGTGTGGGAGGGTGATGGGTGTGTGTGGGAGGGTGATGGGTGTGTGTGAGAGGGTGATGGGTGTGTGTGAGAGGGTGATGGGTGTGTGTGAGAGGGTGATGGTGTGTGTGGGAGGGTGATGGTGTGTGTGAGAGGGTGATGGTGTGTGTGGGAGGGTGATGGGTGTGTGTGAGAGGGTGATGGTGTGTGTGAGAGGGTGATGGGTGTGTGTGAGAGGGTGATGGGTGTGTGTGAGAGGGTGATGGTGTGTGTGGGAGGGTGATGGTGTGTGTGAGAGGGTGATGGTGTGTGAGAGGGTGATGGGTGTGTGTGAGAGGGTGATGGGTGTGTGTGAGAGGGTGATGGGTGTGTGTGAGAGGGTGATGGGTGTGTGTGAGAGGGTGATGGGTGTGTGTGAGAGGGTGATGGGTGTGTGTGAGAGGGTGATGGGTGTGTGTGAGAGGGTGATGGGTGTGTGTGGGAGGGTGATGGGGTGTGTGAGAGGGTGATGGTGTGTGTGAGAGGGTGATGGGTGTGTGTGAGAGGGTGATGGGTGTGTGTGAGAGGGTGATGGGTGTGTGTGAGAGGGTGATGGTGCGTGTGGGAGGGTGATGGTGTGTGTGAGAGGGTGATGGTGCGTGTGGGAGGGTGATGGTGTGTGTGAGAGGGTGATGGTGCGTGTGGGAGGGTGATGGGTGTGTGTGAGAGGGTGATGGTGCGTGTGGGAGGGTGATGGTGTGTGTGAGAGGGTGATGGTGTGTGTGAGAGGGTGATGGGTGTGTGTGAGAGGGTGATGGGTGCGTGTGGGAGGGTGATGGGTGTGTGTGAGAGGGTGATGGGTGTGTGTGGGAGGGTGATGGGTGTGTGTGAGAGGGTGATGGTGCGTGTGGGAGGGTGATGGGTGTGTGTGGGAGGGTGATGGTGTGTGTGGGAGGGTGATGGGTGCGTGTGGGAGGGTGATGGTGTGTGTGAGAGGGTGATGGTGCGTGTGGGAGGGTGATGGGTGCGTGTGAGAGGGTGATGGTGCGTGTGGGAGGGTGATGGTGCGTGTGAGAGGGTGATGGTGCGTGTGGGAGGGTGATGGGTGTGTGTGGGAGGGTGATGGTGTGTGTGGGAGGGTGATGGGTGTGTGTGAGAGGGTGATGGGTGTGTGTGAGAGGGTGATGGGTGTGTGTGAGAGGGTGATGGGTGTGTGTGGGAGGGTGATGGTGTGTGTGGGAGGGTGATGGTCTGTGTGAGAGGGTGATGGGTGTGTGAGAGAGGGTGATGGGTGTGTGTGGGAGGGTGATGGGTGTGTGTGAGAGGGTGATGGGTGTGTGTGAGAGGGTGATGGGTGTGTGTGGGAGGGTGATGGGTGTGTGTGGGAGGGTGATGGGTGTGTGTGAGAGGGTGATGGTGTGTGTGGGAGGGTGATGGGTGTGTGTGAGAGGGTGATGGTGTGTGTGGGAGGGTGATGGGTGTGTGTGAGAGGGTGATGGGGGTGTGTGTGAGAGGGTGATGGGTGTGTGTGAGAGAGGGTGATGGGTGTGTGTGGGAGGGTGATGGGTGTGTGTGGGAGGGTGATGGGTGTGTGTGAGAGGGTGATGGGTGTGTGTGAGAGAGGGTGATGGGTGTGTGTGGGAGGGTGATGGGTGTGTGTGGGAGGGTGATGGGTGTGTGTGAGAGGGTGATGGGTGTGTGTGGGAGGGTGATGGTGTGTGTGGGAGGGTGATGGTGTGTGTGAGAGGGTGATGGGTGTGTGTGGGAGGGTGATGGGGGTGTGTGGGAGGGTGATGGGTGTGTGTGGGAGGGTGATGGGTGTGTGTGAGAGGGTGATGGGTGTGTGTGAGAGGGTGATGGGTGTGTGTGGGAGGGTGATGGGTGTGTGTGGGAGGGTGATGGTGTGTGTGGGAGGGTGATGGGTGTGTGTGGGAGGGTGATGGGTGTGTGTGAGAGGGTGATGGGTGTGTGAGAGAGGGTGATGGGTGTGTGTGAGAGGGTGATGGTGTGTGGGAGGGTGATGGTGTGTGTGAGAGGGTGATGGTGTGTGAGAGAGGGTGATGGGTGTGTGTGAGAGGGTGATGGGTGTGTGTGAGAGGGTGATGGGTGTGTGTGAGAGGGTGATGGTGTGTGGGAGGGTGATGGTGTGTGTGAGAGGGTGATGGGTGTGTGTGGGAGGGTGATGGTGTGTGGGAGGGTGATGGTGTGTGTGAGAGGGTGATGGGTGTGTGTGAGAGGGTGATGGTGTGTGGGAGGGTGATGGTGTGTGTGAGAGGGTGATGGTGTGTGAGAGAGGGTGATGGGTGTGTGTGAGAGGGTGATGGGTGTGTGTGAGAGGGTGATGGTGTGTGGGAGGGTGATGGTGTGTGTGAGAGGGTGATGGGTGTGTGTGAGAGGGTGATGGGTGTGTGTGAGAGGGTGATGGGTGTGTGTGAGAGGGTGATGGGTGTGTGTGAGAGGGCGATGGGTGTGTGTGGGAGGGTGATGGTGTGTGGGAGGGTGATGGTGTGTGTGAGAGGGTGATGGGTGTGTGTGAGAGGGTGATGGGTGTGTGTGAGAGGGTGATGGGTGTGTGTGAGAGGGTGATATGTGTGCGGGATGGTGATATGTGTGTGGTAGTGTGGTCCCTGAACCGGGACTTTACTTGGCACTTCTCCAGGATGCCCGTGACTCCAGAATTCCCATTTATATGTGAGGCTTCCACCAAGGTCACGGCAGGTGAGCTGCCGATGGAATTTTGAGCATGAACATAGCTCAGTTATTAATGTGAGTCCTTCCCCAGTGCGAAGCTCTGGTTGTCTGCAGCCCATTCTGACTGAAAGTTGCACAGGACCTTCGATCTGTTATATGACTTGAATGTGTCTCACTGGTCAGATATCCGAGGAACTTTGTTTTAATAAACAAACCTTATTTCTTTAAATGTGTTTTATACAATATCTATCATGGAATATTTCCAAACAGCAGATTGAGGAATTTAATAGATTTAGCTGGCCAAATAATAATCAGTAATGTACAACCTGGATACCCAGAGGAGCAAAGCTAGTGGGTGTGCACAAAAGTTCAGAGCATAGAGATTGAGGGGACGGCAGCGGTTCAAGAAGGCAGCTCACCACCATCTTCTCAGGGGCAATTAGAGATGGGCAATAAATGCTGGTCATCCAAGCAGTCCCTGATTAAAGTCACCTAGAGCCTGTCATGATATGCAAACAATGAACACTCAGAATAGGACACAACCAATGGGCAGTCAGGACACTCCGAGGTGGCATCACCACAAGGGGGCATGACATAAACACTATAAAAGGGATGAGGCACTCACACCCTGCCTCTTTCCACAGACAGACATCTAGAGAGTTAGACAGGGTTGATCAGCAGCATCACACCCCAGCACGTGGCTTCGAGCAAGCTGGTACAGTTAGACTGAGTTACTGCAGTTAGATTAGCAGGGAGTCGAACTCATTTGAGAACTGTGTTAATAGTTCAATAAACACGTTGAACTCATTTCAGAGTCTGGAGCATCCTTTAGTTAAGACTGCATCAAGTAGCAGCCTGTGTTATCTGAAGCATAACACAACAGAGCCCACCGAAGAAGTGGAGGAAAACCCACAAGCAGAGGTACTCCACCCATGTGTACTAGGTGCTGAGCCAGGTCCACCTTCCACCCAGATCTCCTCCAAGGTCGTGAGCATCATGAACTCCTTTGTGGTCGACATCGCCTCTGAGGCCTCGCACCCCACTCAGTAGAAACCATCTCGGCCCCGGAGATCCAGGGCGCCGGGGGAACTGGCCAAACATGCTGTCTCCGAGGGCACGAAAACGGTCTCCCAAGTACACCATCTCCGTCTAACTCGATTGTAATGAAAGATTGAAACAAGTTCGAAGTTGTCAAACTTAATTTCCAGGTCGAGTGTTTGGATTCTGGATTGCTACTGAAAACAGATATACTGAGTTTCAGCCGTCTCTTGTGTTTCAACACTGAACTGCAGCCTCCTTCAGTTTAAAAAATCAGCTTTCACAGCAGAGATGGGGCAACCTAATCGAGTGAGTGGGCCACGTGAGTGATCCTTTTTCCTCGCAATGGCCGCAGGTTTGTTCACTAACTATGACCCTTGAATCAGATTGAATACATTTAATACACATCAAATAATTCCTAAGTTATCGAAAATGCTTAATCGTTTATTAAATGTTTATTAAAACAAAGTTCCTCGGATATCTGACCAGTGAGACACATTCAAGTCATATAACAGATCGAAGGTCCTGTGCAACTTTCAGTCAGAATGGGCTGCAGACAACCAGAGCTTCGCACTGGGGAAGGACTCACATTAATAACATTTAAGGGGCATCTTGACAGGTGTATGAGTGGGATGGGAGTGGAGGGATGCGGACTCAGGAGGTGTGGAGGATTGTGGTTTGGTCGGGCAGTGTGGTCGGCGCGGGCTTGGAGGGCCGAGGGGCCTGTTCCTGTGCTGTACATTTCTTTGTTCTTTGTTCTTTGTTCATATATTAACAGAACCTTCTTCAACTTCAAGTGGTAAAAACAAAATAACTGTTTACACTTATAGGACATAGGGGAGTGTACGGCACTCACAGTCGATGTTTGTGAGCACACCTCACTTCACTTGCCCTTGCTTTACGTGTGTACCACTTCAGTCAAACCGGTAGGAATAAAGCTACATGGCTGGAAACCAGTGGAATGTGGAAACTCTGCGTGTGGGCGACAGTCATCAAAATTCTCATGGGTTGCACTCAAACCCTGTTGGGCTGCAAGTTGCCCAGCACTGTTCACAGTAACAGAACTCTGATCAGCACCTTCATTTTGTCAGGTTGAAGCTGTCTTGTTTTTTTTTTAATGAAACGAGCCCTTTTATATATTTTTAAATGTGGCAAATGGAATGTTCATTACCGTGAACTTCGTGCTGGTTTAGGGGCTGGTTTAGCACAGTGGGCTAAACAACTGGCTTGTAATACAGAACAAGGTCAGCACTGCGGTTTCAACTCCTGTACCGGCCTCCCCGAACAGGTGCCGGAATGTGGCAACTAGGGGCTTTTCACAGTAGCTTCATTGAAGCCTACTTGTGACAAGCGATTATTATTATTGGTGGTAGATTGGGATGTCTGCATTAAAGAATAGAACATTTTTCCATTTGGCCATCCCATGCCCAGAAAATTTGCAGGGGCCGTGACTAAACACCAGCATTTGCCTATCTTGGGGCCTCCATTGTGCGTCCCGTCGTAAATTTGCAGAGGTAGGGTGGGGGAGAAAGAAGCAGGGGCGAAATTCTCCTACCCGCCCCGCCACATTTCTGCCCCGACCGGCCGGCGGGAGTCTCCGTAACACCGGCCGGTCAATGGGGTTTCCCATTGTGGGGCAGCCCCACGCCGTCGGGAAACCCCCGGGCGCCGGCAAAACGGAGACTCCCGCCGGCGGAGAATGACGCCCCAGGTCTATGTGAGGTGCTTGGTGATAGTCGGGCTCTCTCCTGGAAATAAGTATACGTTGCCCCTAGTGCACTTGCCTTGTGGGCCACCTCTAGTTCATGAAACCAAATGCAGTTCTCTCTTGAAGGCTTCAGCCCCATTTGGAACCCACTTTCCTGCTCCTGTCCTCCCCCAGATAATTATAATAATAACGGGTAACTTAGTGCACCTTATCTCCACTGAAGCCACCAGTACTCGTTCTGGCCTCACCCACCATGTTTGTGTTTTTAAGGGGAGGTGTGAGGCTTTACTAAGACATGGCAAGAATTCCAGGGCCTTGGCAATTTGGTGTCATCAGCTCCATCAGGCGATGCTTGTAGCTTCCCTGCTGGGATTCCACGGGAAGCTTTGGTGTCGGCAGCAAGTATCTCCAGGCGAGTCCAGGCCTGGCTGACTGAAGGTTAAACTTTAACCGGCTCTTCTCTCCAATATGTTTCAACCCAATTTCAGAATTGTAAGTACCCTGTCCAGCGCAAGTGTAATATTTCCATTTGTTTGTACAAGTCTGGCTTCTCTGGAGTGAGGTTTGTTAAGTTTATGATTCTTGTGCCAGCAGCGTGTGCATATGGAACCCTATTCATTGGCAACTAACTGGTTTAGGTGGCCTCAAACCTATTTCATGTAATACCAGCAGAGTACGGTTGTGGGCCTGATGGATTCCGAAGATCCCCTTTCAGCTCCGAAATAGAGATGCTGTTTTTTTTAAATGGTCTGACTGGAGCAGAAGGGAAGCTTTCATCTGGTTTCAGATTTACTGTCTGAGATAACTAATTAAAATCCTGTGTTTCACTTCATCCCCAGCTGTGTGGTAGAGTTCAAACACATCAAAACAGGCTAAATCCTGCAGAGTAAGTAAGGGTCTGAATGAAGTGAGCTGGGCAAAATCTGATCCAGTTCATTGTGGGCGTGGCTCCTGATGCAGTGTTAACTGAAGCTGCATGCAGAGTAAAACTGGCAAGTTACTATACTCAGCCATAGTTGGTGTATCTTATTCTTCACGGTGATGAGCAATCTTTACCACTTAAAAAAAAAAATCACTGTCACTGACTTTTGGTTCTAGCTATTAAGTCAGGAACTGGTGTCTAAGAACAAAGCCTGACTTTTCCACTGTTTAAAAATCCAGATAGTAAGGAATTCAGTTTGAACTGTAGCTTTTAGGTGAAGTATTTCAGTGACACAGTGCTTAGCCTCACAGCGCCAGGGACCCAGGTTCAATTCTGGCCCGGGGTGACTGTGTAGAGTTTGCACGTTCTCCCCGTGTCTGTGCGGGTTTCCTCCGGGTGCTCCGGTTTCCTCCCACAGCCCAAAGATGTGCAGGTTAGGTGGATTGTGTCATGATATGCAAACATGCAGAACTCATTGAGAACTGTGCTAATAGTTCAATAAAACACATTGAACTCACTTCAAAGTCTGGAGCATCTTTTACTCAAAACTGCATCAAGTGGCAGCACGTGTTATTCCAAATTACATAACGCAACAGATTGGCCATTCTAAATTGTCCCGAGGTGGGGTTACGGGGATAGGGTGAGGGATTGGGCCTAGGTAGGGTGCTCTTTCTGAGGGTCGGTGCAGATTGGATGGGCCGAATGGCTTCCTTCTGAACTGTAGGGATTCTATGATTCCAGTAGTGGTCACTGTTCTCTTGTCACAACTAGCGACCATCACTGCTGTATGATTTGAAGACAAGTTCTGAATTTGCAATTGCCTAACAGTACAGTAAACACCTCTGCCTCAGTTGTGCTGTCCAGTTTTTTTTACAGAGGCTGGAAGGTTCAGTGGGAGTGAAGGATAGCTCTGAGGGACTGTGTTGTAATATTTATTCGACCAAGTGCATTGTTAGTAGAGACGGTTGAGAAAAGCCTCTTCAAAACAAGATTCATATCTCGGCAAAATCAATTGAAACCTGCATTTATAATTGTCTTTAGCTGGCAAACTGAGAGGCTTTGATCAGTTGAAGGATCTGGTTTCAGGAGCAGTTTAATGCAAAGCACATGATATGGAAATGTTATAGTCTAGCACATTGTGCTTGATAAATGCAAATTGATCTTCATCTTTCTCTTTCCTCTTTGATCTAACTGCTATGTTTTTTGATCTAACTGCTATTTTTTTTCCATCTGCTCCTCTCCAATCGCTCAGCATATCATGCCCCTTGCCTCCCTCGTTTCTTTCCACCTCCTGCTGTCTCTCTCTCCCTCTTTCCTTTGCCTCTCCAATTGTGCATTATTCATTCCTACAGTGGCTTTGAGGAACACCCACCATGGACATCACTGACCTTTTATCGGGGAAATGGGAAAGAGCAATCTGGCTATTAAAAACATCTTGACGTAAACCTCTTTCAATTTCCTCAAAGGACGTGAGGGATAGGTGGGAAAGTAGAGTTGGAAATTGAAGTGACTGTTCGATCAGCCAAGCAAGGTCTTGCTGAATGGTAGGACAGGCTCGAGGGGTGAAATGACCTACTCTTGCTCCCTAACTTGTATACTTGTCATACGTATGTTGTGTTGAGCTGCTAATTGAATCCAACCCTGGGTGGTGTGAATGCAGCTTCTGTGTATCACCTTGAGGGCTTCCGGCTGCAAAATGCTTCAGGACGTCCAGCAGAGGTGATGAGTTGCTACGTGTGTACAAGTTGTCCTCCTATTTCATTGTGAATGAGACACGCAGTGTTACGCGTGCTTCAAGTAGAATCTCAGTAACATAGTGGCATAACCTTCATGGAAGGAGCAAAAAATTCTGCAAACACACTGGGTTAGGCAGCATATGTGGAGGGAACAAGCAAAAGTAAAGCAGAAACGTGGTAAGTGACAAGAGAGTCAAAATTATGTTTTCAAGATGTGGACCCTTCATCAGAACCGACATCTGTGGAAACTCTTACAAGGAGTGATTAGTAACTTGTAAAATATAATAATAATCTTTGTTAGTGTCACAAGTAGGCTTACATTAACACTGCAGTGAAGTTACTGTGAAAAGTCCCTAGTCGCCACATTCCGGCGCCTGTTCGGGCACACAGAGGGAGAATTCATAATGTTCAAATTACCTAGCAGCACGTCTTTCGGGACGTGTGCGAGGAAACCAGAGCACCCGGAGGAAACTCACGTAGACACGGGGAGAATGTGTAGACACGGGGAGAATGTGCAGACTCCGCACAGACAGTGACCCAAGCCAGGAATTAAACCTGGAGCTGTGAAGCAACAGTGCTAACCACTGTGCTGCATTATTATAGAAAGCATTGATGCCCTTGTGTTGGTTTACCCCCATTAGGTGTTGTCCATTCAGCTTTGACGGTGCCTATCTGTAATTGACTGCTTGAAGATGAGTGGAGTGGATTAACGCAATGTTTCAATTGAATTTTTCTCCAGTTGCTGTCGCGGCTAACCCGGCTTACTCATTACTCCATGTTTGAATATATTTTACACGGAATATACAGCACCGAAACCAGCCACTTGGCCCAACAGATTGGTGTTCCACGCCTGCCACCTCTTATTCCAATTTGCTTAATTTCAACAGACCGTTCATTTCTTTCTCCTTTTTAGTCATCCGGTTTTTCTTGAATGCAGCTTTGGCATTTGCCTCAGCCACTCCAACTGGTAGAGAATTCTACATTCCCTTATTCCACACTGAAATCTCTCTGTACTGTAATCCTCCAAGACCAATTTAATGATTTCTGCAATCTAATAATACCAATTTACTGTCTCTCTTACTCTATCCAACTGTTGGCAAAATGTGCGAGGCCGTCTTTACTGTTTGAGGCATGGGCATGTTTGAACAGCACATACACCCTTTTTGTAATCCATTCATAGGCATCACTACTAAGGCCAGCATTTATTGCCCTTGAGAAGGTAGTGATGATCTGCCATCTTGAACCTCTGCAATCCCTCTTAGCAGTTTTGATAGAGCTGAGTCGCCTTGCTAAGCCACTTCGGAGAGCATTAAGAGTCAAACTGTGTTGTTGTGGGTCTGGAGTTGCAAGTAGGCCAGACTGGGTAATGATGGCTGATGGTCTTCCCACCGGACAGTGACAACAATCCTTAGTTTTATGGTCACCACTGCATTCACCCGCTTTTCATTCCTGATTTTATTTGGTTAACTGAATTTGAATTCTGTAGCCGCGTGGTCAAACTTGAAATAATGTTTCCCACATTATTAGGTCTGGATTACCAATCCACCTAACACAAGTATTTCTCCAGTATGCAAGGCAGTCACAATTAAATGATGCCACAAAGTACAGATGTCTGAAGATGTTTAATGTTAACACAGGCTGCCAGAAAAGGGAAATTATTTTAATTTCTGGCACTGATGTGTAAAAGCTCAAACATGCGATTGCACAAACCTGTGTGTGTAGATTTATGAGTAGTATAATGGAGCAAGGACAGGTTTGTAGTTGTGTCTATTGGCTATTTTTGTATGCTTCAGCTATAGTATTTTTGGTTGCGTCGTCATTCATTGTTAGTCATGTGAACATGGAGTTACTATTTAATTGGACAGCCCAGTAGTGCAGCCTACTGGCCTGAGGAAATATGTAATAACTGTGTTTGACTACTCTAAATTGGCTGGAGTTGCACAATCCTTGTGTTTGCTGTGGCAACACAAACAGTTTAGAAAAGGAATGACGTATATTCTCAGAGAAGCACCCAGAGCCACGATGTTTTATAGCACGTCTGGTAGATCAGTTTATGAATTTAAATTTGATTTATTTTCACGTGTACTGAGTTACAGTGAAAAGTATTGTTCTGCGTACAGTCCAGACAGATTGTTCCATATATGAAAAAACATAGGACATGCATAAATACGTAATGTAAATACATAGACACAGGCATCGGGGGAGCATACGGAGTGTAGTCCTACTCAGTAGAGAAGTTGTGTGAAGAGATCAGTGAGCTGGTGCCACGGGGAGACTAACTGTAACTCAGTTACAGTAATAGACCGACCATGATGAGGCTTTGCACATCACACAGACAAAGTTGTGGGTGAGGAGCACAAACAGCGATCTGCGTTCGAGCTTTCATTGGGATCAGGCTACTGGGAGAGGCATTTCTACTGAACGTGAAAATGGAAGGCCAAATCAGCCCTTTGTTTCTGGTTTATCTATTAATTAATCATTTGTAAACCAACTGCAACTATAGATCTTGACCGCCAGTCAGTCTTTGATGTGCGGGGTAGGTGAATTGGCCACGCTAAATTGCCCCTTAAGTGGAAAAAATGAATTGGGTACTCTAAATTTATTTTTAAAAAGTTATAAATTTTGACTAGTTTCTCTGTTACAGAATAGCGGAGTGGAAATTCAATATAATGCATATAACATTTGCGAGAGAGCAGCTTAACTGTGTATTTGTAAGTGGCCGAATGTTTTTCATTCTAACGAAATGGAAAAGGCTGAAGATAGCAGTTAACAGTCTGTGTTCAGTCAAACACACTGCTTGCGATTCTGAGACATTCCTGAACTGCAGTTGAACTTAAACTTACTAAACCCATTGTTACTTTTAGGTTGGACCTGGCCTGGCCATGTCTGACTGTGATGGTTCACAAAACAGACGTTGTAATCTTGAAATCCACTTGTTTTCTGTAGATGAGCTTAAATGAAGCCTTTCACGAGTTGTCGTTTTGTCGGAATCCCGATGTATGAGGGGTCAGGCATTACATGGCCAGAGGCAGCAGTTTGAACAAAGGAAGTTACTGTCTGCATTTTCATTATACGGGGGTAATAATTTCACAGTGACAAAATTAGCATTAATTTAGTTGATGTAGGCAGCACGGTGGCGCAGTGGTTAGCACTGCTGTCTCACGGCGCCGAGGTCCCAGGTTCAATCCCGGCTCTGGGTCACTGTCCGTGTGGAGTTTGCACATTCTCCCCGTGTTTGCGTGGGTCTCGCCCCCACAACCCAAAGATGCGCAAGGTAGGTGGATTGGCCACGCCAAATTGCCCCTTAATTGGAAAAAAAATGAATTGTACACTTTAAATTTATATTTAAAATAAAAAGAAATTTAGTTGAAGTCATTGAATTGGGGCATTGGAAATTCTCGAAGTTTTTTTAATAAGATGCTACTGCAGTTTTATATTTTGATGCAACAGTTTTTTTTGGTGTTTTGGGTTATGTTCACAAGTTAGTTTCTCACTGGTCTCCACTATGCACCTCGTTAAGCAAGAAATCTCTCACCACAAAAAATACAATTGCATCAATAGCAGAACCGATTCGGAGATTGGACCTTTATTTAAAAAAACATTAGTTCACGGGATGTGGGCGTTTAGCAAGGCCAGCATCCATTGTCTATCTCTAATTGCCCATGAAAAGGTGGTGGTGGTTGTGAGTTGTCTTCGTGAGCAGTGGTAGGCAGTGTGGTAAACATAAATTTACAATGCTATCACAGAGGGTGTTCCAATGATTCTGAGGAACAGTGATTATATTTCCACATCGCAATGGTATTCCCATATGCTTGCTGCCCTGGCTAGTTGAGGTTTGGGAGGTGCTGATGAAGAACCCTTGGTGAGTTGATGCAGTGATTCTGATAGACAGGACACACTGCAGTCATAGTGGAGGGAGTGAAAGTTGAATGTGGTGGATGAGGTACTGATCAAGTGGGCTGCTTTCTCCTGGATGATGTTGAGCTTCCTGAGGTGTCTGGAGCTGCACCAACCAGGCAAGTGGAGAGTATTCCATCACACTCCCCCTGATTTGTGTCTGGTAGATTATGGAGGAACTACTTCTCATAGAGGGTGGTGAATTTGTGGAACTCACTGCCCCATCTTGCGGTGGAATCAGCGTCATTAAATGGTTTCAAGAAGGAGACTGATACATTTTTGATTTAAAAAATTGGTTAAAGGGATATGAGGAACAGGTAGGGAGGTGTATTTGAGACCAGGAAGAGATCAGCCATGATCTGATTGAATGGCGGAGTAGGCTCGAAGGGTTGAATTGCCTACTCCTGCTCCTAGTTCCTATGTTCCTATGAAAGGCTCTGGGGTTGGGAGGTTTGTCATACTCCACAGAATTCCCATCCTCTGCTGGTTATCTGGCTGGTTCAGCCACGTTTCTGGTACCTTTGCAGGATGTTGATTTAAAAATGCTACGGCCATTGAATGCCGAAGGGAGATGGTTCGATTCTTTTTGGAGATGGTCATAGTCTGGCACTGGAGTGGTCTGAATGCTCCTTGCTGCGTTTCAGTTCAAGTCTGGGTGTTGACAAGATTTTTGCTGCATGCTGGCATGGACTGCTTCATTATTTGCACCATTAGTTATTTTGCAAATAGAAGTACATTGAGATTTACTAAACAATTCTTTCCATATTCTCCTAGATATCTAATAAATGGGATGAAATGCTGGCTAGACCATACAAATCTGGTATTTCAACATGTCTAAAAGGCTCATCGGAGTGGACATTTGGCATTTGCTACCAGGTAGTGGAGGTGACCTTGTGCACACTGGGTTGCATCCTTGCCTCTGAGCCAGAAGTTCAGGGTTTGAGTCCCACTTAGGGATTTGATGGCCAAGGACGGCACATCCATAACTCGGCCAAACAGGTTGAGTATCAACTGGCAAAATCCTTCCAACACACACCAAGGGGAGGTGGTAAAACCGGAAGAGGTCCCTGGTCAGCCATGTGATGGAAATAACCTCGACCTTCCTTGACCATAGCTCCAGATTACAATGTGCACATTGCCACTGAGTGAACTGTAGCACATCAGGAAATTCAGAAGGCAAGGTCCTTTCAATGATCTCATGATTGTAAATAAGCAGCAGTGTAGGCCACCTACTCTATCCCCTAGATTTATGAATGGCAGTGGGGAAAAAACAATCTAAAGAAAGGATGTAAAATATGGAAGGAGAATAGATATTTTTGTTGCTGTGCCATGTTCCAGGAACAAACTGGTTGAGTGCCGTTGTTGTCTGCTGCTTTCTTTGGCATTTTGTGTAAAATTGGGCGAGGAAATTTGCAAACATCACATGGGGCTTGATTAGAATCTGCTTCAGACTCCACATATTCCGGGGTGACTGGTGATGTTTGTTCATATTAATATACAGTATCAACCTTGTGACCATATTAATTATTAGAATATCTGAATGATGGTCACGTGCACATTATAAATACTATAGTCTGTGTTTCTATAAACGCGAACAGAGGGGAGTTTTTTTTTTAAAGGGATGGAACGTATGAATCAAGAACTATGGGAAACATTATTGGATCACATTTTTATCTCCCTCGCTATTTTACTGGCAAGAATTAAGCTGTTTGCTTTAATGGAATGGCGAATCTTACAATAGTGATGGAGAAGAATTTGTTATGACCTGTTAAACATCCTCACCGTCATATCCCTTGCTGGAATTTCCGGCCTATTCAAGGTGTTGAGAATGGTTGCTTTTGTGTCTTTACTTACAAAGGCATCAAAACATAATTACTGTTTGGCCCAGAATATTATCTGGTTTAATCGTGTGTTGCTGCAGGAGGGAGTGGAGACCTGAAATGGCAGAAAATTCAGCTTATGGAACTGATTACCGTCATAATTTGAAAGAAAATGCCTTCTGAGCATGTTCACACATCTCCCTGGCATGATGTTTTAAAAATTCATTCATGGGATGTGGGTGTGGCGGGGCCAGTATTTACTGCCCATCCCTAATTGCCCTTGAACTGAGTGGCTTGCTAGGCCATTTCAGGCCACTCTCTTGCCTTCTGGTGTGCGACAGTTCACTCAGTGGCAACGTGCAGCAAGGACCTCTCCCGATTTTATCACTGTGGTGTTGGGTGCTCTGACACACAGATGAGCCAACACGGTTGCATATGGTACAACGCTACTTTATTTAAACTTACTATTTACAGTTTGGTCTTTGCACTCTGCACGTGGGGGGTTCCCTGCTTGTGATGTTTTAACAGCTCTTTCTTGTTCCCTTCTCCCCAGACCTACTGACCACCAGGTGTCGTGCTCGTGCTTTTTATGTGGTTGGTGTTCTTGTCTGTGATTGGTTGTGGTGTTGTGTACTCTGATTTGCCTGTTAGTGTGTCCATCATGATGTGTGTGTTTGAATATCATGACATCCCCCCTTTTTACAAAGATATGTGCCTACGTGGTAATAAATATGATCGTGTCGTGAGTGCATCTAAGAGTGTGTGTGTGTCGTGTGCAGCATGTGCATATGACGGAACTATGTACATGGGGCGATGTCGGGTGCGTCACATGAACCAAGTTGTACCATAACATAACATAAATGCGAACGAGAGAAGAAGAAAAAAAAAACTTGAACAGTTGTCCAGTCAGACGACATCTGGAACGATAAACAACAACAGGTTATCATGTAAAATTGTGCGACTTGTTAAACATATGAACGGTATTATAAGTCCAGTCTAATGGGCTTGCGACGAGTTCGGGTTGACCGCCTCAAGGGTGGATCAAGAACCACCGGCTGCTGTGCAGGCATGGCCATGGGTGGCGATGGAAAGGGCGTGATGTGCGGCAGCTCCACAAAGTCATCCTCGGAAGCCTGTTGAGGATCTGGCGTGTGCGTGCTGTGTGGCTGTGAGCGTGGAAGTCGGCGAAGGGCGCGCCGATTGCGGCGACGCACGGAACCATCCGGCATGCGAACCAGGAACGAGCGGGGAGCCACTTGTCGGAGGACTTCGGCCGGTGCTGACCAGCCACCATACGGTTGATGAACGCGTACTTTGTCTCCGGAGGACAGGGGGGGCAGGTCCGTCGCTCGTGTGTCGTACCGACTTTTCTGGCGATCATGCTGCAGTTGCATGTTCCGAAGAACCGCCTCATGGTCTGTTGTTGGTGCCAGGATGGAAGGTACCGTCGTCCTGAGGGAGCGACCCATTAGTAGCTGCGCTGGCGAGAGACCCGTGGATAGCGGGGCCGATCGATAGGCCAGCAAGGCAAGGTTAAAGTCCGATCCGGCAGCAGCCGCCTTGCACAGGAGCCGCTTGGCGATGTGGACACCCTTTTCAGCCTTCCCGTTCGATTGTGGATGCAGAGGGCTGGATGTCACATGAGTGAAACCGTATGCTGCGGCAAAGGACGACCATTCACGGCTGGCAAAACAAGGTCCATTGTCTGACATGACAGTCCTTGGAATGCCATAGCGAGCAAATGTTTCCTTGCAGGCCCCAATGACTGCGGACGACGTCAGATCATGGAGAGGCATGACTTCCGGGTAGTTTGAGAAGTAGTCTATAATAACAATGTAATCTCTGCCGAGCGCGTGAAATAGGTCAACACCCACCTTCGCCCAGGGGGACGTCACCATCTCGTGTGGTAGAAGTGTTTCCGGAGGTTGCGCCGGCTGAAACCTCTGACAGGTTGTGCAGTTGAGCACCATGTTGGCTATGTCTTCATTAATACCCGGCCAATATACCGCCTCCCGGGCCCTTCGTCTGCATTTTTCGACGCCCAAGTGGCCTTCGTGTAGTTGATGAAGAATCATCTGGCGCACGCTGTGCGGAATAACGATCCTGTGTGATTTCATAAGGACCCCGTCTATGTTGGTGAGATCATCTCGCACATTATAAAACTGGGGGCACTGCCCTTTTAGCCACCCTTCCGTCATGTGGCGCATCACTCGCTGCAGAAGGGGGTCAGTCGCCGTCTCTGCGCGTATGTGGGCCAGACTAGGATCATCAGCTGGCAGATTTGCTGCTGTCAGAGTTACGTGTGCCTCAATTTGACGCACGAACCCCTCCGCATCTGGTGGTGTGCTCACTGCTCGGGAAAGAGTGTCCGCCACGATGAGTTCCTTCCCCGGAGTGTAGATCAGTTCAAAATCGTACCTCCTGAGTTTGAGTAAGATGCGCTGGAGGCGAGGAGTCATGTCGTTCAGGTCTTTGTTAATGATGTTGACCAGGGGGCGGTGGTCAGTTTCGACCGTAAATCGTGGCAGGCCATACACATAGTCATGGAACTTGTCCAGTCCAGTTAACAAGCCCAGGCATTCTTTTTCGATTTGCGCGTAGCGCTGTTCGGTAGGGGTCATGGCTCGTGAGGCATATGCAACCGGGGGCCATGACGACGTGCTGTCTTTTTGCAGGAGTACCGCTCCAATACCAGATTGGCTGGCGTCTGTTGAGATCTTTGTAGGGCGAGTCGTGTCAAAGAAGGCCAGCACTGGTGCCGTGACTAGTTTGTGCTTGAGCTCCTCCCATTCCCGCTGATGCGATTGGTGCCAGTTGAATTCTGTCGATTTTTTTACGAGATGGCGCATATTTGTTGTATGAGAAGCCAGGTTGGGAATGAACTTCCCAAGGAAGTTGACCATGCCCAGGAATCTTAAGACAGCCTTCTTGTCAGCCGGTCGTGGCATGGCTGTGATGGCGCTAACCTTGTCTGCATCGGGACGGACCCCTGACCTTGAGATGTGGTCCCCGAGGAATTTCAGCTCCGTCTGGCCGAAGGCACACTTCGCACGGTTGAGACGCAGGCCATTTTGTCGTATGCGGGTAAAGACACGTCGTAGACGATGCATGTGTTCCTGCGGAGTGGTGGACCAAATGATGATATCGTCCACATATACACGTACCCCTTCGATGCCTTCCATCATCTGCTCCATAATGCGGTGGAAAACTTCAGATGCCGAAATGATGCCGAATGGCATCCGGTTGTAGCAGAATCTGCCAAAAGGGGTGTTGAATGTGCATAGTCTTCGGCTGACCGGGTCCAGTTGGATCTGCCAGAATCCTTTGGACGCATCCAATTTAGTGAATATTTTGGCTCGCGCCATCTCGCTGGTGAGGTCTTCTCGTTTCGGGATGGGATAGTGTTCCCGCATGATGTTGTTATTCAGATCTTTTGGATCTATACATATACGGAGCTCGCCAGAGGGCTTCTTTACACAGACCATGGAGCTGACCCATGGCGTGGGCTCCGTGACCCTGGATAGGACACCTTGGTCCTGAAGAATCTGCAGTTGTGCCTTGAGGCGGTCTTTGAGTGGCGCAGGAACCCTGCGAGGTGCGTGAACGACAGGGATGGCGTCCGGTCTGAGTCGAATCTTGTACGTGTATGGCAATGTCCCCATGCCTTCAAAAACCTCCTGGTTGTGAGCAAGGAGGGAATGGAGACTTGCGTGGAACTCAGCATCCGGGAAGTCGGATATCTCATCTGGAGAGAGAGACCTAATGCGCTGTACCAGGTGAAGGACCTTACACGCCTGTGCGCCCAGTAACGAGTCCTTTGATGAGCCGACAACTTTGAAGGGGAGTGTGGCCGTGTACCTCTTGTGAGTCACCTGTAGCTGGCAAGATCCTATGGACGGGATGACGTTCCCGTTATAGTCAACCATCTTGAGCCGGGATGGCGTGATGGGTGGTTTGACCTTCATGGCCTGGACTGCAGAGTAAGCAATCAGGTTGGCGGATGCGCCGGTGTCCAGACGGAAGGCGACGCGCGATCGGTTGACCGTCAGGGTGGCACACCACTCATCGGCTGGATTGATGGCATTGACCTTGTTGACATCAATGACGGAAACGCGGAAGGCATCCTGGTCATCTGCATCACTTAACTGGAAGTCTTGATGCGTGGGCTGGACGGTCCTGACTTGTCTGCGAGATTGTCGAGGATGCGCCGGATCCATGGGTTGAGCCGAACGACAGTGGGCTGCGTAGTGGCCCATCTTGCCACATCTGTGGCACTGTCGGTTTTTTGCAGGACATTGCCCTTTTAAATGTAGAGCTCCACAATTGCCGCACGTCATGACGTCACGGCGTTCGTTGCGCCACTGCGCATGTGCAGTGCGATCTTGCGGTGGGCGCGCCTGCGCAGTGCGTCCCTCGTTGTGGCCGTTATTTTTGGCGCGCACCTGCGCGGGAGACCGCGAAAAGCGCGGGAAGCGGCCGCTGTCGTCCGGGCCGTGGGTCGGGAAGTAACCGACGGCCTGGATGCGTTCGACGTCGTGTGCGGCCTGGCTTGCCGATTCGACGGCTGGGGACCCCCTCCGTGCCAACTCGGACGCCTGAAATCGGGCAAAACGGCAGGTAGCATTTTCGTGGAGGACACAGGCTTCCACAGCAGACGCTAAGGTGAGGCTTTTCATTTTAAGAAGCTGCTGGCGTAGGCCACTAGAGGCAACGCCAAAAACAATCTGGTCCCTGATCATGGACTCTGTGATGGTGCCGTAACCGCAGGACTGCGCTAGAATCCGGAGGTGCGTCAAAAAGGGTTGAAAAAGCTCCTCCTTACCTTGCAGGCGTTGCTGAAAGAGGTATCTTTC
Organism: Scyliorhinus torazame; assembly: GCF_047496885.1. Classification (NCBI taxonomy): domain Eukaryota; kingdom Metazoa; phylum Chordata; class Chondrichthyes; order Carcharhiniformes; family Scyliorhinidae; genus Scyliorhinus; species Scyliorhinus torazame. The sequence goes on along the minus strand of NC_092723.1, from coordinate 177,392,105 downwards.
AAAACTTTCATTTACTTCAACTTGAAAGTGCTGGTCCAGTTTGAGGATGACCGTGTCATATTTGGCTTGGTTTTCGCCTTCTTCGAACACCAGTGAGTTGAAGACGTCGGTGGCGTGCGGACCTGCGTAGAAGAGGAGCATTGCAATCTTCGTGTCATCCGAGACATTCTGTTTTTCGGTGGCACGGATGTACAGGTCAAATCGCTGCCTGTAGAGCTTCCAATTGGTGCCTAGGTTCCCCGCGACTTGCATCGGCTGCGGTCCGTCGGTGTGGTCCATGTCCAGAATGGCAGGTTAGTAGGCAGGTATCGATCCACTCCTGTACCATGTGGTGTTGGGTGCTCTGACACACAGATGAGCCAACACGGTTGCATATGGTACAACGCTACTTTATTTAAACTTACTATTTACAGTTTGGTCTTTGCACTCTGCACGTGAGGGGTTCCCTGCTTGTGATGTTTTAACAGCTCTTTCTTGTTCCCTTCTCCCCAGACCTACTGACCACCAGGTGTCGTGCTCGTGCTTTTTATGTGGTTGGTGTTCTTGTCTGTGATTGGTTGTGGTGTTGTGTACTCTGATTTGCCTGTTTGTGTGTCCATCATGATGTGTGTGTTTGAATATCATGACAATCACCTCCCCTCGGTGTGTGTTGGTAGGATTTTGCCGGTTGATACACTTTTGGCATGTGGGAGTCTTTTAAGGAGCAGTTGATGGGAGTGCAGGACAGGCATGTGCCGGTTAAAAGGAAGAACAGGAAAGGCAGGATTCGGGAACCATGGATGAGCAGGGAAATTGAGAATAATGTCTAAAAGAAAAAAGATGCATATGTGAGGATAAAAGCAAATTACTGCGGATTCTGGAATCTGATACAAAAGAGAAAATGCTGGAAAATCTCAGCAGGTCTGGCAGCATCTGCAGGGAGAGAAAAGAACTAACGTTTTGAGTCCAATGACACTATGATAAAGATTGTCAGAGAATACAACAGGATATAGATAGGCTAAAGAATTGGGCAGAGAAATGGCAGATGGAATTTAACCCGGACAAATGCGAGGCGATGCATTTTGGGAGATCTAATTCAGGTGGGAGCTGTAAAATAAATGGCAGAACCATCAGGAGCATAGAGACACACAGAGATCTGGGAGTGCAGGTCTACAGATCCTTAAAAGTGGCAGCTCAAGTGGAAATGGTGGTAAAGGGCATATGGCATGCTTGCCTTCATAGGACAGGGTATCGAGTATAAAAGCTCAAGAATTATGTTACAATTATATAGAACTTTGGTTAAGCCGCGTTTGGAATACTGTGTCCAATTCTGGTCACCGCACTACCAGAAGGATGTGGAGGCTTTGGAGAGAGCACAGAAAAGGTTTACCAGGATGCTGCCTGGTATGGACGGTATTAGTTATGAGGAGAGGTTGAATAAACTGGGATTGTTCTCCCTAGAGAGACGGAGGCTGAGGGGTGACCTGATATAAGTTTATAAAATGATTAGGGGTATAGATAGGCAAAGGATAGGGTAGCATTGTGGCTAGCACAATTGCTTCACAGCGCCAGGGTCCCAGGTTAGATTCCGACTTGGGTCTCTGTCTGTGCGGAGTCTGCACATCTTCCCCGTGTGTGCATGGGTTTCCTCTGGGTGCTCCGGTTTCCTCCCACAGTCCAAAGATGTGCAGGTTAGGTGGATTGGCCATGGTAAATTGCCCTTAGTGTCCAAAATTGCCCTTTGTGTTGGGTGGGGTTTACTGGGTTATGGGGATAGGGTGGAGGTGTTGACCTTGGGTAGGGCGCTCTTTCCAAGAGCCGGTGCAGACTCGATGGGCCGAATGGCCTCCTGCACTGTAAATTCTATGAAGATAGGGTGAACAGTTGGATGCTTTCTCCCAGGGCTGAAATGACAATTACAAGGTGGCACAGGTTCAAGGTGAGGGGGGGGGGGGGGAAAGATTCAATGGAGATGTGTGGGGGAAGTTTTTTACGCAGTGGTGGAATGCACTGCCAAGTGAGGTAGTTGAGGCAGATACGTTAACGACCTTTAAGACATATCTGGATAGACCTATGAAAAGACGGGGTATAAAAGGATAGAGGCGGTTGGTTTAGATAGGATACGTGATCGGCACAGGCTTGGAGGACCCAGTCAATTGTTTGCCTCCTGCCTTGGATGGAGAAAACCAACATTTTTTGAAGAGAATTCAAGCGAGCAAAAAATTCAAATCTCACAAAGGTTGTAAAATGGACAAATCTGAAATCAGCTACTTAAATAGTGTCATGTGAGAGTACCTTTAAGAAATGGGTGTTTATAAATGGGTGTGTATATAAATATCTGCAGTGAGAGTACCTTTAAGAAATGGGTGTTTATAAATGGGTGTGTATATAAATATCTGCAGTGAGAGTACCTTTAAGAAATGGGTGTTTATAAATGGGTGTGTATATAAATATCTGCAGTGAGAGTATCTTTAAGAAATGGGTGTTTATAAATGGGTGTGTATATAAATATCTGCAGTGAGAGTATCTTTAAGAAATGGGTGTTTATAAATGGGTGTGTATATAAATATCTGCAGTGAGATACCTTTAATAAATGGGTGTTTACTACTGCAGTGATGTCAGAGAGTGGGTGGAGCTGGGCTGTCTGTCAGCTTTTTACTTTCATTTTAGGCTGTTTGCTGCAGGGTGTGTTTTAGTTTTGTTTTCAGTGTGGAGCTGAAGCCAGACCAAGCAGGTCTACTGCTGTTCTCTCTGCCATCAAAAGACTATCTCTTGATCATTTGGTGAATTCAGAATTATAAATGTTCTCAGTGTGAATGTAAACCTAATGTGCTTCTGTTGAAAGGCGTTCCTTCTGTCTTCTGGATGTTGTTTGGGAAGCTTAAAGGATTACTTAGTGTTGTATTCTTTGGGGATTGTATTTGAATTAATGGTTGCTAAGATGTTCACTGTATGTTTTAAAAAGGTTAACTTGAGTTCATAGAATGAATATTGTTTTGTTTTAAAAAATACTTCTCCATTTCAGCTGTACCACACCTGTAGAGTGGGCCGTGTGCTCCCCATACCACAATCTATTAAAAGTTGTGGGTCAGAGAAGAGGTTGGAGCGGCAGAGGGTAATAGATGAGATGTTGGAGATAGATAGGAGGTATGCAGAGGATGGGGACCCGGCGAAGCTGGAAAAGAGGAAGGAACTACAGGCGAGCTTCTACCGACTGTCTACCAGGAAGGTGGTGCGCCAACTGAGGCGAGCAAGGGGTGCAGTTTATGAACATGGAGATAAGGCAGTATGTTAGCAGGTCAGCTCCGGAGGGAGGCAGCGGCAAGGGAAATTCTTCAGGTGAGGGATAGGGCAGGGAAGTTGGTGGTGGCTCCAGTGCTGATTAACAAGGTTTTTGAGGAATTTTATGAGAGGTTGTACAAGTCAGAGCCACCCGGGGGAGACCGTGAGATGCAGGAATTTCTAGATGGGTTGGCGTACCCGAGGCTAGGGGAGGGGGACAGGGCTACATTAGAAGGAGCAATAGTGGAGTTGGAGATAAAGGATACGATTGGGAGGATGCAGTCGGGGAAGGTGGCAGGGCCGGATGGGTTTCCAGTGGAATATTATGAAAAATTTAAGGATAGGTTGACACCCCTGATGGTGGGGATGTTTGAGGAGGCGATAGGGAAGGGGGTGTTGCCGCAAACCTTGGGGCAGGCATCGATTTCACTGTGCTAAAAAAAGATAAGGATCCGACGGAGTGTGGGTCGTATCAGCCCATATCACCTCTGAATGTGGACGCAAAAGTGTTGGCGAAGGTACTGGCGGGTAGGCTGGAGGAGTGCCTCCCGAAGATGATAGGGGAGGATCAGACGGGGTTTGTGAAAGGGAGGCAGCTGTTTTCGAACATTAGGAGGGTTTTGAACGTTGTTATGGCACCGGCGGAAAGAAAGGAAACAGAGGTAGTTGTGGCATTGGACGCCGAGAAGGCGTTTGATCGGGTAGAATGGGGGTACCTGATGGCAGTGCTGGAGCGGTTTGGGATTGGACCAAGGTTTGTGAACTAGGTAAAGCTATTATATAAGGAGCCGAGGGCGAGTGTCCGCACAAATAATATCAGTTCGAGATACTTTTCTCTCCACCGTGGGACGAGACAGGAATGTCCTATGTCCCCCCTGCTGTTTGCACTTGCGATTGAGCCGTTGGCCATCGCATTGAGAAGTTTGGGAGCATGGAAAGGAATAGTGCGGGGGGGGGGGGGGGGATAGAGCATAGGGTGTCCTTATATGCCGACGACTTGCTGCTGTATGTGTCGGAACCGAGTGCGTCGATAGGAGGAATATTGGAGCTACTGTGGGTATTTGGGTCTTTCTCAGGGTACAAGCTGAACTTGGACAAGAGTGAGCATTTTGTGGTGTCTCGGTCAGGGGTGGGGGCAGGGGAGGGGGGGCTGCCATTCTGTAGAGCAGGGACTCATTTTATGTATCTGGGGGTGTAGGTTGCCTGGGAGTGGGGGAGGCTTCGCAGGTACAACATCTCTAGTTTGGTGGGGAGAGTGAAAGCCGATCTGGCAAGGTGGGACGGCCTTCCTCTGTCACTGGCAGGTCGGGTACAGGCAGTTAAAATGAATGCGTTGCCGCGATTCCTGTTTATTTTTCAATGCCTACCGATTTTCCTGCCAAAGTCTTTTTTCAGGGAGATTGAGGGAAGGATTACCTCATTCATATGGGGAGGGAAGGTGGCCAGAGTGAGAAAGGTGCTGCTACAGAGGGGAAGGCAGGCAGGGGGTTTGGGTCTCCCAAACTTGTTGTACTACTACTGGGCGGCGAATGTGGAGAAGGTGCGGAGCTGGGTCAGAGGGGTTGATTCTCAGTGGGTCAGAATGGAGGAGTGTTTGTGCAGGGGGTCGGGGCTGAAGGCACTAGCAACAGCGCTGCTCCCGATAGCTCCGGGGAAATATTCAGGGAGTCCGGTAATAATAGCTTCATTGACAATTTGGAGTCAGTTTCGCCATCACTTCGGGTTAGGTTTAGGATCAAGGGAAATGTCGATTCGGGGGAACCACAGATTTGAGCCAGGGAAGTGGGATGGAAGTTTTCGGAAATGGGAAGAGAAGGGGATTAAGACGCTAAAAGATTTGTTTCTTCAGGGTCGGTTTTCAGGATTGAGGGAGCTGGAAGCGAAGTATGGGCTAGAGCAGGGAGAAGTGTTTAGGTACATGCAGATTTGGGATTTTGCCAGGAAGGAGATACAGAGCTTCCCAGAGGAACCGGCCTCCACATTGCTGGAGGAGGTGTTGACGACAAGGGGACTGGAGAAGGGGGCAGTGTCAGCGGTGTACGGAGCTATTCTGGAAGAGGATAAGGCACCACTGGAAGGGATCAAAGCAAAGTGGGAGGAAGAGCTGGGAGAGATTATAGAGGAGGGGTTCTGGTGTGAGGTGCTCCAGAGAGTGAATGCCTCCACCTCATGTGCGAGGTTGGAGCTGATACAGCTGAAGGTGGTATATAGAGCGCACCTCACGAGGGCGAGGATGAGCCGATTTTTTGAAGGAATAGAGGATGTGTGTGAGCGTTGCGGGTGGGGGGGGGGGGGGGGGTTGGGGGGGGTGGGGGGTGGGTGGGGTGGGGGTGGGGGGGGGTTGGGGGGGGGGTGGGGGGGGGTGGGGGGGGGGTGGGGGGGGGTGGGGGGTGGGGGGTGGGGGGGGTGGGGGGGGTGGGGGGTGGGGGGGGGTGGGGGGTGGGGGGGTGGGGGGTGGGGGGTGGGGGGGTGGGGGGTGGGGGGGGGTGGGGGGTGGGGGGTGGGGGGGGGTGGGGGGTGGGGGGGGGGGGTGGGGGGTGGGGGTGGGGGGGGGGGGGTGGGGGGGGGGGGTGGGGGGTGGGGGGTGGGGGGGGTGGGGGGTGGGGGGGGGGGTGGGGGGGGGGGGGGGTGGGGGGGGGGGTGGGGGGTGGGGGGTGGGGGGGGTGGGGGGTGGGGGGGGTGGGGGGTGGGGGGGGGGGTGGGGGGGGGGGGGGGGTGGGGGGGGGGGGGGGGGTGGGGGGGGTGGGGTGGGGGGGGGTGGGGGGGTGGGGGGGGTGGGGTGGGGGGGGGTGGGGGGGTGGGGGTGGGGTGGGGGGGTGGGGGTGTGGGGTGGGTGGGGGTGGGGGGGTGGGGGTGTGGGGTGGGTGGGGGGGTGGGGGGGGGGGTGGGGGGGTGGGGGGGGGGTGGGGGGGGGGCTAATCACGTTCATATGTTTTGGTCCTGTCCAAAGTTAGGGGAGTACTGGAAGGAGGTGTTTAGGGTAATTTCCAAGGTGTGAAACTGGACCCGGGTCCCCAGGAGGCCATATTCGGGGTGTCGGACCAGCCAGGGTTGGAAACGGGTGCGGAGGCAGATATCATAGCCTTCGCCTCGTTGATCGCCCGAAGGCAGATCCTGCTGGGATGGAGAGCAGCCTCTCCACCCAGTGCCCTGGCGTGGCGGGGGGACCTGTTGGAATACTTGACCCTTGAGAAGGTTAAGTTCGAACTGAGGGGAAGCTCGGAGGGGTTCTACAAGTCATGGGCACTATTTATTATGAACTTTCAAGAACTGGACAACATCGAACATTAGTTGGGGGGGTGGGTGGGGGGGGAGGGGGGCTGTGTAGATTAAGGGTGACTCTGGGTAATGCCGGATTCCTTTTTGGCATTTGTTTATGGAAAGATGCGGGCTGAGGTTTGGGGGTTGGTGGGCAGATGGGATCGTTGTTATTATGGGGATTCACATATTTTGCTGATTATTGTTTATTCTTGATGGGTGTAAATGTGGGAGAAAATGTGAAAAAGGAGAATAAAAATATTTAAAAAAAAAAAAGTTATGGGTCAGGGAGGAGCTGAAAGGTAAGTGGGAGGAGGAGTTGAGGGAGGAGATAGAGGAGGGGAAGTGGGCAGATGTCCTAGGGAGGGTGAACTCTTTCGTGCGCGAGGCTCAGCCTCATACAGTTTACGGTTCTGTACAGGGCACACATGACCGGGACAAGGATGAGCCGTTGTTTTGGGGGTGAGGACAGGTGTGTTAGGTGCTCAGGGAGCCCAGCAAACCACACCCATATGTTCTGGGCATGCCCAGAGCTGGAGGAATTTTGGAAGGGCGTAGCGAGGACGGTGTCGAGGGTGGTAGGATCCAGGGTCAAACCGGGCTGGGGGCTCGCAATATGTGGGGTTGCAGAGGGGCCGGGAGTGCAGGAGGCGAAAGAGGCCGGTATTCTGGCCTTCGCGTCCCTGGTAGCCCGGCGAAAGATACTTCTTCAGTGGAAGGATGCGTGGCCCCCAAGTGTGGAATCCTGGGTCAACGATACGGCGGGGTTTATTAAATTGGAGAGGGTGAAATTTGCCTTAAGGGGATCGGTGCAAGGGTTTTTCAGGCGGTGGCAACCGTTCTTAGACTTCCTGGCAGAACGGTAGACAATGGTCAGCAGCAGCAACCCGAGGGGGGGGGGTGTTCTATTTTATTTTTGATTGTCTATACTGGGGGATCTGAGGGGGTGTATATATTTGCTCTGTTTGCTATGTGTTTCGGCGGGTGTTAATTTATTATTTATGTATGGGGGTGGGGGGAGGGGGTCACTGGGTTGTTTTGTTTTGTATTTAATTCTACTGGGTTCCTTTTACATTTTGTTGTTGATATTTTGTGAAAACGTTAATAAAAATTATTTATTAAAAAAAAAAGTTGTGGGTCAGGTGAACTCTATGATACATTTTGGGGTTCTCTAAACCCTGGCCCATAACAAATTGGGGGCTCGTCCAGGATAAAAGTCTATCTATTGGATTGGCTTAGTGAACTTAATGACAGTGAGGGTTCTGCATATTGTGGTTGCTTTTCAGGTGTGGTATTTTAGTTTAAGTGGGGAGTGTGTTGTGGACAATGGCTCTTTCAGAGGTTCTGAAGTTTTTGGGGGTGGAGATGGTCACACGCAGTACCTTACGGACAGAGACTTAAAGCAGACTGTTAGATTTGGCAAAAACATTGCAGTTAACATTACCTGACAAAATGCGAAAAGATGAGGTAATTATGGCGGTGGCTAAGCATTTAAAGTTGCCTGAGATACAGTTTGACTCATTGGAAATGGCAAAAATTCAGTTGCACATTAAACAAATGGAACATGAGAAAGAATTAAAGCAGCTTGAATACGAAAGAGATAGAGAGGAAAAAGAGAACGAGAGAAAGAGAGAGAGAGGAAAAAGAAAGAGAGAGAGAGGAAAACGAAAAGGAGAGAGAGGAAAGGAGAAAAGAAAGAATAGCCCTAGCAGAACAAAAAGAAAGAGAAAGGGAGATACAGATCAGGGAAAAGATAAAGAGAGAGAGTTTGAACTTGAGAAAATGGCCATGAAACATGACAGTCAGTTAAAATTGGCAGACGTAAAGGGAAACGTACAGTTGGATGATAGTGATGAGGATAGTGAGAAAGAGCGTCAAAGTCAAAGGCTTGGTCGGGATCTATTTAAATATGTCCAAGCATTGCCAAGGTTTGAAGAGAAGGAGGTAGAAGCCTTTTTCATTTCATTTGAGAAGGTGGCTAAACAAATGAAATGGCCACAGGACGTGTGGGTATTACTGATTCAAACAAAGCTGGTAGGTAGAGTTAGTGAATTTTTTGCATCACTACCGGAGGAGGTATCTGGGACGTATGAGGACGTGAAAAAAAATCCATCTTAGGTGCAAATGAGCTAGTGCCTGAAGCCTACAGACAAAGGTTTAGAAATGCAAGGAAAGAATTTGGTCAAACATACATGGAGTTTGAAAGGATTAAACAGAGTAATTTTGATAGGTGGATAAGGGCTTTGAAAATAGACCAAATGTATGTAGCTCTCCGAGAAATTATACTTTTGGAGGAGTTTGAAACTTCAATTCCTGATGTAGTGAGAACTCATGTGGAAGAACAGAGGGTTAAAACTGTAAGATTTACAGCAGAAATGGCAGATGATTATGAATTAGTTCATAAATCAAAGCTTGGTTTCCGACATAAGTTTCAGCCTGTGGGGGATAGAAACTGGGGACATGAGAAATACTCATGTGATAGAGGCAAAGGTGATCTGATGGGAGATAATAAGGAGAGTGTACGTCAGATTAAAAAAGAAATCCAGGAGGGTGGAAAAGAAATGAAAAGTTTCAAATGTTTTCACTGTAATACACTAGGTCCTGTAAAGTCACAGTGTTGGTGGTTGAAGAAAAGCACTGGGAAGGTTGATGTGGTAAAACAGGATAAGACAGTGGGGTTTGTTAAAGTGGTAAAGGAAAGCCCAAGTGAAGCAAAGGAGGTGCAAAAGATTGTACAGCCTGATCAAGAGGTGATTGATAAGAAGGTGCCAGATGTCTTTAAATAAATTACTTGTGTGGGTAAAGTTTACTCTTGTGTATCAAGAGGAGCAGGTAAAGAAGTCACAATTTTAAGAGATACGGGAGCTAGTCAATCTTTAATGGTAAGAGATGAGGAGTTATGTAGTTTGGGAAGAATGTTGCCAGAAAAGGTGATAATATGTGGAATTCAGGGTGAGAGGAGTAGTGTTCAATTATATAAGGTAAGGTTGGAAAGTTCACTGAAGAGTGGTGAAGTGGTAGTAGGAGTAATAGAGAAACTATCTTGTCCAGGAATACAGTTTATCTTTGGGTAATAATATAGCTGGATCGCAGGTGGGAGTGATGCCTACTGTGGTTGATAAGCCAGTGGAAAATAAGACAACTGAAGTGTTGAAGGACGAATATCCTGGGATTTTTCCGGATTGTGCAGTAACAAGGTCGCAAAGTCACATGTTAAGACAAGAGAAGAAATCGAAGAGTGAAGTTTAAGTGCAATTATCAGAAACGATTTTTGATCCGATGGTTGAAAAATATGTGATAATATGTGGAATTCAGGGTGAGAGGGCAGCACGGTAGCCTGCTGGTTAGCACAATTGCTTCACAGCTCCAGGGTCCCAGGTTAGATTCCCCGCTGGGTCACTGTCTGTGCGGAGTTTGCACGTTCTCCCCGTGTGTGCGTGGGTTTCCTCCGGGTGCTCCGGTTTCATCCCACAGTCCAAAGACGTGCAGGTTAGGTGGATTGGCCATGATAAATTGTCCTTAGTGTCCAAAATTGCCCTTAGTGCTGGGTGGGGTTACTGGGTTATGGGGATTGGGTGGAGGTGTGGACTTGGGTAGGGTGCTCTTTCCAAGAGCCGGTGCAGACTCGATGGGCCGAATGGCCTCCTTCTGCACTGTAAATTCTATGTTTAAAAAAAAGAACAAGAACAGGTGGAGGATGAGGAGGATATTTTTAGTTCAGGAAAATTGGCGGAGTTACAACAAAAAGATATAGAAATAAAATGGATGTATCAGAAAGCATACACGGAAGAGGAATCAGAGTGTCATTATCGTAAAAGTGGTGTCTTGATGAGAAAGTGGAGACCTTTACATATGCAGGCGGATGAAAAGTGAGCAGAAGTTCATCAAGTAGTATTGCCGGTATGGTATAGAAAGGAGGTGTTGCGAGTTGCACATGAGGTACCAGTGGGAGGTCATTTGGGAATAAGGAAAACTCAAGCTAAAATCCAGAAACATTTTTATTGGCCTGGACTACATAAAGATGTAGTTAAATTTTGTCAATCATGTCACGCATGTCAAGTGATCGGGAAACCTCAAGCAGTGATAAAACCAGTGCCCTTCATACCCATTCCAGCATTTGAGGAACCTTTTACAAGAGTCCTAATTGATTTCATAGGACTGCTTCCTAAAATGAAAAGTGGGAATCAATATCTTTTGACTATAATGGATGTGTCTACTAGGTTTCCAGAGGCCATTCCAGTACGTAATATTACAGCTAAAAAGATTGTGGAGGAGTTACTTAAATTCTTTACTAGATATGGACTACCCACAGAAATGCAATCAGATCAAGGATCAAATTTTACGTCAATTTTGGGATAAAGGAATTCCATTCGTACTGTTTGCAATTAGGGCTGCACCTAATGAATCAACTTTGAACTAAGTTTTGGTCATGAGGTAAGAGGACCACTTAAATTGATTAAGGAAGAATTGGTGAGTGAGAAATTGGAAATTACATTATTGGATTAAGTGTCAAATTTTAGGGAACGATTAAATAGAGCAGGTGAATTGGCTAGAAACATTTAAAAGTTGCACAAAATGTGATGAAATGGGTAGCCGACAAGAAATCCAAAGTTCGTAGTTTTGCCAGTGGAGATAAAGTTTTAGTATTGTTACCAGTGGTAGGTGAACCTTTAAAAGCTAGGTTTTGTGGACCTTGTCAGATTGAAAGGAAATTAAGTGAGGTGAATTATGTGGTAAAAACACCAGATAGAAGAAAGACTCACCGAGTGTGTCATGTGAATATGCTTAAAAGGTACTTTGAAAGGGAAGGAGGTTTTAATGATTCTAACTCAAAGTGACAAAGCAAATCCAGATGACTGTGAATTCGACATACCTCAAATTCAATTGGAAAACGCGGATGTTCTTAAAAATTGGGATAGATTGTTGAGTTACCTTCCAGAGGAAAAACAAACTGACCTGAAAGAGTTGATATCACATGGGCAAGTTTGTCGAGATAAATTGGGAAGTACTAAAATGATGTAGATGTGGGAAATGCTGTTCCAATCAAACAACATCCATATAAACTAAAATTGGCACAGGTTAACAAAGAGATTGAGAGTATGCTTAAAAATGGCATAATTGAAGTGGGTTGCAGCCAATGGAGCTCACCCATAGTGATGGTACCTAAACCAGACGGTACCCAACAGTTGTGTGTGGACTATAGAAAGGTTAATGCAGTTACAAGAACGGACTCTTATCCTATCCCACATTTGGAGGATTGCATTGAGAAAGTGGGACAATCAGCTTTTATTTCCAAACTGGATTTACTTAAAGGTTACTGGCAGGTACCTTTATCCGAAAGGGCGAAGGAGATTTCAGCCTTTGTGACTCCAGATGGTATATACCAATTCAAAGTTGTGCCATTTTGCATGAAAATTGCACCAGCCACATTTCAACGGTTAACTAACAAAGTTGTTTCAGGATTACCCAATTGTGCGGTATACATCGACCATCTGGTAATTTTCAGCTAGACGTGGACAGAACATTTGAAACATCTGAGGGAGTTATTCGATCGACTTCAGGAGGTGGGTTTGGTGATAAACCTAGCCAAAAGTGAATTTGGAAAAGCCCAAGTCACTTTCCTTGGCCATACAATCGGACAGGGTCGACTGGTCACACGGGATGTGAAATCGACAGTTATTGAGGAGTTTCCAATACGCTCAAGATGAAGGGAAATAATGCGATTTCTAGGCATGAGTGGATTTGATCGAACATTTGTGCAAAGGTTTTGTAGCGTGATTGCTCCACTGATGGACGTGCTGAAGATACGTCGAACATTTCAATGGACAGCGGACTTTCAACAGGCTTTTGACTGCCTGAAAGCTGTGATAACCAATGCTCCTGTGTTGGAGAATTACAAGGGACTCTGTGATCAGATTGAACTAACGTATCTGACTTTAAAGAGAAATGCCGAGGCGTAGAGAAATAGACGGATCGTGCAGAGACCTTCTTGTTCAAAGAGACTGTCAATCGAGAAGGATTTCAGTTGGAGGAAGAAAAATGAAAAAAAAATGGACTATATTATTATACCTGTTTGCCTGTGTTGTTTTTCGAAACAAAAAAGTATATTTACTGTGTGCATTTCTTAAAGGATAGTGAAAGGGTGAAAAATGAAACCATCTTAAAGTTGATGGTTGTTTTTTTTTTCTTGGGGGGGGGGTGGGGGGGAGGTGTCATGTAAGAATGCCTTTAAGAAATGGGTCTTCATAAATGGGTGTGTATATAAATATCTGTAGTGAGAGTACCTTTAAGAAATGGGTGTTTACTACTGCAGTGATGTCAGAGAGTGGGTGGAGATGGGCTGTCTGTCAGCTGTTTACTTTTGTTTTAGGCTGTTTGCTGCAGGGTGTGTTTTAGTTTCGTTTTCAGTGTTGGAGCTGAAGCTGGACCAAGCAGGTGTACTGCTGTTCTCTCTGCCATCAAAAGACTATCTCTTGATCATGTGGTGAATTCAGAATTATAAATGTTCTCAGTGGTGAATGTAAACCTAATGTGCTTCTGTTGAAAGGCGTTTCTTCTGTCTTCTGGATGTTGTTTGGGAAGCTTAAAGGATTACTTAATGTTGTATTCTTTGGGGGTTGTATCTGAATTAATGGTTGCCAAGAGGTTCACTGTATGCTTCAAAAAGGCTAACTTGAGTTCATAGAATAAACATTGTTTTGTTTTAAAAAATACTTTTCCATTTCTGCTGTACCACACCTGTGTCCTCCCCATACCACAATATTAAAAGTTGTGGGTCAGGTGAACTCCATGATACACTTTGGGGTTCTCTAAATCCTGGCCCATAACGATAGGACGTAGTTAGGAAAGGTTGTGCATTCTGGATAGTGCTGGCATCATTCCGGATGCTTGTGAGCATCGTAAGATTATGGACTGGAACGCTATTGGATTTAATATCGAATGATTTGCAACCCCTCCCCCAACACACAGCTCTAATTGGTGGCATTTGGCTTAAGTACGATGCAGGCCAACCTCAAATTATTTTTTGCAAATAATATTCGTGCATGAACTGATTGCTAATTAAGTCATATTTTATACTCGTGTCCTTCAAAAGAGAACAGCAACTCGAGTTCGAACCATGTGACTTTGCAATTTGTATTTCCAATCTCCTTGCATGCCGGGGCCTCTGTAGAATCGCAAATCACAATGTCTGTCATTGTATGTGTAAGTTGCTAAAAAGAAACAGATTGAGGGTTGGCCCATTACCCATATCTACGAAACCACTAGCTTTATCAATACTTTCAATCTATACTCAATAATGTTGCCATTTCTCGCCAGGTTGGATGACAGTGCAGTGCAGGGTAGGGGAAGCTGTGAGAATGTGGCTTGAATTCTGATTATGTTTTTGCAATGAATGATACTATTGGCCCCACATTGCTTTAAAATATGTGGAATGCATTTTAGTATTTCTTATTTTCAGAGAGAGGCTGGTCAGGGGTGGTGCCAGGAAGCACTTCTTCACACAAAGCGCGGTGGAATTCGGGAACAGTCAGGGTGACATGGTGGAGCAGTGGTTAGCACTGCTGCCTCACGGCGCCGAGGACCCGGGTTCGATCCTGGCTCCGGGTCACTGTTGGTGTGGAGTTTGCACATTCTCCCTGTGTCTGCGTGGATCTCACCCCTCAACCCAAAGGTGTGCAGGGTAGGTGGATTGGCCACGCCAAATTGCCTTAATTGGAAAAAGAAATAATTGGGTACTTTAAATTTATATTAAGAAAAAAAGACGGGAATTCTGGAACAGCCTATTCCCCATAAAGCTGTTGAGGCTGCTGAGGTCAACTGAAAATTTCAAAGCTTTGTTTATGTGAAAGGTTTTGAACGATAGTGGGCAGATGGAGTTAAGATACAGATCTTATTCAATGATGGAAAAAACATAAAGGGTTGGATGGCCCACTGTTTTCTGTCGAATCTTCTGAACAATCACTCAAATTAAACTGGCCAAACCAAACTGATCAGGGTGCAACCTTAAAAATTGATGATGTTGATGTGAATTAAGATGAAACATAAAAGACTTTATGCAGATAAAATAATGCGTGAATAAAACACGATTGACCAGTTGTAATATAGAAAGAAGTCAAGTGTAAGGCAGCGGCCTAGTGGTATTGTCGCTGATTAGTAATCCAGAGCCCTGGGTAATGCTGTGGGGGCCCGTGTTCCAATCCCACCACGGCAGATGGTGAAATTTGAATTCAATAAAAATATGGCATTAAAAGTCTACTGATGACCAAGAAACCATTGTCTATTGTTGTAAAAACCCACCTGGTTCACTAATGTCCTTTAGGGAAGGAAACCTGCCACCTGTAGCTGGTCTGGTCTACATGTGACTCCAGACCCTCAGCAATGTTGTTGACTCTTAAATGTCCTCTGAATTGGGCAAATAAGCCACTCAATTCAAGGATAATTAGAGATGGGCAATAAATGCCGGCCCTGTCAAGACATTGCAGTTGAGGCTGACACGTGGAACGACTTAATCAACTTGGGGAAAGTCAAGAGACACTTGTAGTGAACAATAGAAATTGAAATGGTTAACTTTTCTAAATTTGCATTGCTTTTAATGTTTGTTAACAATAGACACAAAAAGATCAGTGGGACTGGAAGATCCCGCCAGCATGAACAGCTGGAAGATCTCGCGCAATGGGCCTGAACTTCCTCGGAGTGATAATCAGCATCAAATTGCCACACCCTGTCCAATTACCTACCTCAATTGGTCTTAAATACTATCTTGCCTGACCTTCCAGCTCAGGCCACGTGAGAGACAGTGCAACCTGTCTCAAACTGTAAAAAGTTAAGTCCCCTTTTTTAAGAGCACGAGCTGCTGTAAACCAGATAAATTTTAACGGTCCTGTGTAGTCTAAAGGTCCTTGACAATCCAGTGAGAAGGCAAGTCTCTAGGATAGAATTTAGGGGTTTGAGGGAGGATTGAAGTCCAGGAGTGGGATGAGAGTCATGCCTGTCCGGGCACATCTTGTGCGAATGGGGGTGGAAATCCCACGGGGGGTTAGTCAGGTAGTTGGGAGATGGTGGCAGACCTCTGCGGGGGTTCGGTCTGGGCCTGTACAATTCTTACTCAGAAATTTAAAATGTATTTAAAAAACATTTAAAAAAAAAAAAAACTTTTTCTTGTCAGTTATTGATGTAACTCAGATGAAACCATCCAAAGTTTGCGATTGAAGTTGAATTTGAATTTTCGCATGGTTCCCAGCATAGTGCAATTACCCACCAGAGGTTTGAACGTCTGGGCAATTACCGCATAAACCTTACCTGTGAGCTTTCAAAGGGATGGGTCTTTGGGGTGCCCCTGAAAGGGATGCTTCCCTACTGGGGAGCCCAGAAGTTAAGGCCCAATGCAAATAATAAAGTAACATTATTAGAGAAAAAAAAACCCAATAGACACAAAAATGTTGACAATTTCCAACAATCCCCAAAGGGTTAACCTAACCTCATTCCAAACCAGTTTTTTCAATTGGGTTAATTGTAAGCTTTAAAACTCCTGAAGAAAGAGGAGATATAATGACTGACACTAGATACACTGTGATCGTACCATTGAGGGTTAAAAGCAGACAGTTCTTCCCTCCCCCACCAACGCCCCTCCAACCAAAATAAGAGCTAATTTTCTGGGACATAAAGCGTTTGAATTTGGGACTGACCAACCCTAAATTACCAATTACCAGGACAGTTGAGGCATTTCTTCATGTAGATCATATGAAAGATTTATTTTCACCTTGGGAATATGTTTTCCAATGTTTATTGGCCTTTTTTTCCACATCTATCTGGCTGGCAGATTGCATATGAGTCAGACACTGCTGATGTTTGGTATTTCAGATGTCACTGAGTGAGTGGGTAGAGCTCTATTAAAATCTTATAAAACTCAAAGCCCTTCTCCATGCTAAGTTTGTTGGATCTTAAATTGAACTGTTGTGTAAAATTAGATTTAATTACTATTCAAAGTACAAACCAGACATTGTGTGCTGTTCTACAATAGCATAGTTCTGGTCTAACCCCTTGAATGTTAAATTCTCTGATTATATATCCACCTTTCATATCATGTATCAAGCTAATTTAAAAAATGTATATATTCAAAAATGTTCCTTTTTTTTCTTCTCGGCTCCTGAAGTTGAAGTTTAGTTATGCAGAGTATGATTGTCTTAAAACATGCAAAACCAAGGCAGTTAAATGGAGTTAAGTTAGCCAGGGGCTTATTGAATGGTGAGCAAGAGCGAGGGGTTGAATGGTCTGTTCTGATCTCTGGTACCTTGCTGAGTTGGATTCCCATGAAGCAGGAAAGCTATTCAATCGAGGAGCGTCCCCGAGCTAAAGGTCGGTTCTGTCCAACATCTGCCTGTGCACTTTCCAGAGGATATTGGATGGAAATTGAGAGTGAAAACCTGGCTCGCTTTTTCCACCCTAAGTTGCTAACCATAGTATCCAAACTGCTCTGACTAAGATGAAGTAACTCCGTACGGGCCAGGAAAACACCTGTACCTTCTGCTCTGTGCACAATGCCTTTAAGCAACTTGGGCATTGAGGGAGCCAATATTTTGTTTAAGGTTCAAATAATATCTGGAGGAAACCAAATTCTGTAAATGTTGGGCATCATACTAGCAAACTTCTGTAGAAGCATTTTCTAAGGTGCAGATCTGTTACTGGTTCAAGGTGTTTCTGTGATTTAGGCTGAGTGGACATACTGGTTTTCCTACCACTCACTGAGGATGCCTCAATCCTGATAGTGTGTTTTAAAAAATATATAATTATTTGCTTCATTGAATTATGCATTTTGTGTGGCATGATGAGACATGCTCAAGGTGTGCTGCATTAGTGAAGTATAGATGGAATAGGAATTGTTCATCAATTTGATGGCTGCTGGCAGCCACTCTAACTTACAATACAGCAAAGGTGAATAATGTGAGGCAAATTGGGCACAGCTAATTTTATGTCTTTTTGTGAGTGGGTGGCAGTATAACACTGCAAACCAGCACACCATTACTGATTAAGTGGGAATATATTTTCTGCTTGCTTTGGTGTCCTCCCTCCAGCTGCAGATTCTAGTTTAAAATGCTACCTTGGAAATTGCAACATTGAAAAGAAAATTTGCAAAGATTTGCACTTTATCAGTAGCTGTGGTGCTCTGTCTCAGAAAGGAGAGAACTCTTTTTACAACAGCATAATCTTTGGTGTAGATCGTTTTCCCCACCAACATATTTACCACCTTGTGCACAGTAACGTTTTGTGGAGTAATCATACCTGTAGCTCCTTCACACAGCCAGGTGGGGGAGAACACAGGCTAGTACTAGTTAACTGTAACAGAAATTTGTGGGCAGCACGGTGGCGCAGTGGGTTAGCTCTGCTGCCTCACGGTGCCAAGGTCCCAGGTTCAATCCCGGCCCCGGGCCACTGTCCGTGTGGAGTTTGCACATTCTCCCCGTGTCTGCGTGGGTCTCACCCCACAACCCAAAAGATGTGGAGGGGCGGTGGATTGGCCACGCTAAATTGCCCCTTAATTGGAAAAAAAATAATTGGATACCATTTATAAAATTTTGAAAAACTGTAACAGAAATTCACTCGGTGATTACATGCATGGCAGTGTACTGGGGGCGATGCTCCAAAATGGAGCCCAAGTGTTCGCGCCGTCGTGAAACACTGTCGCGTTTCACGACGGCGCGAAACGGGCACGGGGACGACCGATTCTGGCCCCCATTGGGGGCCAGCACGGCGCTGGAGCGGTTCACGCCACTCCAGCCTCCCTCCCCGGCGCCAAACGGGCGCCGCGCCAACCTGCGCATGCGCGGGGGACGTCTTCCGCGCGCTGGCCCCGACTCAACATGGCGTCGGTGTTCAGGGGCCGGCCGCGCAATAAAGTATGCCCGGGGGGGGGGGGGGGGGGGGGGGGGGGTGGGGGGGGGGGGGGAGAGGTCAACCCGCCGATCGGTGGGCCCAGATCGCGGGCCAGATCCCATTGGAGGCCCCCTTGGTGAAGGATCGCTTTTCCCCGCCCCACAGGCTGCTCCCCGGCCCTTCGCACAGAGTTCCCCCGACCAGGGGTGAACGGCGCCGGCGGGACTCTGTCGTATCCGTGCCGCCGCTCGGCCCATCTGGGCCGGAGAATCGGCGGCCCGGCCGATTCCAGCGGCCAGACGGGGTGGCGCAAATGGCACCAGTTCTCTACACCTCAGAGAATCGCGCACCGGCGTTGGGGCGTCGTGGCGCGGTTGCGGCGATTCCCCAGCGCGGGGCTCGGAATCCTATGTGTTTTGTGTAAATTAACTGGTATGGTTTTCAAGCACTGTAGTTGGCTAGTGGAGATGGTCTATAAGATTCTTGCACGTGACTCTAAACAACAGATCAGGTACATGCTGTTTATCATTGCTGCCATTTGATGATAAATCGTAAAAGATGGAACAGATCAATTGGACTGGACTTTCTGCACCGACATTGGAAAATACACCATGATGCCCTTTGTCATCTTCTTGCTCAAGGTGGAACCTTTTTCATTCATGTGGCTTGCAATGCAGAACAAGGCCAGCAGCGTGAGTTCAATTCCTGTACCGGCCTTCCTGAACAGGCGCCGGAATGTGGTGACTAGGGGCTTTTCACGGTAACTTCATTGAAGCCTACTTGTGACAATAAGCTATTATTATTATTATTTGTCCACTTTGGGTTGATTCAGAATTCCAGGCTGGGTTTTTGGCTCTTGGCAACCCATTATTTTTGCACCACTTAAAGTGAATGGGAAGAAATATCACCAACAGGTAAGTACAGAATCAGGAAACCCAGGTCCGTGCTAACACCTCCAGCGCTATCCTGTCAGTGAAATCTCGGGGAGCCAACACTGGGGGGTGAATTTTCCGTGCACCCTGCGGCGTGTTCCTTGACGATGGGAAGCAGCCTGCCATTGGCTGGTCTGCCGCTGTCAATGGGATTTCTCAGTGGAACCCCCCCCCCCGGCAAACCACTGGGAAACCTGCAGCAGGGAATCGGCGTCGGGACTGGAAGATTCTGCTGGTGAGAACGGCCAGAAACCCCCCCCCCCCCCAACCCCCAGATTTTTAAGAACCTCCCCTTTGGCTCTCTGCTACTCAGTAGCTGAGAACTCTGCTTCTATCTGGAGGAACTCTGCACACTGCAAACTGGTAGATGTCCAGCCGAATGAGACCATGAGGGATATACGGTCAACAAACACACATTGGCTCTGCAATATTGTGCCACCACAAATCCATGTGTAACTAGCACAGCGCGATTGCTAGAAAGAGTGCACAAAAACCGGAATCCGCCTTTGGTGGAGGACATCACCCACCCACCCAGTGTATGCCACATCCCAAGGTGGCCAATCTGGACCAACCTGCCCGAGCTAGCCAGTTCTGCCTAGTCCTGTGGCACAACACCGCCCAGAATCAGCACTTGGTTGATGGCCCCCACATTGGAGATCCCAGGCTTCGGCGAATGGGTCAAACTGAACAGGTTTCGCACTGGAGCTGGACCCTGGCACAACAACCTCTTCCACTGGGGCCATCGTGACTCACCCCCCCCCCCCCCCCCCTCGTGCGACTGTGGCAAACCATGGTGCAGGTAATCAACAAGGCCCCCGACCTGTGCTTCAGTATCGGTCTCACTGCCCTACCCCAGGCTGATGAGGCTGCCAACTGGCTGAAGAATTTCAAATTTGACATCTAGCTGCTTCATCAGTGCTTACGATGGTAGTAATAGAAGTGAAATCAATCCAAATTCAGCTTTGGATTGATGATTGTGCTTCATTCTACAAACTGGTTGAGCCTGTAATCTGAGACCTATGGCCCAAGTCGCTGCTTTCCTCTGGTATCTGTACATACATGTATCTCATAAATACAGAGCTTATCATTGTAGTGAAAATCCTGTAAACATGCACTTCAGCATTTAGTTTGAAAATAAATTCTCTCCTTGCTAGCTGTACTCACACCCATTCCCCCACCATTTTGAAAATGTGAAGTTTCCAAAATGGGAGTTGCAAGACCACTTCCATCTGTATGCCAGCATTTTTCTGAGTTAAATATGCAAGCAATTATCATCATTGCACGTTTTGCTGTACAGCACAAGCCAGCCACAGAGCCAAATTCACAGCCAAAGAACAGAGGCTTCATTCGATTACTGAACTGCTGGCAATGGATAAATGCATATCTTCAGATTTCAGTTTTTCCACTCGTACTGTCCAGTTTTCTAAAATTATTTTGTCAGTCCTAATTTGTCGCATATAATGGAAGTCATGATTTTCACGAAGTGGATTTAATTATCGCTGTGGTTATCAAGAAATACACTATTCACATCCTATTTAAGTTAGTGATGTGATGCTGCTTGATGACTCTTTCACATCCATCTGCTCGTTCTTCTCTTCCCTCTTCCAGACTCCTTCCATCCGTCCATCCAAGTAGAAATCAACCATCTATCCACTGCCGTTCAGATACTTGGTTTAGGGTTTCTAAGGGTGGTGCTGTACCCCTCTGAACATTGACATGCTTTCGTCACTAGCTGGGTGTGACTGACTGCTAAGGCTGAGATAGGCAGGATTGTAATCAGGGGAGTTGTGGATTATCACATCATATCTCATTGAATGGTGGAGCAGACTCGATGGGCCGAAAGGGTAGGTCGTGTCTGACTAATTTGGTAGAATGTTTTGAGGACGTTACCAGTGCAGTAGATAACGGGGAGCCAATGGATGTGGTATATCTGGATTTCCAGAAAGCTTTTGACAAGGTGCCACACAAAAGGTTGCTGCATAAACTAAAGATGCATGGCATTGAGGGTAAAGTGGTAGCATGGGTAGAGGATTGGTTAACTAACAGAAAGCAGAGAGTGGGGATAAATGGGTGTTTCTCTGGTTGGCAACCTGTAACTAGTGGGGTCCCTCAAGGATCAGTGTTGGGCCCGCAGTTGTTCACAATTTACATAGACGATTTGGAGTTGGGGATCAAGTGCAATGTGTCAAAGTTTGTAGACGACACTAAGATGAGTGGTAAAGCAAAAAGTGCAGAGGATGCCGGAAGTCTGCAGAAGGATTTGGATAGGTTAGGTGAATGGGCTAGGGTCTGGCAGATGGAATTCAATGTTGCCAAGTGTGAGGCTATCCATTTTGGGAGGAATAACAGCAGAATGGTTTATTATTTAAACGGTAAGATGTTAAAACATGCTGCTGTGCAGAGGGACCTGGGTGTGCTGGTGCACGAGTTGCAAAAAGTTGGTGTGCAGGTGCAACAGGTGATTAAGAAGGCTAATCGAGTTTTGTCTTTCGTTGCTAGAGGGATGGAGTTCAAGACTAGGGAGGTTATGCTGCAATTGTATAGGCTGTTGGTGAGGCCGCATCCGGAGTATTGTGTTCAGTTTTGGTCTCCTTTCCTGAGAAAGGACATATTGGCACTGGAGGGTGTGCAGAGGAGATTCACTAGGTTGATCCCAGAGTTGAGGAGATTAGATTATGACGAGAGGTTGAGTAGACTGGGACTGTACTCATTGGAGTTTAGAAGGATGCGGGGGGATCTCATTGAAACATAAAATTATGAAGGGAATAGATAGGATAGATGCGGGCAGGTTGTTTCCACTGGTCGGGGAAAGCAGAACTAGGGGGCATAGCCTCAAAATAAGGGGAAGTAGATTTAGGATGGAGTGTAGGAGGAACTTCTTCACCCAAAGGGTTGTGAATCTCTGGAATTCCTTGCCCAGTGAAGCAGTTGAGGCTCCTTCTTTAAACGTTTTTAAGAAAAAGATAGATACCTTTCGAAAGAATAAAGGGATTCGGGGATATGGTGTACGGGCCGGAGAGTGGAGCTGAGTCCACAAAGATCAGCCATGATCTCATTAAATGGCGGAGCAGGCTCGAGGGGCCAGATGGCCTACTCCTGTTCCTAGTTCTTATGTATGTCTTAAGTCAATATGAAGCCAACTGTTTTTGCATTGGAGGTGGTTTAAATTTGTTTTCCTGTTGTGCAACTCCTCTGAGCGGTTGGAACAATCCAAATTGCCAACACATTTAGAGTCAGTTGATGCATTGAAAGTATGAGAAGAGATTTCCCTCAGTCAGATCATTCTGCTTTTGACCGACAGCCTATTGTGGCTTTCGGGGCAGGACACAAATGAAGCAGAGATTTTACATAATCTTCGACTGAAGTAACTTTTGGGTCCCATTTGCACAGATTTTGATGAGTTCCTCAGCGAGAGGGGCATTAGCTGCGTCTGATTTTTGCACAGCAAACGTGGTTGGTGCACATTTGCATTGACAAAGTCCAAACTGGCCATTCGCTCTGTATTTTTCTAGTACTCCCTGCAAGGTGAAAATATTTTTTTTGCACCTTTTTTTAAAGAGTCTTCTCACTTCTTATGATTAAATTGGTGAGAATTTATTGGCCTCGGTCTCCAAATATTAAATCATCATCGTACCGTCAGACATTGTCTTGGGCCGAGTTACATGGGCTGACTGACTGGAAGGAACTGGAACATTGAGGGTGACCATTGAAATACTGAATGGACTTTGGGATTTGGCTCAGGGCCATTACACAGATGTTGAAAGAAATCGTTCAATTTGTGCCTTTTTGTTCTCCCTTTTTAAAAGGGATGTCAAGGTTACAAGAAAGAACGCTCTTGCACATTGAAGGAATGTTGGGCACTGTAGTTGGAATGAGTCAGTTTGGTTTAGATTTGTGCAGTGGACCACACCCAGTGGTAGTAAAAGATCCATTAGTAAGGCATGCAACTATGGAATAGTTGAATCCTTGCTGGAATTTTCTTTACGTTCATTAACTTTTAGATCTTGGGCCAAATTGGTTTTTTTTAAAGTGGAGGGAGGGATTTGGTTTGGGGGGGGGGGGGGTGGCGGGGGAAGGGAATGTTTGGGAGGTATAGGATTGAATGAAAATCACCAGAATTATTAAAAGTAGCGCAATGAATTCTTTCATGGCACCCGAGTAACAAAAAGCACCATTGTTCACACTGGGAGTGGGAGGAATTGCTGCCTGCTCATTGGTCTCCCTTATGTTCTGGGAGCCTTTAAAAAAAATTCCAACTATGCAAATAAACATCTGAGAGCAATGAGATGTGCGGCAGCTCTGAATGTTTGGGAACTAATCGTAAAAGCTAACCGTCAATTCTAAATGCGCAGATAAGGGTCTTCAATTTATTGTTTGTGACAGATGTACAATGGGACCCTGCTATAATGTGGTCAACCCCTGTTCAGAACTCAGTACAATACAGGCCCAACTTCTACAGATGTGCGATAGAGAGCATCCTATCCGGCTGCATCACAGCCTGGTATGGCAACTGCTCGGTCCAAGATCGCAAGAAATTGGTGAACTCAGCCCAACGCATCACACAAACTTGCAACCCCCACATTGATTCTGTGTACACCTCCCGCTGCCTCAGGAAGGCAGACAGCATTATCAGAGACCCCTCCCACCCAGGCATTGCCTTCTTCTAGACACTTCCATCAGGCAGAAGGTACATAAGTATGAAGATTCACACATCTAGACATAGGAACAGCTTCTTCCCCACAGCTACCGGACTCCTCAACGACTCCCCCTCGGACTGATATGTTCCCTGTAAGAACACTATTCATGACGCCCTATGCTGCTTTTGCTCATGTATTTGCTTTGTTTGGCCCTTGTTCCGCACTGCAACCAATCACTGTTTGTCGATGTACCATTTGTCAATGTTCCCTGTTGATTATTCTTGTGTCTACTATGTACGTACTGTGTACACTCCTCGGCTGCAGAAAAATACTTTTCACTGTACTTCGGTACATGTGACAATAAATCAAATCAAATAAAAAAAATCAAATCATGGCCCCCAAATTGCAGATATTTTCCAGAAATTGCTGATTCAAAATCATTTATAGAGCATTTACACTTCAACAATGAGGTGCCATCCTTGTGACCAAATAAGGCACCAGTTTTCTCTGTATAAATGCTGGTCAAACGTGCAGTGGCACCCATACAATGATCAGTGCAAAATCATGTGTACTGAATCATGACAGCCGAGAAGCTGAAAATCATCAAAGTGCGACCCAAGCATTCATCCCACTGAGAATGGGGATCGCTGAATCAACGCTCTGTGGGTGGCTTAAAAAGGAAGAGAAGTTGAGAAGTGTGTTGATGCAGTTGGAACAAAAGTGTCCAAGCAGGAACGAAACACAAACAAAACATCAGCTGATGTGTACACGTCGTTCAGCCAGCATAGAGCTGAGGGCGCATCCATATCTGGCAATTTTATTCAACATGGCAAGAGGTTTTTGCCACCAAAAACTGTGCGGCCGCACGGTGGTTAGCACTGCTGCATTACAATGCCAGGGACCTGGGTTCGATTCTGACCATGGGTGTCTATCTCTGTGGAGTTTGCACATTCTCCCCGTGTCTGCATGGGCTTTCTCCGGGTGCTCCGGTTTCCTCCAACAGCCCAATGACAAAGTGTCATTCCTGCTTGGACACTTTCGTTCCAACTGCATCAACACACTTCTCAACTTCTCTTCCTTTTCAAGCCACCCACCGAGCGTTGATTCAGCGATCCCCATTGTTAGTTGGATTGGCAATTCTAAATTGTCTCTTAGTGTCCAAAGATTAGGTGGGGTTATGGAGTTACATGGGTAGGGCAGGGGAGTGGGCCTAGGTCAGGTGCACTTTCAGAAGGTCAGTGTTGACTTGATGGGCTGAATGGCCTCCTTCTGCACTCTAGGGATTCTATGTTTTTTTTTAATGCATGGCATTAAATACCCAGGCCAGTAGCGTTTGGAGCCAGCAAAGGATGATCAGCTAAGAACCAATCAGGAGCATGTGGACAATAACGACAAAGTGACAAGTTGCCTAAAGAGACTCAACATGAAAGAAGGAATGTACTTATACAGCCATGCTTGGCGAGAAATCATCATCAACTCTATCAACAATTCCTGGAAACCTGCCCTGGGTGCCACATTCAGCAGCAATGCCATGGGAAGGTTTTGAATTCTTCACCTGAGGAAGAAATACTTGTAAGAACAGAGTTGCGGACTATGATGGATTCAGTGCCCACGATCTAAACGATGTCAAGTCTATACTTGGAGCCACATTAGATACTGATTGTACTGATGCAGGGCTGAAGATTGATGCCCAAGAAGATGCCAATGAAAGTTGACATTAATGCCTTGTGTTATGGAATAATGGACCTGGGATGAAGCTTATCTAATTAGTCGCACAAAACGCCCCATTTCTAAGAGTTGCAATGTTTGTCCCTTGCAAGCACTTACCTTAAATTCCATTCTGAAAGTTATTTTCTGCCCATTATTCTGTTTCATAATATATAGTAGACACATTTAAAACAGCTTCATAAGTTTACCCATCTCCTTGAGTTCCCATTTAATAAGCACTCTTAATTGAAACAGTTTGCCAAACTAGTGATCAAAGGTTGGAACAAATAAACAGGATCTTATTAATTGGCAGTAAGTTGTAAGCAGTCATTTTGGATGGGACGATGGAATTCCTATGAGAAATATGCAGGCACATTTATGCTGTTCTGAACTGTGTCAAAAATTCATGGGAATGATAAATGAATCAGACTACAGAAAACCAGACCCACCATCTAACAATGGAGAGAGCCACGTGCCACAGAGGCTTCAAGCACAGATGATTAACAGAGGGTCTTGGCAGTCGGGTCAATGCTGAGATTTAACCTCTCCTCTGCAGCTGGAAGGAGAAGTGCAACAAACGTCAGAACTTGATTCTCAAGTTGACTGGCCATATTGTTATTTTGCGGCCAGTTTTCTTTTTATTCATTGAATGTGGGCCTCTCCTGAGGGCATTTACGAATCAACCACATTGCTGTGGGTCTGGAGTCACATTTAGGCCAGACCAGGAGAAGGACGACAGATTTCCTTCCCTCAAGGACACTTAGTGAATGGATTTTTATGACAATCGCCAATGGTTTCATGGTCACCGTTAGACTTTTAATTCCAGATTCTTGGTGAATTCAGATTTCACCATCTGCTGTGGTGGGTCTTGAACCTGGGGCGGGATTCTCCGACCCCCCCGGCGGGGGCGTGAATCTCGCCCCCGCCGAATTCTCCGGCACCGGAGATTCGGTGGGGGCGGGAATCGCGCTGCGCCAGTCGGCAGCCTCCCGGCGATTCTCCGGCCCGCGATGGGCCGAAGTCTCGCTGGTTTTATCCTGGTCCCGCCGGCGTGAATTGAACCACGTCCCTTAAAGGCGCGGGCGGGCTTCGGGGTCCTGGGGGGGGGGGGGGGCGCGGGGCGATCTGGCCCCAGGGGGTGCCCCCACGGTGGCCTGGCCCACGGTCAGGGCCCACCGATCCACGGGCGGGCCTGTGCCGTGGGGGCATTATTTTCCTACGCGCGGCCATCAGCCTCCGCCATGGCCGACGCGTAGATGACACCCCCCCCCTCCATGCGTGGGGATGATGTCAGCAGCCGCTGACGCTCCCGCGCATGCGCGGACCCCCGCCGGCCGGCGGAGTCCCTTTGGCCCCGGCTGCCGTGGTGCCAAAGGCCTTCCACGCCAGCCGGCTGGGCGCCAACCACTCCGGGGCGGGCCTAGCTCCTAAAGGTGCGGAGGAATCTGCACCTTTGGGGTGGCCCGGTTCACGTCACTCCGTCCCGCTGGGACTCCCCGCCCCGCCAGGTAGGGGAGAACCCCGCCCCTGATCTCTGGATTACTAGTCCAGTGACAATATCACTGCGCCACTACCTTCCCTGTCTCGCTCCTTTTCTGAGCACCAGTGAGTGGGAGTTACCATCCCTACGTGTGAGAAGGGCTGGGTGAACAGCATGATAAATTCTGTGCTGACTCTCCATTTTATGCAAGTACTAACATAGTTTGCAATGCAATGTATTATCAGTCAATACAAATAGACTGTGGAATATCCGTCTGATTGCGAAATAAAACCTAGAAAAAGTGCTTTTTTAAAAATTAGCTTTTGAATTAAAATTATTTTCAAAGTAGGTGTTTCCAGTTGTCTATGAAACATTTCTCAAACTATTTAGCAAGTGCTGGCTATTCATTCTTTTAACCTGTTCAGTTTGTTTATATTCCTGACCGTGCCAAAACCCTCTTCCAATATGTTATAGTTAATGGACTACTATTAAGTATATTTGCCATTGTTGATTATTAAAATAACCCAAGATTAAAATGTTTGTACATCAGATATTGTATTTAGGTGAGAACAATACTCCAGGGAGCAAGTTTCCTCATGAGATTGGGGGAAAAAATAGTTTTGTACCTGATGATTAATTCTCAGTTCTGAAACTGACAAGATTGGGTCTCTTACGTGGCAACTTCCTGGTGGACTGATGGGGAAATTTACTGGATAGGTAGGATCAATGCTGACTCAGAACTGATATAGAATCTACAGTGCAGAAAGAGGCCATTCGGCCCATTGAGTCTGCACCAGCCCTTGGAAAGAGTAAGTCACATAAGCCCATGCCTCCACCCTATCCCCGTAACCCAGTAACCCCACCCAAACTTTTTGGACACTAAGGGCAATTTATCATGATCAATCCACCTAACCTGCACATCCTTGGATTGTGGGAGGAAACCGGAGCACCCGGAGGAAACCCACGCAGACACGGGGAGAACGTGCAGACTTCGCACAGACAGTGACCCAAGCTGGGAATCGAACCTGGGTCCCAGACGCTGTAATGCAACTGTGCTAACCACTGTGCTACCGTGTTGCCCTTCTCAACTCTTGATGCAAATGTTCTTGCTGCAAAGTTGTTCTGAAGTTTCGTGTTCAGCCAGTTTTGAAATCTTGTTCAAGTACTGAGGATCTAAGGTTGCTAACCACTGCGGAACTGTAAGATGCAGGAATGTACGTCATTTTCTGATCAGAAACTATGAACTAAAATTTATAGGATCATAAGCTTTTAACTTTGAAACAAGTAGCGAATGGAGTCCTTACTCATAAAATATCTGCTTGGTCCAGATGCTGGTGCACACTCTCTTGCTATAGCATTTTTTAAACAAAATGCTGTACAGTGGTTTGGTAGTTTATTTTTTCAGGCAGGAACAGACTATATATTTAAAAACTGCTAAAGGGGCACTTCAAATGGGAAAACATTTAAAATAGATGGTTTTGCCAGATGTGCCTGGCTTGAAAGTTAACTGCCTGTTCTTTCCGCAACATTCTTTTCCACGAATTGTGCAAGCATAGCATTTTATCAGCGTACCACACACAGTCTGTCCTCCATGTGCAACAATCCGCTGTGCGTGGAATAAATAATCTGTATTTTTTTTGCAGCAAGCTCTCGTGGTTTGAAGAGTTTTGGTCTGAGACACGTCTAAACGCACGTTATCGTGATGCTTGTGCTTCTGGGATTTATTCTTGTCTTTCACGTTGCGACAGCAGCCCTGCTGTTCATCGCCACAATAGACAATGTGAGTAGATGATCCTGAATGCTTCGATTGGTATAAGTGCAGAGGTTGGAAATGACCATATTTTTGGTAAATTAAGGATTAAGAAAGCAAGTTGTTGGAATGTGAATCTTTATAATGAGTTTTTAAAAAACTTTGTGGGTGGTTGCAGCAGGGATGAGGAAGGTTGAAACTCTCCAAAAGGGGAGCATATTGAGTTCGACTTCCAAAATGTAAAAATAACAATAAATAAAGTGCCTTTAACATTGAGGTCCCCCTGGGACATTTTTCTGAGGCTGAAGGAAAACAAATGAATGTTTATCAAGGAAATATTAGGAGAGCCTAATGTTTGTTTGGTTACATTTCACCCACCAATGGTTGTATTGTGCTTCCAAGTGGATTGGTTCAGTTATTGAATACATTTACAAATCACATCTTGTGTTTGTAATGGATACAGTGATCTGCAGATATATATATATTTATAATGTGTATATATATATTTTACATATAAAATGCACAGATTTTAGGATTTATTCTCCTAAAAAGGTAGTAGA
Source organism: Scyliorhinus torazame (assembly GCF_047496885.1). NCBI lineage: Eukaryota > Metazoa > Chordata > Chondrichthyes > Carcharhiniformes > Scyliorhinidae > Scyliorhinus > Scyliorhinus torazame. The sequence goes on along the minus strand of NC_092723.1, from coordinate 177,362,649 downwards.
CAGCTCATTAAATGTTTGTCAGTCATTTTAAATTGATGTTTATTTGCTCCTATACACATTGTTGCTGTTTTACGCTGATTTTGTTTTTGCAGCTCTGTTTAGTATATAACATTTGCCGACAGATTAACAACTGGGCCCCTTTGCCTTCCCTATCGCTCATCTTCAAACGCTTCACTCCCCACACTGGCCAAACCCACCCAAGCTGTTGATGGAATATTTCTGGCTGCTGTAGCTGGGAATTCCCATGGGAACAGGAGTTTCTGTTTATAGTAACTGGTTGGGATCTCTTCATTTGCTAAAAGGGCTCCTGGAGAGAAGGGAAAGGGGTGAAGCAGTGGCATGCACTAAATGAGAAAGCAATAGGGAAATCTATAGATTCCATAGAATCCCTACAGTGTAGAAGGAGTCCACTTAGCCATCGAGTCTGCAGTGACCCTCCGAAAGAGCACTCTATCCAAGCTCACGCCGCTGCCCTATCCTCGTTATTCGGCGCATTGATCACGGCCAATCCACCAAACCTGCGCACGTTTTGGACTGCGGGAAGAATCCGGAGCACCCGGAGGAAACCCACGCAGACACTGGGAGAACACGCAAACTCCACGGTCATCCAAGAACAGAATTGAATCTAGGTCCCTGGTGCTGTGATTTAAAAAAATATATATTTTATATTTAATTCCAAACTTATACAATTCGGGGAGCAAACTCCACAACACCCAACTGCACAGATTGTACAAACTTTTCCCTGTCACCACCCCCACCTCCAGCGCCGAAGAGCTCCTCAAACAGGACCACGAACATCCCCTACCTCGAAGCCCTCCGCTGAACCTCTTAATTCTTCATTCTTGCCCGAGTCATATGTACCCTGTGTACGACCTTGAACTGTATCAGGCTCATCCTTGATAGCGCCTCACTCCATACTCCCCAGTTTATCTCCCCTCCCACCTTTCCTTAATCTTCACCACCCACTCACCCCCCTGTTCTTCCAGTCACATGTAATGTCTCCGATCCTGCCCTCCCCTTACGCATCCGGAAGCAGCAGTCGCTACAACAGCATACACCTCGCAACCTGGGGAATTCTTTCCAAACCTTCCGAGTGAACTCCCTTACCCGCAGGTACCTAAACTCCCTTTCTCTTGGGAGTTCTACGCTCTTCTTTAGTTCCTCTATACTGGCAAACCCCTCTTCCAGGTACAGATCGCTCACCTTAACATCTTCTCTCCACTTCCTATACGTACCGTCTGTACCCCCGGCTCAAACCGTGGTTTTTGCACAGCAGCGGCAGCACCGACATCCCTTCTGTCCTGAAATGCCTCCTCAGCTGGTTCCAGACCTTTACTGTGGACGGCACCACCGGGCTCTCTGCACCTTTCCTTGGTGCCATTGGCAATGCCACCAGCACCATAGCCCTCAAGCTGGACCCCCTACAGAATTCTTCCTCCATCCTAACCCATTCGATCCCTTCTCCTTCCAATCACCGCCTCACCTTCTCCACGTTCGCCGGCAAGTAATAATGCAGCAGGTTCGGCAATGCCAACCCTCCCTTCTCCCAGGGTCCTCTTAACCCGTGGCACCTTCCCTGCCCATAAAAAGTCTGAGATAATCATCGGCAGTTTTCGAAAGAAGGTCTTTGGTACAAAGATCGGAAGTGTCTGGAATATGAACAGGAATCTCGGCAGAATGTCCATCTTCACCACTTGGACCTTCCCTTCCAGGGTCAAATGCAGCGTGTCCCATCTCTTCAGATCCTCCCCAACCTCCTCCACCAGCTTTGTTAGATTCCATTTATATAACATCGCCCATTTCCTCGCTACCTGAATCCCCAGGTATCTAAATTTGTCTCTAGCCACCTGAATGGCAACCCCCCTAGATTGGCTCACCGACCCAACTCATTCACCGGGAACACTTCTCTTTTCCCTACGTTTAGCTTATATCCCAAGAACGCCCCAATCTTCCCCAACAGGCCCATGATCCTCTCCATGCTTGCCAGCGGGTCTGAAACATACAACAGCACTTCGCCTGCGTATAGCGACACCCGATGCTCCCTTCATCCCCCTGTAATCACTCGCCACTCTGCTGACCCCCGAAGAGTCATTGCCAGACACTCTATCACTAGCGCAAACAACAGCACAACAGCGGGCGCCCCTGCCTTGATCCCCTGTGCAGTTCAAAGTTCCGTGAGCCCATGTCGTTGGTCCACACACTCGCCTTTAGTGCCACGTAGAACAGGACACCCATGCCACAAACTTAGGCCCAACCCCGAACCTTCCCAGTACCTCAAACAGGTACTGCCACTCCACCCGGCCAAATGCCTTCTCCGCGTCCATGGACACCACTCCAGCACCTGGGCTCTCGACGGGGCCATGACCACATTTAACAGCCTACTTACATTACTAGAGAGCTGCCTGCCTTTTACGAAGCCTGTTTGGTCCCCCGCAACCACCTTGGGACACAACCTTCCATCCTTCCCGCCACCAATTTAGCCCGCATTTTCATATCTGTATTTAACAGTGACATGGGCCTGTACGACCCACATTCCAATGGGTCTTCCCCCTTCTTTGGTATCAATGTGATCGTTGTCTGCGTCATCGTCTCCGGCAGCTCCCCCTTCTCCAATGCCTCATGAAACGCCCCCAAGAGATGCGGTGCCAGGTCCGTTGCAAACTCCTTACAGAATTCCGCCGGTAACCATCAGACCCCGAGGCCTCCCCAACTTCATAGCCCTTATCCTAGCCAATACCTCCCTCGGGTCCAAGGGTTCCTCTAGCGCCTACCTCTTCCCTTCCTCCAACTGTGGATACTCCAGTTCATCTAGAAACTGTCACATGCTCCCCTCTTCACCCCTCGGGTCCACCCTGTACAGCTCCGTTATAGTAATCCCTAAACGTCTCATTTATCTTCCCTGGCTCCGACACAGATCCCCTGCCCCAGTCCGTAGCTTCAATATTTCCCTGAATGCGGCCTGCCTTCGTAGCTGATGCGCTACAGTTTTTTCCTCTTCGCCATTCCCTCCATGGTGGTCACCGTTGTGTACTCCCTATCTACCTCAACTATCTCGTTCATTAGCCATTCATATTCCTCCCTCCTTTCCCTATCCGCATGTGCCTTGAATGAGATAATCTCCTGCCGGACCAGAAGACATAGAAGCAGAATTAGGCCACTCGGCCCATCGAGTCTGCTCCGCCATTCAATCATCCCCATTCCCCTGCCTTCTCCCCATAACCCCTGATACCCTTATTAATCAAGAACCTATCTATCTCTGTCTTAAAGACACTCAGTAATTTGGCCTCCACAGCCTTCTGCGGCAAAGGGTTCCACAGATTCACTACCCTCTGGCTGAAGAAATTCCTCCTCATCTCTGTTTTAAAGGATCGTCCCTTTAGTCCGAGATGGTGTCCTCTGGTTCTAGTTTTTCCTACAAGTGGAAACATCCTCTCCACGTCCACTCTATCCAGGCCTCGCAGTATCCTGTAAGTTTCAATAAGATCCCCCTCATCCTTCTAAACTCCGAGTACAGGCCCAGAGTCCTCAGCCGCAGAGTCCACCGCTTTAATGCTTCTCAAAATGAGGCCGCCAACACCTCCCCATTTTGGTTCAATACTGCATAATTTTTAATCACAGCCAGTACTTTATCGCAAACCTCTCTATCTGCTAACAACCCTGAATCGAGCCTCCACCCCGGCCTCGGCTCCCGTCCCGATCTAAGCCGAAACTCCATCCAATGGGGTGCATAGTTCGAGATTACAATCCCCACGTACTCTGCCCCCTCCACCACAAGCAAAACCACCTTGAATACACCCTAGAAACATGTGAGAAAAAGGAATACTGCCTTCCCCCTGGTTTCTTGAAGCGTCACGTGTCCACCATAACCATCTTTTCCATAAACCCGCCCAGCTCCTTTGCCATTTGTATCCTACCCATTGACCTGGGGCTTGATCTATCTACTCTCGGCTCTACGACACAATTAAAATCTCCTCCCATAATCTTTTTTAAAAAAATATATTTTATTGAAATTTTTTTCCCTGAGCAACATTTTTCCCGCTTACAAAACAAGCGAAACGATAACAGTACCAAAACAGAAATTTTTAAACTTTTTAACAATAATAATAATAGTAATAATAATATACAAGTAACAAAACCCCGTACTCTATTGACCTATACTCAACTGTCTCCCCCCCTCCCCCCCCCCCCCCCCTCCCCCCTGGGTTGCTGCTGCTGGTCATCCGTCTTCCCTCTAACGTTCCCCTAGGTAGTCGAGAAATGGCTGCCACCGCCTGGTGAACCCTTGAGCCGATCCTCTCAGGGCAAACTTTATCTGCTCCAGTTTAATAAACCCCGCCATATCGTTTACCCAGGCCTCCAGTCCGGGGGGTTTCGCCTCCTTCCACATGAGTAGGATCCTGCGCCGGGCTACGAGGGACGCAAAGGCCACGACATCGGCCTCTTTCGCCTCCTGCACTCCCGGCTCTTCCGCAACTCCAAATAGAGCTAACCCCCAGCCTGGTTTGACCCGGGCCTTCACCACCTGCGAAATCACTCCCGTCACTCCCTTCCAATACCCTTCCAGTGCCGGGCACGCCCAAAACATATGTGCATGGTTTGCCGGGCTCCCGCCACACCTCCCACATTTGTCCTCCACTCCAAAGAACCTGCTCAATCTTGCCCCCGTTATGTGTGCTCTATATAGCACCTTAAATTGAATCAGGCTAAGCCTGGCGCATGAGGAAGTGGAATTTACCCTGCTTAGGGCATCAGCCCACATACCCTCCTCTATCTCCTCCCCTAATTCTTCTTCCCACTTTCTTTTTAGTTCGCCCACCGACTCCTCCCCCTCTTCCCTCATCTCTCTATAAATCTCTGACACCTTGCCCTCTCCGACCCACACCCCTGAAAGCACCCTGTCCTGTATCCCCTGTGTCGGGAGCCGCGGAAATTCCCTCACCTGTTGTCTAGTAAACGCCCTCACCTGCATATTTACGGTAGGCTATTGGAGAATAAAACGGAGGCTGGGGATTGAGGGTGATTTAGAGATGTGGATCAGAAATTGGCTAGCTGAAAGAAGACAGAGGGTGGTGGTTGATGGGAAATGTTCAGAATGGAGTACAGTCACAAGTGGAGTACCACAAGGATCTGTTCTGGGGCCGTTGCTGTTTGTCATTTTTATCAATGACCTGGAGGAAGGCGCAGAAGGGTGGGTGAGTAAATTTGCAGACGATACTAAAGTCGGTGGTGTTGTCGATAGTGTGGAAGGATGTAGCAGGTTACAGAGGGATATAGATAAGCTGCAGAGCTGGGCTGAGAGGTGGCAAATGGAGTTTAATGTAGAGAAGTGTGAGGTGATTCACTTTGGAAGGAATAACAGGAATGCGGAATATTTGGCTAATGGTAAAGTTCTTGAAAGTGTGGATGAGCAGAGGGATCTAGGTGTCCATGTACATAGATCCCTGAAAGTTGCCACCCAGGTTGATAGGGTTGTGAAGAAGGCCTATGGAGTGTTGGCCTTTATTGGTAGAGGGATTGAGTTCCGGAGTCGGGAGGTCATGTTGCAGCTGTACAGAACTCTGGTACGGCCGCATTTGGAGTATTGCGTACAGTTCTGGTCACCGCATTATAGGAAGGACGTGGAGGCTTTGGAGCGGGTGCAGAGGAGATTTACCAGGATGTTGCCTGGTATGGAGGGAAAATCTTATGAGGAAAGGCTGATGGACTTGAGGTTGTTTTCGTTGGAGAGAAGAAGGTTAAGAGGAGACTTAATAGAGGCATACAAAATGATCAGGGGGTTGGATAGGGTGGACAGTGAGAGCCTTCTCCCGCGGATGGAAATGGCTGGCACGAGGGGACATAACTTTAAACTGAGGGGTAATAGATATAGGACAGAGGTCAGAGGTAGGTTCTTTACGCAAAGAGTAGTGAGGCCGTGGAATGCCCTACCTGCTACAGTAGTGAACTCGCCAACATTGAGGGCATTTAAAAGTTTATTGGATAAACATATGGATGATAATGGCATAGTGTAGGTTAGATGGCTTTTGTTTCGGGGCAACATCGTGGGCCGAAGGGCCTGTACTGCGCTGTATTGTTCTATGTTTTATGTTCTATATCTCAAGAAATTCCCCCGGGGTAACTTATACTTTTCCTCCAGAGCTCCCAAGCTCGCAAAAGTCCCATCTATGAATAAATCTCCCACCTTCCTAATTCCCAACTGGTACCAGCTTTGAAATCCTCCATCCATTCTTCCTGGGGCGAACCTCTGGTTGTTCCTGATAGGGGACCCCACTAGGGCTCCCCGCACCCCTCTCTGTCGCCTCCACTGTCCCCATATGTTCAGTGTTGCCGCCACCACCGGGTTCGTGGTGTACTTTTTCGGTGAGAACGGTAGCGGCGCCGTCACCAGCGCCTCTAGACTCGTCCCTTTACAGGACCTTCTCTCCAGCCTTTTCCACGCCGCTCCCTCACCCTCCATCATCCATCTACGTATCATTGCCACATTGGCGGCCCAATAATAATCTCCCAAGTTCGGTAGTGCCAGTCCTCCTCTGTCCCTACTGCGCTGAAGGACCCCCCTCCTTACTCTCGGAACTTTCCCTGCCCACACAAAGCTCGTAATGCTCCTATCTATTTTATTAAAAAAGGTCCTGGTGATTAAAATAGGGAGACATTGAAATACAAATCAGAACCTCGGGAGGACCATCATCTTAATTGCTTGCACCCTGCCCGCCAGCGATAAAGGCTGCATGTCCCACCTCTTAAAGTCCTCCTCCATTTGTTCTACCAGCCGTGTCAGATTAAGTCTGTGCAAGGTTCCCCAGCTCCTAGCGATCTGAATCCCCAAGTATCGGAAGTTTCTTTCCACTTTCCTTAGCGGTAAGCCTTCTATCTCTCTACTCTGGTCCCCTGGATGTATCACATATAATTCACTCTTCCCCATGTTTAACCTATACCCCGAAAATTCCCCGAACCTCCTCAAGATTCGCATAACCTCTATCATCACTCCCGCTGGGTCCGACACGTATAGCAATAGGTCATCCGCGTATAACGAAACTCGGTGTTCTTTTCCCCCTCTAGTCACCCCTCTCCATTTCCTGGAGTCTCTCAGCGCCATGGCCAGAGGTTCAATTGCCAGCGCAAACAACAATGGAGACAGCGGGCATCCCTGTCTTGTTCCCCTATATAATCGGAAATACTCCGATCTATGTCGACCTGTAACTACGCTTGCCGTCGGTGCCCCATAAAGTAGTCTAACCCAGCGAATAAATCCGTTCCCAAACCTCCTTAACACTTCCCATAAATACTCCCACTCCACCCTATCAAATGCCTTCTCTGCATCCATTGCCGCCACTATCTCTGCCTCCCCCTCCACTGAGGGCATCATTATCGCCCCTAATAGCCGTCGCACGTTAACATTCAATTGTCTCCCTTTTACGAACCCTGTCTGGTCTTCGTGCACCACCCCTGGGACACAGTCCTCTATCCTCGATGCCAGCACCTTTGCTAGCAGTTTGGCGTCCACGTTCAATAGCGAAATAGGTCTATAGGACCCACACTGCATCGGATCTTTGTCCCTCTTCAAAATTAGCGATATCGTCGCCTCCGACATTGTCGGGGGTAGTGTCCCCCCTTCCCTGGCCTCATTGAACGCCCTCGCCAACAACGGGGCCAACAAGTCCACATATTTTCTGTAGAATTCCACCGGGAACCCGTCTGGCCCCGGGGCCTTCCCTGCTTGCATGCTTCCCAGTCCCTTAATAACCTCGTCCACCTCAATCTGCGCCCCCAGGCCTGCCACCGCCTGCTCCTCCACTTTCGGGAACCTCAACTGGTCCAGGAACTGCCGCATCCCCTCCTCTCCCTCTGGGGGCTGAGACCTATACAGTTCTTCATAAAAGGTCTTAAACACCTCATTTATCTTTCCTGCCCTTCGCACGGTGTCTCCCCTTTCATCCCTAATTCCTCCTATCTCCCTCGCTGCTGCCCTCTTTCGCAGTTGGTGCGCCAACAGGCGACTAGCCTTTTCCCCATATTCATACCTCCTCCCCTGTGCCTTCCTCCACAGTACCTCCGCCTTTCTGGTGGTCAGAAGGTCAAACTCGGTCTGGAGTCGTCTCCTCTCCCTGTACAGCTCCTCCTCCGGGGTCTCTGCAAATTCCCTGTCCACCCTTAAAATCTCCCCCAGTAATCTATCCCTTTCCTTGGCCTCTGTTTTCCTTTTGTGGGCCCCAATAGAAATCCGCTCTCCTCTGACCACCGCTTTTAGTGCTTCCCAGACCACTCCCACAGGGACCTCGCCGTCGTCATTGACCTCCAGGTATCTCTCGATACACCCCCTCACTCTTGCACACACTCCCTCATCCGCCATCAGTCCCACATCTAATCGCCAGAGTGTTCTCTGCTCCCTGTACTCTCCTACTTCCAGGTCCACCCAATGTGGGGCATGATCCGAAACCGCTATGGCTGAGTATTCAGCTTCTTCCACCCTAGAGATCAACGACCTTCCTAGAACAAAAAAATCTATCCGGGAGTACACTTTATGGACGTGGGAGAAGAAGGAATACTCCCTAGCCCTGGGTCTAAGAAATCGCCATGGATCCACTCCCCCCATTTGGTCCATAAACCCCTTAAGTACCTTGGCCGCTGCCGGCCTTCTTCCAGTCCTTGAGCTAGATCTATCTAGCCCCGGGTCCAGCACCGTATTGAAGTCCCCTCCTAAAATCAAATTTCCTGCCTCCAGGTCCGGAATACGCCCCAGCATCCGCCTCGTGAACCCCGCATCGTCCCAATTTGGGGCATACACATTAACCAACACGACCTCCATTCCCTCCAGCCTACCACTCACCATTACATATCTACCTCCACTATCTGCTACGATGTTCTTTGCTTCAAATGCTACCCGTTTCCCCACAAAAATGGCCACCCCTCTGTTCTTTGCGTCCAGACCTGAGTGGAACACCTGTCCCACCCATCCTTGCCTTAGCCTAACTTGGTCCGCCACCTTTAGGTGCGTCTCTTGGAGCATAACCACGTCTGCCTTTAGCCCTTTCAAATGCGCGAGCGCTCGGGCCCTTTTTATCGGCCCATTCAGGCCTCTCACGTTCCACGTGATCAGCCTCACTGGGGGGCTACCTGCCCCCCTCCCGTGTCGACTAGCCATTACCTTCTCTAGGCCAGTCCCATATCCCGCCTCCGCGCTCCCGCTCGCTCCCCCAGCGTCGCATTCCGCCCCCGACCACCTTCTCTTTAGCCATTTCCTTTTGGATTTCCGCAGCAGCAACCCAGTTGTCCCCCCCCCCCCCCCGCTAGATCCCTATCTAGCTATCTAGCTTGATTGCTCCCCCCATATCACTTCCGTAAGTCAGCTGACTTCAACTGACCCCGGCTACTCCTGCTCGCTCCTCGGCCCCCCCGGTGTGAGGGAACTCCCATCCGCCTTGCGCCTGTTTTCCCGCCTTATCCTTTCTGGCGCGGGAACATCCCTTTACCTGTCCCGCCTCTTATGGCGCAGCTCCCTTTCCCCTCCCCCTCTCCTTCCCCATTCTCTGACTATGTCCCGCCTCTCCCCCCTCACCGGCGCCCACATTTCCCCAGTGTCCCCCCCCTTCCCTGTTTACTTCTCGCTTAACTTTCACCATCCCATTAACAAAAACAATAATAACAACAATAACAGTTCCCTGCAGCATCAGTCCCTCGGTTCCGGTCCAGTTTCTCTTCATTGATGAAGGACCATGCTTCCTCCGCCGTCTCGAAATAATAGTGTCTCTCCTGATGCGTGACCCATAGCCTTGCCGGCTGCAGCATCCCAAACTTCACCTTCCTTTTGTGCAAAACCTCTTTGGCTCGGTTGAAGCTCGCCCTCCTTCTCGCCACCTCCGCACTCCAATCCTGGTAGATCCTTACCACCGCATTCTCCCATCTGCTACTCCGCACCTTTTTGGCCCATCTCAGGACCTCTTCTCTGTCCTTAAGGCGGTAGAATCGCACGATTATCGCCCTCGGTGGTTCTCCCGCTTTTGGTCTTCTCGCCGGGATCCGTCCTGCCCACTCCACCTCCATGGGGCCCGCAGGGGCCTCAGCACCCATCAGTGAGCTCAGCATCTTACTTTCGTACGCTCCACAGTCCACACCTTCCACACCCTCCGGGAGACCCAGTATCCTAAGGTTCTTCCTTCGCGCTCCATTTTCAAGGGCCTCAATCCTGTCAGCACACTTTTTATGAAGTGCCTCGTGCGTCTGAGTCTTGACCGCCAGGCCCAGGACCTCGTCCTCAATACCTGACACCTTCTGCTCCACCACGCGAAGTTCCGTCTCCTGGGTCTTTAAAGTCTCCTTAAGCCCCTCAATTGCCTGTAACAACGGGGTCATTACCTCCTTCTTCAGCAGGTCCACGCACCGTCTCACCACCTCGGCCTGCTCAGGCCCCCGTGTCACCTGTGGTTTCTCCGCCACCATTTTGTTTCACTCCCTCTCTCTCTCTCTCTGATCTTCTGGCTGCAGATTCTTCGGGCTGCAGCCGCCGCAGCCGGTTTTTCCCTCCGTCTTTCGGGGGGGACTCCCTTCCCTCGCGCCTCGCACCGGGTTTTACGGCCGTCCAAGTCCCCGTTGGGGCTCTTAAAAGAGCACGAAGTTCCGTCGGAGCTGGAGCCGCCGAAACGTGCGGCTAGCTCATCCCTGCCGCAACCGGAAGTCCTCTCCTCCCATAATCAACCGGTGCGTGGCCAAGATAGGGATTGCTGCCAGCAACCCCCTCATAAAACCTACATCGTACCAATTCAGTGCATATACATTCACCAGTCCCACCGGCGTCCTCTCTAAAACCCCACTCACCATCACATACCTACCACCCGGGTCCCTCACTTCCTTCACACTCCACAAACCCCATTTTCTTTCTCCTCAAATTGGCCACCTCCGTGACTTTGAATCAAACCCCGAGTAGAAAACCTGTCCCACCCATCCCTTTCTTAGCCTAACCTGGTCCTTCGCACAGAGGTGTGTCTCCTGCATAAAGACCACCTCCGCTTTTCAAACCCTTAGGTGCGCAAAGACCTCTAATCTTTTCACCGGTCCATTGAGCCCTCGCACGTTGAGGAAAAGAAAAAACACCCCCTCCCTCCAACCCCCACTCGACCCGTATACTCCATTACTCCAGAGAGCCAGCACCTCCATCTCTTAAACTGGGGGTGAACAGAACAATTTTATGCTCCTTTGATAAAGTCATTGGCCACTTCTGGGGACACAAAATAATTTTCCCGGTGTTCAAAAGTCACCCATAGTTTCGCCGGTTAGAGCATCCCAAACCTGATCTGTTGATACAGCATTGCCTTAGCCCTGTCGAATCCCACACGCCGCTGTGCCAGCTCAGCTCCAATGTCCTGGTATATTCGGACTTTGTCCCCCCTCCCATTTACAGGGCTTCTCCCTGGCCCACTGCAAGAAGTTGTCTGTGTTGTTAATATGGATATAACAAGTAATTGAGGAAAATGTGGTCAATATTCTACCCACTTGTTGGTGAACAAAAAAAAATTGGCATTACTAGAAAAATTGGACATTTTCAATAGGTTATTAAAGTAGAATATTTTATCAAAGTGACCATTGATTGAAGTGGAAATGGCTGATATAAAGACAAGAAAGAGCAGATAATCATTAGAGAGCTGGGGGTGCTGGGGCTACTGAGCTGTAGGTGCTGTGGCCACAGAGCTAGAGAGCTGGGGGTGCTGGGGCTACTGAGCTAGAGAGCTGGGGGTGCTGGGGCCACTGAGCTAGAGAGCTGTAGGTGCTGGGGCCACTGAGCTAGAGAGCTGTAGGTGCTGGGGCTACTGAGCTAGAGAGCTGGGGGTGCTGTGGCCACTGAGCTAGAGAGCTGGGGGTGCTGTGGCCACTGAGCTAGAGAGCTGTAGGTGCTGGGGCCACTGAGCTAGAGAGCTGTAGGTGCTGGGGCTACTGAGCTGGAGAGCTGGGGGTGCTGTGGCCACTGAGCTAACAGCAGCATTGGCATGATGGGTGAATTGACTTATTTCATGCTGTTAATTCGAAGATTCTTGGTTAGAATTTTAATGCCAACTTTGGATAAACAAGTCCAATTTTTGTGTTTCAGAACAAAAATAAGTAAAGCTGCCTTTAACCTGTAGGTTAAGTGATGTGGTTCATTTGTCTATGACATGGAATTACTCAAAGCAGAAAACAGTGGTGACCAGTTGTTCTTTAGACTGGGGTCGGGGAGGGAAGTTGGGGGGGGCGGTCGGGGAGGGGAAGAGAGGAGGAGGGAAGAGTATAAAATATGTTCCCCAAGGGACAATGATATAAACTGCCATCTGTTTTGATCTAAGAATGAGCTGGATTTGAGTACAGAGAACAATATTTCCCAGTTTTGGATGGGAAATGTAATAAATAGGGAGAACAATGACAGATTCGAAGGGGAAGACGTGCCAGTAACCAAAGGGCGCAGGTTCAAGCTGATTGGCAAGAGAATCAGAGGTGTCATGAAGAAACATTCTTTAGACAGAAAATTACGATCTGGAATGCACTGCCTTAAACGTTAATGGAAGTGGGTTTCAGATAATTGGATAAACACTTGTAGGAAAGAAAATAAAGATTACAGGGCTATGAGGAAAGAGCAGGACTCAATTGGATCGCTGAACCAAAGAGGCAGCATGGGTGTGTTGGGCCAAATGGCCTCAGTCTATGCTGGTTTGTGCTACGGTTCTAGATTGGTCTAAACACTCATCAGGTGCTTCTGAAAGTAGAAAGTAATGAACTTGACCTTTTTATTGTGAGAATAGAAAATCCAGGTGTCCAACTTTGAAAAACTACACTTAACCCATATTCCAGCTCTTTAATTTTCCAACATGCGTTTTTATTTTTTATAGGCCTGGTGGAAAACTGAGGCTGCCAGCACTGATATATGGCAGACCTGCTACTTCAATAAATCTGACTGTGACGATATTCACGTTGAGAGCTATGGAGGTAAATATTTGCACTAATCGTCTTCTCTTAGATCCGCATTGATTTAATTCAAAGTGTTGTGTTTGTTCTTCAATCTCTGCTGCTGTAACAATGGTAGAGAGGGATGCATCTTATGGACATTTGTGCCCAGTCCCATTGCAATTCCTGGGTTCAAAAATGTTAATGTAGTTGCTTGCACCAGTAACAGCCCAGCTGGGAAGCAGCTAGGGATCAATACTGACAGCTCGAGCCAAAGATTGAAATGATTGAACTGAAAATGGGGCCTTTTGGTTGTTGGACTTTCCCAATGTGGTGGGCTGTATTTAAAATGTACACACTTGCATTCAGTTCCCACCCCAAAACTATGTTCCCTGTCTCTGTCAGCTGGCTGTGGGTGAACCCGACCACTGGCTACATAGTCCCCGCAATGAGCTGCTGACCCCACACATCCATCAGGAAGACCACCTCCACAACTCTGTCCAACTCCGCCCGTGCCTCAGTTCAGCCGTTACTCAACCCCTTTATGTCTTTTGTTTCCTATGAATTTTACTCTTTTAATCCTCCTCTTGCTGACTCCCTCACATTCAAACTCCGGGATGATGCATGGCATAGAGTACCAGAAAGACACAGAATGTGGGAAAGGGAGGAAAATATAACCACAAAATCAGTTTTATTTGCCATAACCTATTGTATTGATTTCTTTATCACTTTGCTGTTTCATGGTGTCTTTCTTATTTCTCTTTGCTAACTTGCCGATTTTTAAGAAAAAAATCACCTCGTAATATATTTTCAAAACTGGTGAACTTCTGAAAAATGAAGTAATGGAACAAGTAATGAGAACTTTTAAAAAATCCAGCATTAAATTAGCTTTTGGAGTCCTTAAAAGTTGGTGGAAAGACAATCTACTTAACCATCTTTGTTTTTATTCGGCAGATTGCATCAAGGCAATACAGGCGACGATGTGCCTGTCGGTGATCTTTTGCTGCATTTCATTCATTGCGTTTGTCATTCAGCTCTTCCAGCTGCAGAAGGGACAGCGGTTTTTCATTGCTGGAACCCTGCAACTGCTTTCTAGTAAGTCTGCTCTAGTGTAATACAACAAAAGTACTTTCACTCCAGCTTCCATCCTGCTCGCAATGCCAAGATCACCTTGGCTCAAGGCACAAAAGTAGTCTGTGACTGGGATCATATTATTATCTCTGCTTATATTGCACAACTTCTCTGGGATGATGGAATATGCTGTCTTCTCCATTGTCCGACACTGTGCAGCCTTTGTGTGGTTTCACGACAGCCTCTCTGAATACAGCCACTGCATTATTCTTACTTTTTCTTTACCTCTACAAATTCACCACCTCCAGTTTTCCAAGGATATGTGGTCCATTGGTGACATCATTTACAGTCTTGGGGTCAGCTTTCCGATGTATGTTGATTACCCATGGTGGTACCTACCTACCTATCATTTTCCTGGTCCGCATTCTTATCAGCCCTTCTGACAGCCCATCATTTCCTCCAACTGAACATCAGGAAGACTGAAGTCCCCTGTTTTAGTCCACGTCATGGACCCTAACCCTTTACGGCAAGGCTGTGCAAACCTTGATTTGAATTTGGCCCAATACTACGTAATATCCAGTACAAAGTTTTCTTTCTCTTTACTTGTGTACCATTGTTTGCCTCTTCTGCTGAAATGAATATTCATGCTTCTGTTGCCACTGGATTTCTGCAACATGCTCCTTTGAAAAAAAAATCCAATTTATTTGAAGCTCATCATGTCTGACCTATACTGGTCCCATACCCGTTAAAGCATGACATTTAAAGTCCTCTTCAAGTTCCTTCATCCTATTTTTGTAACCTCCGCTTTGCACCTCCTGCCACAGTCTACTGAATTTGGTCTGCTGTGCATTCCACCTGCTTAACCCCGCTACTGGTGGAAGAATCTGTTTGTTTTAGCCCTATTACCTGATGCTCCCTTTCTTAAACTCTGTCTGTCTCTCTCTTCCCCTCCACTTCCCAATTGATGACATTGACTATCTTCCCATTACCATTCCATGTCTGACAGCATGGCTCACTGTCTGCCCCCTTTTGCCTTTTCCACATTTTCCTTGGTTAGTTATTGTTGTGATGAAACCTGGGGCAGAATGTAGCCCCCCCCCCCCCCCCCCCCCCCAAGCAATCAGGTTTGAAGGTGGGGTGGCGGGTTGCCATTAAACTCTTCAATGGCCTTCCAACTGGGTCTCACCTGTTCTGACCTCCTGCAAGCAGTCACCATAGTCTAATGTTTGCCACTTTGTTGAAATAATAAAATTCAGCAACAATGTAGTGGCACTAAATATGCACCTTCGGATAATTTGCTGGCCTAAAAAAACACTATAAACTCCAGTTTTGTGGTTCAAATGGAATGTGTAAACAATTGTTTGGCATGCCTTCAGTGGTTAGCACTGCTGCCTCTCAGCGCTAAGGACCCAGGTTCGATTCCGGCCTTGGGTGACTGCGTGGGTTTCCTCTGATAGCCCAAAGACGTGCAGGTTAGGTGGATTGACCATGGTCAATTGCCCCTTAGTTTCCAAAGATGTAGGTTAGGTTACAAGGTTGCGGGAATGAGGCGGGGGAGTGGGCCCAGATGGGGTGCTCTTTCAGAGGGTTGGTGCAGATTCGATGGGCCATATGTCCTCATTCTGCTCCGTAGGGATTCTATTATACAATACAAGTTACAGTGCTTGTAAATACTGAGAGCAGTTCCTTTTCTTAGTCCAGTTCTGTGTTAGGGAATGAATTGTATTAAAAACTGATTTGTCTTATTTTGTTGCAGGTCTCAGTGTAATGATTGCAGCTTCCATTTATACAAGCCAGGAAGCAAACTTCCACAGTACAATGGTTCCAGGAAACTACGGATACTCTTACATTCTAGCTTGGATTGCTTTTGCTTTTACTCTGATCAGTGGTGTGATGTATATGGTTTTACGAAAACGTAAATAGAGGTTTCAAATCCTTCTGTTGCATCACTACAGGAGAATGGTTTCTGAATGAATAGCTTCAATCTCCTGCAAACAAAAACATCTTCTGCACAGTGACCGTCAGTCAGATGAAGCAAAAAAAAATCATGCAATAGTTAATTTTACACGTTGTTATGAAACCTTATTAGTTACAAATTCTTTAAAACCAGTTTGGCACAATTTTTACAAAAAATATTCACATTTGTCTGCAATTAAGGTACATTTACAAGTTTTTTTTGTCACGTGATGAGCACTTTTTTTGCATTATTATCCTACAACTATTCAGCTTGCCTGTTCATGTTCACAGAGCAGGTGGTTTAAGCACTCCCATCTCCATCAAAGTGGGTTGATATTTTAGTTCATTAGATGCTTTTTAAACTGGTTTCTTATTACTCCATCTGAAATTAAGCCTTCCCCAAAGTTGGCTTATTTTGTCTACGATCAAGTTTAATTTTCAAAAACACTAAAACAACTTGTCAAAATTACTTGGATAAAATATCCTGAAAAGAAAGTGGCAGTAAATCTTAATTTGGTCCTTTTACATTATTGATGTTCATCTATAAGCCAGAGAACTGTGCCGTACAGTGTCCACTGGGAAAGCTTATTTTCTTCAATGTTGCATTAATAATGTAGCAGTGTTGTAACAGTGTATTCAAAAGACACAACAGATACTTTGTACAGTTAGTGAATTGTGTGAATTTGGTTAAAAGTATCCAAACCAAAAATGATTAAAACACAATGGTACCTTCTTTAAAAATAAATGTTATTTTTTGTTAATGTTCATTCTTGAGAGCTCAGATAATTAGTGCAGTGTCGAGTCAGGAGCAGCATAGCCTTCACATGTCATAGAACTGGATCTAATAACATGTAAATATACTCATGTTAGTTGGCAGCATTGGGTATCAAGGAACTGAAGGTGGTGGGTTTCAAAAATGTTTTCAGTACAATCAGATGCAAATGGGATCGAAGATTTGGATTAAATGCAATTGTTTGCAAAATGTTTATTACTTTCTATTGGTCAAGTACATGGAAATAATTACACCGATATGCCGGAGAATCAAGACTGAAATCATAAGCCTCCCTGAATTTGTCTTTTTAAATATGGTCCTGTTCTGAAAGCAAAATCTAAAACAAATGCTTAGTAGTTGCCAGTGATGTCTGGGCATATTTATACCATTGATTGAAGTGTAAACTGCTGGAAACAGGCATCTGTTTTCCTGAGTACTTTTTCATTCTAAAGCAGAGAAGCTACTGATTGATAAAATAATAGGGTTTGTTTCAGATCAAACTGATATTTTTGGCTTGTTAGATATTTATCTCTTTTTCTTGTAAGTGAAGCAAGCACCACCAGATTTTTTTTTTAAACCTAGCCCCTCTGGGATTCATGGCACCAGACTAATTAAAAGCTTCATGTTCTTGTGCTGATGTGGTGGGTAATGAGAGGACTTTTGATCTTTTGAGCGCGGGTGAAACTTCTAAAGTTTGTTTTATGTACTCACCTACTGAAAATCATGTCTTCTGCGTCACATAATTCTGTCATTGATTTTCTGCCACTAGATGTCACTTAAGTAAGCTTTTTAAATTTTACTCTATAATAATGAGACTATTGCAAATCACTGATTGTGAATGAAGTACTGAAATTGAACTAAGCTCTGCCAGCACAGTCCCCCCCCCCCCTCCCCTCTCTACATTAAAACTAAAGCAAATAGATTTCCCCCAAAACTAAATGAGAAACTCTTGCCCAGAGAAAATTACTGCCTTGGCTTTTCTGGGAAACAGAAAGAAAATGCTGCTGCTGAGAAATACTTGAATTCAGCATTAAGAGTTTGTCAAGTTCATGTTGCGTGTTCTATTTCCTGAATATCAGAAGGACATTGCAACAACTCTTAAATCTAAACAAGAGAACTAGTTTCACTTTGTGTTTGATTACTCTCAAAAGATGTTGATATTTTTTCCTGTACCTGTTTGATAATTCGAGAGTGAGCATCAACATAATAGAAAATAATATAATTGCACTGAAACTTGGCATTCAACCTCCAGGCAAAGGAGCGTTGCGTCTCTCAAAAGACTCCTCTAGCCCACAAGTGAATTTTATTTCAAGATAACAAATTTTAACTTTATAAATAAATCGATTAGCTCACATGTAGGAAATGCCACTGCAGGTTCAACAAAGAGCTGTGACTGCCAATGTAATACTGTAGAATGGTTGAAATATATGCTAGTGACTTCTAGTGGCAGTAGGATGGTACTGTCAGATGACTTGTTAATGAATAGTTTGGTACTTCTGATTTTCTTAAATGTTGTGCCCAACAAAATGTGCTTTTATTTTGTTTCACAAATGTAACAATGTTAATAGTATAGCAAACAACCATTTACTATCTTTCGTATGAAATGTTGGTGGGGGGTACATCTTTTTCAGTAATTCAGTGGTCTATACAAACTGGTAAATGGTTTACTGTTGTACAGTTAAATAAGGTCAGAGGGGGCACCACAGATTTTCATAAAGAAGGATCAAATTTAAAAACTGGTCTATCTTGCAAGTAGATTCCATTTTATAAGCAATGAATTAGGACTACAACGTATTTCCCTGATAATCATTATTTAATGACATTTACATCACATCCGCATCCAATCAGAATTTGAAAGTTTCACTTGCAGGAGATCTTATCCAGTTGGTCTTTCATCAAAAGCTTAGTAACGAACAATGATATAATATTCCTTAGCTAGCAGTGAAGCTAGCTATTTTAAGATATTTTTTATATAACCAATATGTATTTATTGCATGCCAACTCTTTTACTCTAATAGTATTGTACACCGTTAAATAAGACTCGAGCGCCCAGTAGAAATTCATATTTTAAAGTATTCATACATTTGATACCTGGTGTATAATAAATAGTTTATCTAATGCGGTGTCATACAAAACACTATCCTTTTCCTGCCTAAATTATCAGCCACAGAAAGAATCAAAACTATTGAACATGAAAAGAAAAACTTAGTATCATCTCACCCTGAAATACATTTGTGGGTATGTACAAGTCAGGAATATTGCATTGTGAAGCTTTCAAATAAGAAACACCACTGCATGCATTTTAATGACTTTAACATTTGGCCATCGGCCCCCAAGTCAAGTTAATTTCTGTCATTTAATTCCCAGTTCATGTGTTCAACACACACATTGATTTGAATCTACATTCATAGTTTTTAAACAGCAAGCTAATGATTTGGTGTTGACTTGAAACCAAATCTGATACTTTAAGTTGATAAGTATGTTTGATTATTTCTACAACATCAGATGAAATATTCCAGTATTAAAATTAGGTGAAATCATGATTACCTCAACAACCATCCTTAAGTAAATTTATGGTCATCCAGGATCCTATTTCTTATATGCTACATAAACTATGATAAATTAGGAGGTTAATATGAATTTAATTTAGGGATTTCTTCCTTTTGGGTGTTATTGACAATACTGATTAATTTTTAGGCAAAGACATATTGAAAATACTGTACACTATTGATAAATATGCTTTCTTCAATGATAAGCCCTTTGGCACGACTTGGACTCTTATTTCTCCTGGCATTTTTTTTTGTTTAGTTTTGATTTCCTGATTCAATATTTGTGTAATAAGGACTGCTATGTAATGAGATCTAAAATATAAGAAATGATTAATAATTCTGTATTTTGTATGTAATAAAGTACCTGCCGAGTAAATCACTGACAGGATTGTGTTTGTACACAAGGGTCGAACAAATGTTTTGACAGTGAAACACATGTCCAGTTCTCCACATTAATGGTCAAAAGACTTAACATCTAATATTTAATCATCTGCTGTCAAAGAAAGCACATCAGAATTCAGCCTACAGCCAAAAGCTTTTGAGTACATTACTACATTGACTACATTTATTTTAATTGGTTCCAAAATGCTGTGGTTATTCTGACATTGCAAAATGCAATAACAGTCTTATGGTCTGCAGCTCTTGGTTCTGAAGGTACGGGGTAGGGCAACTAAGACCCACAGCGCATTTTGGGCCAAGCTCTTTTCCTGTGGGCGGTATTTTCCAATCTCCCAGCCATGTGTTTCTCAGCGGTGGGAAGCAGTGTGCTGGCGGCGGGATTCTTGGCTCCCGCATGGGAATTCCCATTGAATTCACCCCATCTGCTGGGAAATCTACTGTCCGGGGGGGGGGGGGGGGGGGGGTGCTGCTGGTGGGATCACAGAATCCAAATCAGACTTTACAGTGCAGGAGGTGCCATGCGGCCCATCAAGTCTACACCGGTCCTTGAATGTGCACCCTACTTAAGTCCACACCTCCACCCTATCCCCATAAGCCCGCAGGGATCAGTTCTGGGTCCTCTGCTGTTTGTGATTTTCATTAATGACTTGGATGAGGGAGTTGAAGGGTGGGTCAGTAAATTTGCAGACGATACGGAGATTGGTGGAGTTGTGGATAGTGAGGAGGACTGTTGTCGGCTGCAAAGAGACATAGATAGGATGCAGAGCTGGGCTGAGAAGTGGCAGATGGAGTTTAACCCTGAAAGGGGTGAGGTTATCCATTTTGGAAGGACAAATATGAATGCGCAATATAGGGTTAACGGTAGAGTTTTCTCGGCAATGTGGAGGAGCAGAGAGATCTTGGGGTCGATGTTCATACATCTTTGAAAGTTGCCACTCAAGTGGATAGAGCTGTGAAGAAGGCCTATGGTGTGCTAGCGTTTATTAACAGAGGGATTGAATTTAAGAGCCGTGAGGTGATGATGCAGCTGTACAAAACTTTGGTAAGGCCACATTTGGAGTACTGTGTACAGTTCTGGTTGCCTCATTTTAGGAAGGATGTGGAAGCTTTGGAAAAGGTGCAAAGGAGATTTACCAGGATGTTGCCTGGAATGGAGTGTAGGTCTTGCGAGGAAAGGTTGAGGGTTCTAGGCCTTTCTCATTAGAACGGAGAAGGATGAGGGGCGATTTGATAGAGGTTTATAAGATGATCAGGGGAATAGATAGACTTTTTCCCCGGGTGGAACAAACCATTACAAGGGGACATAAATTTAAGGTGAACGGTGGAAGATATAGGGGGTATGTCAGAGGTAGGTTCTTTACCCAGAGAGTAGTGGGGGCATGGAA
The DNA here is from genome assembly GCF_047496885.1 of Scyliorhinus torazame. NCBI lineage: Eukaryota > Metazoa > Chordata > Chondrichthyes > Carcharhiniformes > Scyliorhinidae > Scyliorhinus > Scyliorhinus torazame. Next base: position 177,341,611 of record NC_092723.1, on the reverse strand, counting down.
TGCACTACCTGTGGAAGTAGTTGAGTCGGAAACATTAGGGACCTTCAAGCAGCTATTGGATAGGTACATGGATTACGGTAAAATGATATAGTGTAGATTTATTTGTTCTTAAGGGCAGCACAGTAGCATTGTGGATAGCACAATTGCTTCACAGCTCCAGGGTCCCAGGTTCGATTCCGGCTTGGGTCACTGTCTGTGCGGAGTCTGCACGTCCTCCCTGTGTCTGCGTGGGTTTCCTCTGGGTGCTCCGGTTTCCTCCCACAGTCCAAAGATGTGCAGGTTAGGTGGATTAGCCATGATAAATTGCCCTTAGTGTCCAAAATTGCCCTTCGTGTTCGGTGGAGGTGTTGACTTTGGGTAGGGTGCTCTTTCCAAGAGCCGGTGCAGACTCAATGGGCCGAATGGCCTCCTTCTGCACTGTAAATTCTATGATAATCTATGATTAATCTAGGACAAAGGTTCGGCACAACATCGTGGGCCGAAGGGCCTGTTCTGTGCTGTACTTTCTACGTTAAGCCCACCAACCTTTTGACACGGCCAATTTAGTGTGGCCAATCCACCTGACCTGTTCATTTTTGGACTATGGGAGGAAACCCACTGAGCGAAGTTAGGAGGAGGATGCAAGGAGGCTTCAAGGTGATTTACATAAGTTGAGAGTGGGCAAGCACATCGCAGATGCAGTAAAACGTGGCTAAATGTGAAGTCATACAGTGCGAAACAGAAAAGAAGAGCATTATTTAAATGGTGATATATTGGGAAGTGTAGATGTACAAAGGGATCTGGTGTACACCAGTCAGAGAAAGTGGAGAGGCAGTGCAACAAGCAATTAGGAAGGCAACTGGTATGTTGGCCTTCATTGCGAGAGGAATTGAGTTCAGAAGTGGGGATGTCTAACTGCAGTTACACAGGGCCTTGGTGAGACCATACCAGAGATATTGTGCAGTTTTGGTTTCCCTACCTAAGAAAGGTCTCCCTACTTGCGATAGAGGGAGTTTAGCAGAAGTTCACTAGGCTGATACGGCGATTGGTGAGACTGTCCTATGAAGAGCGAATGGTTTGGCTCGGCCTGTATTCAGATTTTAGAAGGATGAGAGGAGATCTGATTGATATGTATAACATTCTAACAGAACTAGACAGACAGGGAGGATGTTTTCCCTGGTTGGGGAGTCTAGAACCCAGGGGAACACAGTCTCAGGATATGGGGTAGACGATTTAGGACTGAGATGAGGAAACATTTGTTCATAGGGTCGTGAACCTGTGGAATTCTCTACCACAGAAAGGTGTGGAGGCCAAGTCACAAAGTATTCAAGAAATAGATTTTTTTTTTTTAGCTTTTAATGCCATTGAGGAGTCTGGGGAGAAAGTGGGAATGTGGCATTGAGATCAAGGGTCAGCCTTGATTATATTGAATGGTCGAGCAGGCTCGAAGGGCTGAATGGCCTACTCCTAGCTTCTATGTTTCTAAAAATAAACTCTCCTTCACCAGCCCCTTTATCCAGGTGTTGCAAACATACATACAAATTAGGATCACACAATAAGATCATGGTTTATCTGGTTGACCTCAACTCTACTTTCCTTTCTACCCCCATACCTTTTGACTCCCTTGTCAATAAAGAATTTAACTCCACCTTAAAATGTCAATGACTTTGCCTTCTGGGGAAGTATGCTCCACAGATTAATGACCCTCAGGAAAAAAATTCTCCTCATATCCGTCTTAAATGAGAGACCTCACTAAAGTTGATTTTGGAAAAAAAAGCAGCATGCTGAAGCTTTTTGTCTTGCACTCATCAAGAATGCCAGTTGTAAATGGAACAACAATTTATACTACATGGAAAGAGAGTGCTGACTGGCTGGGAAGTTGGTTTGCCATCGCCACAGGGAATACACCAGGAAATAGTAAACTGCTAAGCCTCGAAAAATTAAAAACAGGCAGGTCAATTTTGACTGGTCAAGGTGCTGCCATGGGGGAATGAACCAGGGAATGGCTGTACCCCAAGCATAGTTGAAAGTGGCACAATGTGTGAACATGATCCTTTGCAAAGGTCAGGGCTGTGTGTGTGCATGTATGTAGCTTCTAGCATGCGTAAGTGAGCCACAATGCAAACCTGACTGTTTATCTTAAATTGGTTATCAGTACAGTTTTTAGTACAATCAAGATTGTATAGCAAGCACCTAATGTTGGACACAATGTTTGCGGTTTTTAAGCATAAGTCTGCCAGTTGTTGGCACATACGGCTTATATAACTTGGCATCACACTGGAACCGAAATTCATAAACCATATCACTGTGTGATAGGCAATATGCCTTTTTGGAGAACCACTTATGCTGCTCCTGCAAATTATTGACCATGTCCATGTAGCCCGGGCTTGCAAAACCCCAACACTGCATGACATTAGATGTGATTCCGTGATGGTTTAGCACTTGCTGTCCAATCCTGAGTGTGCTAAGAATTACATTATCAACAAATTTATTATTTCAGGCTCGCAGTGTGGTTATAAACTGCATACATTCACACACACGGCCTCGACCGTTGCAGATAGAAGAATGTACACACATTGCATCTTTTTCAACTAAACAAAAGCTTCGGGGACAGTTATTACCTGGTTCATTTCCAAGGCAATGCCTTGACCAGAGTCAACCTGCCTGGTTTGAATTTAGACATAAACTTGGCAGTTAACTGTTCTCTGGTGTATTCTCCATGGCAACACCTCTACCAGTGTCCACTAGCCAACCAATCAGCATTCTCATGCAGTATAAATTGTTGTTCCCTTTATAATTAACATTCTTGTGAATCTGTTCTGGTGAGTGGAAAACAAAAAGATTACCAGCGTGTCGTTTTTCAGCAATACTCAAGTTCTGCACTACCGAACAACTAAAGCATTAATTATCCGGATCTGGTTGCTCATATGCTAATTTACATGTGGCTCTGGCAATAATCCAGAGATTATTACCCTCAAGGTTCTGCTTTAAATTAGAATCCAAGTCCTGATACCCCCACCCTATGTAGTTTGTTTGAATATGAGCCACGACAACTGCATTTGCCACTACAATTGGACTTACCCCTCGCTTTCCAAGTTCCTTTCTAGCTGCCATCAGGTATCTATCTTACCTTGGATCCTTTGTGATTTTTGTTCTTCACAGAATTGTTATGGTGCAGAAGGAGGCCATTCATCCCATTGTGCCTGTTGCAGTTCTCCAAATAAACTATCACTTGGTGCCATTCTCCTGCCTTTTCCCCATACCCTTGCACATTTGAAAATAGTAATCTAACGCCCTCTTGAAGTCATCGATTGATCCAGCTTCCACCACACTTCCCGGTAGAGCATTCCAGACCCCAAACACTTCCTGTATGAAAAAGGTTCCTCACATAACATTTGCTTCTTTTGAAAATCACTAAGTCTGTGCCCTCTCGTTCTGGAATCTTTTACGAGCGGGAAAAGTTTTTCCCTTTCTGCTCTGAACGACCCTCATGATTTTGAGCACCTCGCTCTTAGTCGCCTTCTCTCCAAGGGGAACAGTCCCAACTTTTCCAACCCATCATTATAATTGAAATTTCTAATTCATAGGACCATACTTGTAATTCACTTCTGAATTTTCTCCAATGCATTCACATCCTTTCTATAGTGTGGGACCCAGAACTGTATATGTTTGCTTGGGATAGTTTTACCACGCACAAGCTCTCATTTGGCAATCCAGACACACAATCTGCTCTTCCATATTTTAGGAATAGCCTTAATTTATGGCAAATCATCAAGCTGACCCATATTGATGGCAAGGCCCGTGTTCTTAGCACCTGGCTGAACCTTAGTGCTACTTGGTGTACTGTTTAGTTGTTTCACTGTTTTGGACAAGAGAAAGGGAAAAACGAAACTACTTTATCCTCTCTCCTCCTGTCCCTAATGAAAGGTATATTTAATTGTTTTGAAAACTAGGCTGTGATGTGTTTTCCCAAACCCTTGGTTTGTGCGATCCAATTTATTTAACATGCACCAAACTCGCTTTATGATTAACTCAGGAGGTTAGTTTATTCACGCATTCAAATCCAGGGGGATGGGATGTGTGCAATATATATATATCTAAGTAAGGGGAATAGAATAATGAGAGTTTTACAACTATGGGTAACAGTCAAAGAACCACAGATTAACATTAGTTCACGTGATTTCCAGAGTCTAGAAAGTAAATAGCCAGAGGATGGTTCCTTCGTGGAGATATTCCTTTTCCAGAAGGTAGAGGGCAGCGCACAAAAATCCTTTTAAATGGAGATCAGTGCAGTACGATGAGATTTAAATTCAGTGACTTGTTCTGCTTGGTACAGAGTAGCCTGTGACTTCCAGATGAATAGATTTTTAAGGAGTTGATATTTGTTTCCGGCTGCTTGGTGAACTGGGATCTTGCTCTTTATCTTTTCAGGAATCGGTAAATCAGCACACTGTGACCTGCTTCGGAGTTCTCAACTATAGAGGTCAATTTCAAAATGTTCACTTCGTAGAATCCTTACAGAGCAGAAAGAGGCCATTTGGCCCATCGAGTCCGCACCGATCCTCCGAAAGAGTACCTCACCTAGGCTTAATCCTCCACCCCTATCCCCGCCTAACACTTGAAATGAAATGAAAATCGCTTATTGTCACAAGTAGGCTTCAAATGAAGTTACTGTGGAAAACCCCTAGTCGCCACATTCCAGCGCCAGTTTGGGGAGGCTGGTATGGGAATTGAACCGTGCTGCTGGCCTGCTTTAAAAGCCAGCTATTTAGCCCTGTGCTAAACCAGCCCCTAGCACTGCGGGGCAATTCTGGCACGGTCAATCCACCTAACCTGCACATCTTTGGATTGTGGGAGGAAACTGGAGTACCCAGAGGAAATCAACAGTGACTAAGGCTGGAATCAAAACTGGGTCCCTGGTGCTTGCTAACCACTGGACCACCAAGACTCATGTGATCTCCTGCTTCCATAATGGTTTCTCAAAGGAATATTTATCCGCGGCTGGATTCTCTGTTCCTGAGACTAAGTGTTGATGCAGGGGCAGGAATCATGGACTTCCACGATAGCAACACTGGCACCGCACCTGGACTGATTCAGCGGTTGTTAAGAGGCTAGCACCGGCGCCACGTGGAACACAATTGATTTCAATGAGGTCACACTGCTGAGTACATGTAATATTATCTACAGGCATATCACCACATCACCCTTCCTTAGGAGATATTGATGTTTATGTACAAACATGACTGATATGTTTACTTTATACATTTGGTATATGCATAAACAATACAAGCATATTTAACTAGTGTGTCCATAGACATGATATGCCTGTTTGGTGTATGACCCTTGTACACAGCTCATTGTGCCTCCCTCACGGGATCACCCTTGTGATCACTTGGGCTATTGCCAGCCTTTTTGAAGACTGTTTTGTATGCCGGTCTTTTGCTTCGTATTTTTTTGACACAATTCCTCTTGAAGGCATGTATCCTTAATGGCCACACAAGCTTTTTCTTTTTACGCTTCTTCCGGTTTGCTGCTTCGTTGTATGTCCTCTGTCTTGTCAGTCACAGCACCGACATCTTTTTGTTTTCATCAGTGGGATGTGCTAGCTCTCCCACTCTTCTCCACTTCCTCTTTTTTGTTTTAATGATCATCTGGCGAGTACTTTTCTTTTTATGTTTGGGTTTGGCAACCCATGTTTTAGTGCTAGTCTGCACCCCATGCAGAGAAGTGTGTGGATCCTCAATTGGGACCTGTGTCGCTGGCGTGCTCCCAAGCGATTGTGTAGCTATGCCCAATTCTGTGCCCTCAACTGGAGGTTGGAGAACATCGCTCTCTGGTGCCTGGGTAAGTCACATCTATAACATCAGGTGTTGTCCCTTCTTGACTTGTTCGATCAGCGATTAATGGCTCTTCACCGCTAGAAATCATGATTCAGGCAATGGATCATCCTGGTCTTGCTCTAGTATAAAGAGGTGTGAATTGTGTCAAGCCAGGACAGTTGGTAGGATTTTGCAGGCCAGATGGTGGGGGATGAATGTAATGCGACATGAATCCCAGGTCCCGGTTGAGGCCGCACTCATGTGTGCGGAACTTGGCTATAAGCTACTGCTTGACGATTCTGCATTGTTGCGCGTCCTGAAGGCCGCCTTGGAGAACGCTTACCCGGAGATCAGAGGCTGAATACCCTTGAATGCTGAAGTGTTCCCCGACTGGAAGGGAACATTCTTGCCTGGTGATTGTTGCGCGATGTCCATTCATTCATTGTCGCAGCATCTGCATGGTCTCCCCAATGTACCACGCTTCGGGACATCCTTTCCTGCAGCGTATGAGGTAGACAACGTTGGCCGAGTCGCCCGAGTATGTACCACGTACCTGGTGGGTGGGTGGGTAGATCTGTAAAGATTTAATCACCTGCTAATGCTCGCATTCCAAGCATTGTCTGGCATCTTTGAATCTGTCTATATACATGTTTCTGGAACATACCTCTTCATTCACCTGAGGAAGGAGCAGCGCTCCGAAAGCTAGTGACATCGAAACAAACCTGTTGGACTTTAACCTGGTGTTGTAAGACTTCTTACTGTGCTCACCCCAGTCCAACGCCGGCATCGCCACATCATTGCTCTAGTATATGTGTGTGATCCGACGACCAAATGTATATACCATATCGTGATATGGTCATCAGTTCCTCTAACTCATGTTCCGGTGGAGTAACTTCAAGCAGCAGGGAGTCGATTACCGGAACCATTTCAGAGGCTGAGATGATTCACCATGTGCCTCCGGAACCAGCATCTCCATCGTTGGTTTTATGTCCAGTGGTATCATCGCATTACGTCCTCGAAACCATCTTACCAGCGTTTTATCATCGCCCTCCGCTGACTCACTCTTGAGTTCTCATCATATTCACATTCTTTGTATGCGTCCTCATAGGCCTCAGCATCGGAGTTCATATCATTGTGCTCATCATCAATATCTTTGTTCTCATCATCAATATCCTCGTATTCATCATCACTATCTTTGTACTCATCATCAATATCCTCGTACTCATCATCATCTTCCATGAAGTATAACACTGCTCATGGAAGTATATGCTTATGCAGGAATTGACCTACTTTCAAATCAGTAGCTTGTCTTGCTGCAGAGTTTCCACGTAACACTCCATGGTTCGACCTAAGGGGGAGTAAAGAAATTGAAAATAGAGTTATTTAGCACAGTTTTCGTGACTACTTTACAAGTAGGCAGACTCTCATGCGATTGGTTCAGTCAAATGAATGAGTCTGGTGGCACGGTAGCACAATGGTTAGCAATGTCGTTTCAGAGCTCCAGGGTCCAAGGTTCGATTCCCGGCTTGGGTCACTGTCTGTGCTGAGTCTGCACGTTCTCCCAGTGTCTGCATGGGTTTCCTCCGGGTGCTCCGGTTTCCTCCCACAGTTCAAAGATGTGCAGGTTAGGTGGATTGGCCATGCTAATTTTCTGAGTGTCCAAAAAGGTTATGTGGGGTTACAGGGATGGGGTGGAGGTGTGGGCTTAAGTGGGGCGATCTTACCAAGGACCGGTGCACTCGATGGGCCAAATGGCCTCCTTCTGCACTGTAGATTCTATGATAATGGTTTTCATTGTGACATTTTTTTCCATTCCTCCAGTGGATGTGGCAGCCTGTGCACCCCATAACTGTAAATATGAAGAGGCCTGCCCCATCAGGCCGCAATTCCATATGGCATGCTTTTACGAGCACTTCATTCGTGAAGTTCTCAGAATGATGCCCATTGGCTGTCTGGGATCCAAAAGGTTAATTGTAACGCCCTGTAAATACTGTAAAATGGGCTCATCATGCTTCTGTATCATGTCCCTGAGCGTATCTTCATTCCTGAAGATGGATAACCAGAACTCTGTAGTGTCTTTCGGATTCTCCATTTCCATCCCTAGCTGATCTTCCTCCACTTTCACTATTGCTCGTATCTCATTGAATAGTTTCACCATTGTATCGGGTTGTGAATCGCTGTAACGCTTTGTCGGCTCGCTGACTGGGACGTACAGCTGTTCCACCAGGTTCAGGGTCTCACACCATCCGCTTCTAGGATGGATTCATGTTTTCTGTCCACAATGGAGAAAGGTAGGGCGTGTCTTCTATTGTGTACCCAAGCTCCTGGGACACATTCCTCCAATGTCTCAAACTGTAGTCGACCAACGTTCTTGGCCAGGTTACGACTTTCAGAGGCACACACAGGCCCTGCTGATCACCAAAACTGAGGAAGTTTGCATTCGCTCCCGTGTCAAGTTTGCATTTTATCAGTGTGTCGTTTAACATCACTGGAATGGTCCCTTTGATTTCGACGGTATCAGCTGGATTGGAACTGTTGTTCCAAGTGGTCATCAAAACTTCTTCCTCTTTTGGTTTTAGATGAGATCCACGAAAAATAATTCATCAAAGGTCATCTCATTAACTGCATTGATTGATTCCATCTGGTCCATTGCAGAATGCGAAAAACACTTTGCAAAATGGCCAACATGGCTGCACCTGGAACAGACTTTCCCAAAGGCTGGACATGGTCATGGGCTATGCCGATTACCACATTTCTGGCACAAGATGGCGGCTCCTGTCGGCCGCTTAAAATGGCAGTCTGCACGGAGACCGCGTTTCTTTATGATGTGCATCACAGCGTTAATGACGCTGGAGTCTTCCTTTATGTTGTCGCTAAAATGTTTCGAGCAGGGGCAGCACGGTGGCGCAGTGGTTAGCCCTGCTACCTCACAGCACCGAGGTCCCAGGTTCGATCCTGGCTCTGGCTCACTGTTCCTGTGGAGTTTGCACATTCTCCCCACGTTTGCGTGGGTTTCGCCCCCACAATCCAAAGATGTGCAGCGTAGGTGGATTGGCCACGCTAAATTGCCCAGTAATTGGAAAAAATGAATTGGGACTCTAAATTGCCTTTGAACCTTCCATCTCGAACTTCAGTGTCTTTTACGGTGTTGAGCCAATGGTCGCAGTTCACCAGGCCGCTTCTTCAGCCAATTTAACTTCGCCCCTTCCGACGGTACCCTCAAATCTTCAGCACTTCTGGTAGCATGGCATTCTCCCCATGCTGTGGTCTTCTCTTGCAATGAATCTAAAGCTGCTGGTGACTTAGCCAGAACGATGATTTATTAATGTACACGTGATAAGGTAATGATCAGAAGCTTATACAGACCAAGTTATTAGAGTTACATTAGTCTCTCCTGGAACTACCCTTCTGTAAGACTGTCCTCGTATGCGCTTTGCAACTTTCTCCTGGTTGCCGTATGCACCTGACTGATCCCTGATGCCACCTGCTGGTGCGCGGTCACACTGCTGAGTACATGTAATATTGTCTACAGGCATATCACCACAACTAGCAAACAGTAAATTTCAATAGGGAATCCATCCAGACCCAGAATAAAGTTCATGACCACGTCTGGTCCGATGCCTCCAACTCCTGCCTTCTCTCCTGCTCCACCTCCATCAACCCATCCAAATATTGCATTATTGATGAACACCCCTGCGGTGAGCTGGTGAGCTAACAGGACGGCTGGCCTTCTCCCCATCCTCATTAAAGATCCCTTGAGTGTCACAGCTGGCACACCGTCTTACCCATTGACAACAACCCAAACTCCATTTGCAATTTACACCTGTTCACATCTAACTCCGGTGTCGTGGAGCTCAATACTGGCGATCCACCTCGAAAATGGAGTCCACCAGCTTCTGCCTCTTCACCTTTCTAGATTTATCCCTATGCACCTTGTAAGAGATTATCTCGCCCATAATAACTGCCTTCAGGGCTTCCCAGAGCATGGAAGGTGAGACCGCCTCATTCCTGCTAAACTTAACATATGCCCCAATGGCAGAGGATACATGGCAGAGAACTGCATGCCGAATTGCCACAGGGGTTGCTGAGCGGCCCCGCTCAAACAGCAGGTCCACAAAATGCAGAGCATGATCCGAGTTAATGATCGGCGAGTACCCCGCCCGTCTCTCCCCGGGGAGAAGTGACCTACCCACCACAAATAAATCAATCTGGGAGTAGACCCGATGGATGTGGGAAAAAAAGAAAACCCTTTATCCTTCCGATACCTAAATCTCCACGGGTATGCCCCCCCCCCCCCATGTTCTATGAACACCAATAACTCCTTCCCCACCTCTGATGGACTTAAATACTTGGGACTCTATTTATCCAACCTAGGATCCAGAAAACTATTGAAGTCCCCTCTCCCCCCATAATTAGCTGATGCAAATTGAGATCGGAGATAGAAGCCAGCACCTTATTAATGAATGCTGTGTGATCCCAATTCGGTGCATACACATTGACCACACCACCAACGTGTCCACCAACGACCCACTGACGATTAGGTACCTCCCACCCAAGTCTGCTAATATATTAACTGCAGAAAAAGCCACTCTCTTATTAATTAACACAGTGGACCCCACGCCCTACAATCAAAACCTAAGTGATATACCTCCCTCACCCATCCCTTAATCCTTGATTCTCAAATGGGTTTCCTGTCGAAAAACTGCATCAGCTTTCAAGCTTCTCTGGTGCGCAAACACTCTGGACCTATTTACTGGCTCATTTAAGCACATTCCAAGTTATGAACGGGACAGAGGGCCTCTGACCCCACCGTCCCGTGCCAGGATCAGTCAGTCATATCCACTATGTGAGGCAATCCAGCAGTGCTCTGGGCTTCCCCAAGATGGCCACCACATCTCCCATAAAGCTAGCCCAAAAACAAAGGAACCGGCGCCGTCAGCAGTCTACCCCTCCCGTTCTCCTCCCCGCCCTACCTCAACCTGAATACCAAACAACCAACAGAAGTGTGGTAGTCACCACTGTTGTATATATCACATACGAGGTGTAATACGGTAAGGCTCCTGTACTACAGGTACGGGGGTAGATCCCTGCCTGCTGGCTACGCCCAGCAGGCGGAGTAGAAATGTGTGTGCTCACCGAGCGGCAGCCATTTTGGCAGCAGCTGCAGGGGACTACACATCTCTGCTTAATAAAGCCTCGATTTCACTCTACTCTCGTCTCATCTTAATAAATTGATGCACTATCAATTAAGCAGAGATTTTACAACGATGGACCTCCGCATCAAGCCGGATCGTCTGCAGCTGCACCCTCAGACAACACCAAGTCGGCCTTCGCACATTAGCTAGCTTGCTTTGAAGCCTACATCGTTCTGCGACAGAACCATCCTCAGAGGCACAGAAGCTCCAAATCCTGGATATGTGGCTGAGCTCCGATATCTTTCCTCTCATCCAGGACGCGCCTACCTACGCTGAGGCCATGGCGCTACTGAAAGAGAACTACACTCAGCAGACCAACAAGCTCTACGCCAGGCAACTCCTGTCCACGTGGCATCAACTCCCCGGTGGAAGATTTCTGGCGTGCCCTGCACGCCCTGGCGAGGGACTGCGATTGCCAGGCCGTTTCGGCCATTGCACATTCCGAACTCCTAATTAAGGATGCCTTCGTTACGGGCATAGGGTCGGTGTACATCCACCAGCGTCTCTTAGAAGGGGCTACCCTCGACCTCGCGGCAACCAAGAAACTCCTGATCTCACTAACGGTCGCCTCCTGTAATATACAAACGTACGTCCCTGACCGCACGCCGCCCCCCCCCCCCCCCCGGACAACGTGGACCCCACCAGCGAACACCCCATCGTGGACCCCACCAGCGACCGCCCCCAGCCAACCCCAAGCCTGCGCCGCGCGGCAGCCAGCCAACCCCGGGGGACCCAAGTGCTACTTCTGCGGACAGACAAAGCACTCCCGGCAGCGCTGCCCGGCGCGGAGCGCATTCTGCAAGGACTGCGGGAAGAAAGGACGTTTCGCTGCTGTGTGCCAGGCCCGCTCGGTTGCCGCTGTAACCAGGCCCATTGTTCCTGCACCCCCATATGCGACCCATGGCCACCGCCATTTTTGCCCCCGCAACCCACGTGCGCCCCGTGGGCGCCGCCATCTTTCCCACCTCAGGACCCCTGCCCGTCGGGCACCTCATCGGGCAGCTCATCGCCTGCCGACCAGCCAGGTGCCTTCCAACACCAGCTCCAGCTCACCTCCAACATGATTGACCAGTCCCGGCTGCACAACCTCACAACTGCGTCGACGACGGTAAAGGTCGATGGGCACAAGAAATCACGCCTTCTTGACTCCGAGAGCACAGAGAGCTTCATCCACCCAGATACGATAAAGTGCTGCTCACTCGCTGTACACCCCATTAACCAGAAAATCTCCCTGGCCTCCGGATCCCACTTCGTAGAGATCTGGGTGTACTGCACCGTCACCCTCACCATCCAGGGCGTAGAGTTCAGCGACTTCCGGCTCTATGTCCTCCCCAACCTCTGCGCTGCCTTGCTACTCGGCCTGGACTTCCAGTGCAACCTCCAAAGTCTAACCCTGAAATTTGGCGGGCCCCTACCACCCCTTACTGTATGCGGTCTCACGACCCTTAAGGTCGACCCGCCTTCTCGGTTTGCAAACCCCTCCCCGGATTGCAAACCCGTCGCCATCAGGAGCAGACGGTACAGCGCCCAGGACAGGACCTTCATCAGGACCGAGGTCCAGCGGCTGCTGCGGGAAGGCATTATCGAGGCCAGCAACAGACCCTGGAGAGCCCAAGTGGTAGTTGTGAAAACTGGGGTGAATAACAGGATGGTCGTTGACTACAGTCAGACCATCAATCGGTACACGCAGTTCAATACGTACCCGCTCCCACGCATATCTGATATGGTCAATCAGATTGCACAGTACCGGCTCTTCTCGACAGTGGACCTGAAATCTGCCTACCACCAGCTACCCATTCGCAATGCGGACCGCCCGTACACCGCGTTTGAAGCGGACGGCCGCCTTTACCACTTCCTTAGGGTTTCCTTCGGCATCACTAATGGGGTTGCGTCTTCCAACGGGAGATGGACCGACTGGTTGACCGGTATGGACTGTGGGCCACCTTCCCGTACCTGGATAACGTCACCATCTCGGCTATGACCAGCAGGACCACGACGCTAACCTTTCCAAATTCCTCCACACCGCCAAACTCCTCAACCTAACGTACAAGAAGGAGAAGTGTGTGTTCAGCACCAACTGCTTAGCCATCCTCGGCTATGTGGTGCAAAATGGAGTTCTAGGGCCCGACCCCAATCGCATGCGCCCCCTCATGGAACTCCCCCTCCCCCACCCCCACAGCCCGAAGGCCCTCAAACGATGCCTGGGGTTCTTCTCATACTACACCCAGTGGGTCCTTAACTGTGAGGACAAGGCCCGCCCACTCATTCACTCCACCGTTTTCCCCCTGACGGCCGAGGCTCACCAGGCCTTCAACCGCATCAAGGCCGACATCGCCAAGGCCGCGATGCACGCGGTCGACGAGACGCTCCCCTTCCAAGTCGAGAACGATGCATCAGACGTCGCTCTGGCCGCCACCCTCAACCAGGCAGACAGGCCCGTGGCATTCTTTTCACGCACCCTCCATGCCTCCGAAATTCGGCACTCCTCCGTCGAGGAGGAAGCCCAAGCCATTGTAGAAGCTGTGCGGCATTGGAGGCATTACCTGGCCTGCTGGAGATTCACTCTCCTCACTGACCAACGGTCGGTTGCCTTCATGTTCAATAACACAGCGGGGCAAGATCAAAAACGATAAAATCTTGAGGTGGAGGATTGAGCTCTCCACCTACAAATACAAGATTTGGTATCGCCCCGGTACCCAATGCCCTATCCCAAGGTACATGTGCCAGCCCACAAGTGGACCGACTCCGGACACTTCACGACGCTCTCTGTCACCCAGGGGTCACCCGGTTCTTTCACTTCATAAAGGCCCACAATCTGCCCTACTGCATTGAGGTCAGGGCTATCACCAGAGACTGCCAGGTCTGCACGGAGTGCAAACCGCACTTCTACCGGCCTGACCGCGCGCATCTAGTGAAGGCCTCCCGCCCCATTGAATGCCTCAGTGTGGATTTCAAAGGGCCCCTCCCCTCCACCGACCAAAACACTTGCTTCCTTAACGTGGTCGACGAATACTCCAGATTCCCCTTCGCCGTCCCATGCCCCGATATGATGTCTGCCACCGTCATCAAAGCACTCAACACAATCTTCGGCCTGTTCGGTTTCCCCGCTTACATCCACAGCGACCGGGGATCCTCCTTTATGAGTGATGAGCTGCATCAGTACCTGCTCAGCAAGAGCATCGCCTCGAGCAGGACGACCAGCTACAACCCCCGGGGAAACGGGCAGGTGGAGCGGGAGAATGGGACGGTCTGGAAGGCTGTCCAGCTGGCCCTACGGTCCAAAAATCGCCCGGTCTCCCGCTGGCAGGAGGTCCTCCCCGATGCCCTTCACTCCATCCGATCGCTACTTTGCGCGGCGACTAATGCAACCCCCCATGAACGTCTCCTAGCCTTCCCCAGGAAGTCCACCTCCGGGGTTTCGCTCCCAACGTGGTTGGCAGCTCCAGGACCCATTCTCCTCCGCAAGCACGTGCGGCTCCACAAGGCGGACCCGTTGGTCGAGAGGGTAGCTACACCATGAAAACCCGCAGTACGCCTACGTGGCATACCCCGACTGCCACCAAGACACAGTCTCCCTCAGGGACCTGGCACCAGCTGGGCCCCCCCCCCCACCCCCACCCCCCACCCTGCCCCGGTGCCACCGTTCCTCCCCCCAGCGCACCTCACCACAGCCCCCGCTCCATGACGATCCGTCCTCCCCTTGGTCCCACACGGGGATGAAGATGAGGTCTACAAGCTCCCGGAGTCACCGGCGACCGAGCCGACACCTGCATCGCCACTGGGACTGCAGCGCTCACAGCGGAGGATCAAGGCACCCGATCGGCTGAATTTGTGAACTTTCCCCAAAATGTTAACCTTAAAGTGCATGTAAATAGTTTTCCACCCCCACCGCTGGACTCTTTTTGAAAAGGGGGTGAATGTGATAGTCACTGTTGTATATATCACATACGAGGTGTAATACGGTAAGGCTCCTGTACTATAGGTACGGGGGTAGATCCCTGCCTGCTGGCTCCGCCCAGTAGGCGGAGTATAAGTGTGTGCGCTCACAGAGCGGCAGCCATTTCGGCAGCAGCTGCAAGGGGCTTCACATCTCTGCTTAATAAAGCCTCGATTATACTCTTCTATTGTCTCGTCTTAATTGATAGTGCATCAAGAAGAACAAAAGCCTCCCTCCCCCTACTCTGTCCCCAATCACAAACAAAACAGGAACCAAAAAACCTGTGCTCATTACCTAAATTTTTTAAAAAAGCCTCACCTCAACGGTAACAAGCTGCAGACATGTCCATTTCTCCGCTCCCATTAACTAGCTTCAGATAGCAGGGTGACCACCTCCCCACCCCAAGGCAAAATCAAAGATAACTAAAACGTATGGACAGGATTTTTCGGCCGCACCCGTCCAGGACCGGAAATTCCTGCCAGAGGTCAACGAACTTTTACATGGTCCTCGTCCCGTACGTGGCCATCTTGGGGTGGGCGTGCCCAAAAAAATCCATCCCCACATCAGCAGTCAGCCCCCCAACTTTAATACAGAATAAGAGGAAAATAAGCACACAATGCCCCTCCCCTGAACTGCTATGAAAATTAGCAGAGCCATTGTCTTTGTATCTTGACCAATATCACTTAAAGGAGATTGGTTCTAAAAACTTAGCTGCTCACTGTGGCCGAAAAGGTTTGGGGTGGGGTGCACTAATAAGGCCAGAGAATCTCCAAGTAATTTGACCTAATTGATGTCATCTTGATATTTAACTGCTGCCCATGTCTTCATCCCATTAATCACCAGCCAATTGCTGCCTCAAAGCTCTATTATTACAAAGAATCAATTAAGTTTCAATTAACCATATTGTTGCACATTTTCTCATTGGCTCAAACCTTAGAGAAATGAATCATTTTTGTACAGGAGGAAAGTTTGACAACAATCGGAAATCCAGAGTAAACACTGGTTCTGGATTGTTTGGTGGCATTAAATACCAACAAATAAATCTCTTTGACAAGTAAAATAACTATCTCAATATCTTAACATGGATGTATATTCAATTGACTGATTTGAATTAGTTTTTTTCAGTTGACACTTCAAAAAGGTGACAAATTAATGGTTATCAAGCCACCTTTGTGAGCCGCTAGTTCACTATGCGCCTTCCCATGTGTATATTATACAATAACCCTTATACTTTCTGTAGAATCACAGCAATTCAACAAGCAAAGGGAAAAGTAATTTTAATCTTTACAAGGCAATTTCAACTAAAGTGATATACAATAATCACCATTCATGTAAAATTCTTATGCCGTATGACCTTACTATATCTTCTGTATAATTCAATACTGCAGTTAACAAGCGATCAAGAAGAAAAAGGGACTATTGTAACGTTATAAAATCATACTGTCTTGGGCCATGCATGTTCTGGCGCATAGGTCAATCATTGCTCTTTCCTGGCATCACTGCTAGTTCCATTCCAGAGATTTGAGCATGTCATCTGGGCTGACGCTTTGTGAAGAATACTTTCCAGGTCAGTAACCCGTGGGTGCCAGCACCTCAAGCACAAATCTGATGCTCTTGATTAATAAGGGGTTATGGAGAAAAGACAGGAGAATGGGGACGTAGGACATATCAGCCATGATCAAATGGCGGAGCAGACTCGATGGGCTGAATGGCCTAATTTTGCTCCTATAACCTTATGGTCAAAGAGTGCGCCAACGTTAGCGGTGCTAACTTTTGAGGATGTGAATGGTAATATGATTGCAAGTTTGTTCATTATTTCTTTCTCCAAGACAGCAAAATAGTAAATATACTATTTTGTTTATAGCCAAATAATCTGCTGAAAACAGACCATAGTTTATGAAATTATTTTTTTTCCCCACATGAATTGACTGAATCTCAAAAAATCCCAGAACTTTGTGAAGAAAGCAATTCAACTTTTATAAATCTCTACCCAGTTGAAAGACAAGGTGGAATTTATCTAATTATTCTGATTTCTGACGAATGATTCATTCCACCCACTTTGCTTCTGCGTCGAGACTTGAACTCCCTCTCGGAGCAAAACCTTGAGCATTAAAGCTGTGTAGAGGAAATAAAGAGTAGAATTACATTTGTCCTACGGGTATAATTAGTTATGCCACCCATAGTATTCCGTATTTGGAAAAACCTAAATGAGGAAAATCCACATGTGTAAAGTAGAATTTACCAATTTGTGAAAAACAAAGGAATGGGCCCTCTACTTTTCAAGTGCTGTATATTACTTTATTCAAAGTCTATGGTGCATAACTGAGAAACACAGATACTGTACTAATGTGGCTTTTAATGCTGAAATTAAAGTTATAGGAAGACTTCAAGTACAATGAATTCCTGAGACATGTGTTCAACAACATATAAATTGAGAATATTTAAATAAAATTAAAGACATTTAATTAGTTCTTTGCTTGAAAGTAAAATTGCCTTCTAAACACCAGTGTGTTCAGACAAAACAAAAAAGTCAAATACATTCTTTTACAACTAACTGCAACATTAGGTGTAGCCAAAGTACAGTTAAAGTTACTTTGTCTCAGAGTGATTGTAATACCATTGGCAATTAAGCACATCATGGCTAATTTAGCACCCTTGTGTCTTTGGTTACACATTAATTTTTTTCCTTCAGGTTAATAACCTGAGGAATTGAGAGGCACATTTTATAAAGAGCATTTTTAACATCCGAGTTGCAATGGAAGGGGCAATTTTAACTCCAATAATCTCTATGTTCGAAATCTCATACCAGGTCAAAGTCCAACAGGTTTATTTGAAATCACAAGCTTTCGGAGCGTGCCTTCACCTGATGAAGGAGCAGCGCTCCAAAAGCTTGTGATTTCAAATAAACCTGCTGGATATTAACCTGGTGTTGTGAGACTTCTTATTGTGCCTATCCCAGTCCAGCACCGGAATCTCCACATCTTGGAAATTTTGGATTTTGAACAGTTTGGAACATTTTTCATAATCCCCTGGTGTCTGTGTGCAAGATACAGACTGTAAATTGCAATTTGGATCAACAGTTGAAAAAAAATAGAATCAGAATGATATTTACAAAATAAATTAAATTCTTGTGTTCTGCAACCTGCTCCTACAGTTGATTGCACAATTCATGCATTGTTTGACTAACAATTAAGTTTAGTGTTAACAGAAAATATACAACTTCAGACCAACAAATTTCAATCTTTCCAGATTCATTCGTGATGTGGGAGGCAAAAAAGTTCAATTATCTAAATTTCCATGAATAAAAGGTTATCACCACTGATTCCACACTAGTGTAACTGATTCCACACTAGTGTAATACACTCTTCTTACAAGGAGTAAATAACTTGGCTACACTCCACCCATAATAGCTGAAAGATGTAAAATCTGCCCCTAAATTCTTTTGATCAAGCCTCAACAGGCTAATTTCCAACTCATAAGGCTCTGTTGTGACAGACATGTCTCACACCAAGCCAATTTATTAAACAGTCCATTCCTCACATGGGCTTCATGATGTCTTCATCCATTTATATCAACCTCTATACATATAGATAATTAGTCTGTCCAAAATTGCCACGAGCCAAGTTTAGATGTGATGACATTAGTAAAATGTCAGTTTTTGCCAAAGCGGGAAGAGCAGCCTTCAAAAATGTAATATGCCTACAAAGGTACAGGCTACACAGTATTTACCTGATTACTTTTCCTACAAATTCTGAACAATTTAGGTTTAATCAAGTTAAGAAAATAATTTTACCAGCATTTCTGATGGAAGTGATGTCATTGACATCCATCTGTTGTGAATAGTAATGATCGGGCAAGATTTCTATATTGTTCATTTTAACACAGTCCAGGTAAAGCCTAATATATTGTTTAGTCTCCATCGTATTTAGAAGTTTAAGGTGACATTAGAAGCTTAAGGCGGCATTATTTTTAATACCTAAAATTCAACATTGTGCAATGTAATTAAAAATTCTGGATTTTGCATTTTTATAACTGTCATGATGCCATATAGCTTTAATCTTGCATCTTTTTTCTTGCAAGAGCTTTTAAATTTCAAATGTGCATGGAGCACAGGAAAGTACTAACAAGTTACACGATAAATGGAACAAGGAATGGATTTTTGAGCCAAGGTTGTCACTAAAGTGCAAATTTCAATGATGGGGATACAACAGAGGCCAGGGATTGTCTTGGAGCAGGTGGGGGAAACCTTGGGAAAAAGTGGCAGGAGAAATACCCTGGGATATTCTTGCATGTTTAATGATCAGAGCATTATTGACAGAGGGCTGAACGCACATTATCTGCCCTGATGGTTGAGGATGAAACGAGGCACAAGGAGATCAAAAGGAAGCAGAAAATGTAAATACCTTCATTGAATTTGACACTTGATCACCGCAAGAAAAAAATTACGGAGAATTAAGAAGTCACAAGTTAAAAAGGGAAATATTCTAACATTTGGATCCTTTTCAACTTATGCATACAACTTTGAAAATGTCTAAAGTAGCTGCAACATTTAACTAAAAACTGGAACCTAGATTTCTAGCTCAGTGGAAAATGAACCCTTTTTAACCCAACATTGTGCTTAAGAACCATGCCTGATTTTTGAATTTACTTCTATTCAAAAGCGAATACCACAATGACAATTACCTAAATACATTTACTAACTTGCTCATTTAACATTTAGAGCCATACCAAGATCCTCTCAAATTAAATATGAATCCTTCCAGAACTGTTGCCACACTAAGCGAGCTTTACTAGTTATCATTTGCATTATCAATTGTCAATAGTTTACAAATGAAGACCACAGTTTAAACAAGAGTTTATAATGCAACAATTAATACCCGTCAATATAAATTTAATCTGTATAATATTTAGGATTCTAGCAAACAAATAGTTCGTGGTTCACAAAAAGGGCCAAAACGCCCATAAATGTCCTTTGCTCTAACTGTAAAATAATACTTGCTTCCAAGCTCAAATTGAGTCAAAGTGCAAGCCATTGGAAGAGGAAGGGCTTTTATTTCTCCAATTATTTTCCACTGTGATGAACACTTCAAATTGGGGTCTTCATGATATGCATACAACTGATAAGAGTGTACAGGGGCACATATCTGTTTAACATCTGTGATATTCCAGGAGAGTGCAATTCCTTTTGGTTTTCTCACTTGTGCCAGATTTAGTTCAGGCTTCTGGGGAGGACTTGTATTATCAGCTTCAGGAGGTAAATCAGATGTTGTCTGTATCTTGGATAGTGGAGCAGGTTGCACAGATTTAACAGAAACCTACATAATACAGAATTATTAAAGTAATTATCTATTTAAATCGATAAACTTTATAGTATGCAGTATTGCAAACATGCCACATCTTTGAAAATATGGCAAATAGTTTTTAAAAAATATATATTTATTAAAGTTTTTAACACAATTTTTCTCCCTTACAAACAATAACCCCCCCCCCCCAGTAACAAAAAAAACCCGAGAAATCGCGCAGAGCAAGATATATACATGGCAAAATTATATATTTACACAGCTTTGTACACTGGCCCTCACCCATACGTGCCAGTTTCCCCAACCCTTCATGTTATCTCTTGCTCATCCACCCTCCCAGGCAGTCCCCCCTTTCTTCTACCCCCCCCCCCCCCCCGCCCCCCGCCCCAAGGTTGCTGTTGCTGCTGACCGACCTTCCTCTAACCCTCTGCTAGATAGTCTAGGAACGGTTACCACTGCCTGTAGAACCCCTGCGCAGACCCTCATAAGGCGAACTTAATCCTCTCCAACTTTATGAACCCACCCATATCATTTAACCAGGCCTCCAGGCTGGGGGGGCTTCGCCTCCTTCCACATTAGCAAGAGCCTTCGTCGGGCTACTAGGGACGCAAAGGCCAGAATGCCAGCCTCTTTCCCCTCCTGCACTCCCGGTTCGTCCACTACTCCCAATATTGCTAGCCCCCAGCTTGGCTTGACCCGGACTTTCACCACCTGAGATATTGCTCCCGCCACTCCTCTCCAGAACCCCTCCAGTGACGGGCATGACCAAAACAAATGGACATGGTTCGCCGGGCTCCCTGAGCACCTTCCACATCTGTCCTCCACCCCAAAGAACCTACTCAACCCCGCCCCCGTCAAGTGCGCTCTGTGGACCACCTTAAATTATATCAGGCTGAGCCTGGCACACGAGGAGGAGGAATTAACCCTACCTAGGGCATCAGCCCACAGACCTTCCTCGATCTCCTGAAATATGGCAAATTCTTCACACTTACTTAAGATTATTCTCCAGCTCTTTAGTTTCCGTCAAGTACCATACATAATTTTCTAACCAAGAGGGTGCTTGTCCTGCTTGTAAAGTACCAGGAACTGGGAGCTACATTGAAGAACAGGGCCTCAAAGATGATAATTCCAAAGCCATGTGCAGATTAACTTGGGATAAATAGATTTAGGAGGGGAACATATGGCTAAAGGAGTGGTGTATGAAAGAGCTGGTGCTGGAAAGAGGAGTTATATTATACAAGGCACTGGCATCAGTATTATGACAGGAAGAAGCTGTACCATTGGAACAGGCTTTATCTGAACGGGACTCGAACCAGGGATTCCAGCAAAAAGGATAACAAGTGCGGTCTCAAGGAGCTTAAAGTAGTGAAGTGGGGGGAGAGCCCAGGTGGAAAAGTTAAAATACATAGTTTGAAAACAGACAAGCTAAGGAAGAGAATAGAGCATGTCAGAAATTCTGGTAAACTAATAGATGTAAAGTAAAGTATGAAATGTGAAAGCTAAACATCAGAGCAAAAGGACAGGTTAGAGTGCGTGGCCTAAATAAATGCTTTTAAAAGTTCATAAGGAATGAATTAAATGAACTGCAGCACAATTTCAATGTGGAGGGTATGGCATGGTAGCCATTATTAATACATGGTTCCAAGTCGGTCTGGATTGGTAAGCAAATATACCAGGTTATTAGGCATACAAGAGAAAAGGTATATGCAGACTAACAAGTCAGAAAGATGTGATTTTGTTTTTCTGTGTCTGGGATAATTTTCTGCAGAAATGTCCCAGAACCAACAAGGGGGATCTTCCAGCTTCATCGTCATTGAGGATGTCCATCATCTAGCCTCCGGATATCCATCTTTTTCAAGAGGTCAATCTTGTATTTTCAGGGTTCAACACTAGGTGATGGATATTGGGTGCCTTTTCAATATGGCGATCAGATAGGATGGTGCCTGCCCCGTCATGGGATATGGCGTAAAACTCCCAGCTGCATAATTAGGTTGCGGCCGGAGGATTCTGCGACCCCCCGCGGAGAATCCCGCCCATGGTGTGGTTTCCCTCCAGCCTCCGCAGCAGTAAACGTCCCATGGCACTGCCAAGGGACTTACTCCCAGGTGGGAGAATTCCCCAGTTAGGAGAATTCCGGCCAAATATTCTATATGTAGGTAAAACTGACATCAATGGGATGAGAAGTAGACACCTGGAGTGATCAAGCCAAATCTATTAATGGGCAAAATAACAGATTCATGAATCAGAAGCTGATTCATAGGGCTGGCACACTATTTGCCTAAAAAGGAAACCTGGGTAGCACAGTGGTTAGCATTGCTGCCTCACGGCGTTGAGGTTCCAGGTTCGATCCCGGCTCTGTCCGTGTGGAGTTTGCACATTCTCCCCGTGCTTGCATGGGTTTCGCCCCCACAAGCCAAAAATGTGCAGGGTAGGTGGATAGACCACGCTAAATTGCCCCTTAATTGTAAAAAATGAATTGGGTATGCTAAATTTTTAAAAAAAGAAACCCGATCTGGCATGATCGTATTAAATGGTGGAGTATACTCGAAGGGCTGAATGGCCTAATCCTGCTTCTAATTCTTATGTTCTTTGAAACAGAGCCATGGAAAACTGTAGAGGTAAGAGACAAGAGAAAAATAATATACAGGAATGTAAAACAAAAATAAATCCTGCCATGAGAAAAACAACAAACAGCAAAGAGTGGCAAAACAAATAGCATGAGCTACAAAAATGGAGTATGAAAAGAAACTTGTAAGCGATATGAAAATCAACACAAAAAATCTTTTGCAATTACATTTGGAAAAAGGTATCAGAAGCACTGTGTATCCTATGAAAACTGTAGATGGTGATAACTGTCAATGAAAATAAAGAAATGGCAGACATGCTGAATAATTACTTTGTGTGACTACTTACACAAAGCACTGACACAAAGTAATTGTTCAGCATATCTGACCCACTACTTCACCATCACTGACCCACTAGTGAAGAAAGAAGATGGACCTCCTGAAAAAGATGATGGATCTCTGGGATTGCGGAGGTCAGAAGAAAGACACCCTCAATGACTATTATTAGGATACCAGACCAACCCCAACATTTTGTTAGGATGCCGGACAAGACCACCAATTATTTTTCAATTGGAGGATGGCACGGTGGCGCAGTGGTTAACACTGCTGCCTACAGTTTTGAGGACCTGTGTTCGATCCCGGCACCGGGTCACTGTCTGTGTAGAATTTGCACATTAATTTGCCAGGATAGCAGTGCCAATGTGCCTGGGTGCCAACTGGAGCGTGAGTGTACTACCCTGTCCTGACCACACAGGGATCGGGCCCATAGGTGCCCTTTCCTTAAAAGGTGGGGATGGGGAGAGGGGGTGGGCTTGATGATTCTCTGAGAGGTATGTTGGGACGGGGACGGGGTGGGGGGTTGGGTCCAGAGGCTGTGGTGGAGGAACAGGTCAAAAGATTGGGGCGGCATTTAAAAATGACTGCCCAATGGGCAAGGTGAGTGTGGCCTCGACGAGGCGGGGGCGCTTTCCCGGTCGAGGCCAAACAAACGTCATAACAAACGTTAGATAGCAGTGTCATTCTTGGCGTGGCAGGCGCCGAGAAACGCTCCTCTGTATGTGCCCTGAATGGGACTCTGTTTTTTTGCATGTTAAATTGCGCCCAAATATCATTTGGCCGCAGGGTCACATTTTAGTGCAATAATTAGTAATTAGTTAGTCTCATTGACAATAAATCCAAGGGAAGAGACAAGCCAATTAATATAATAAACATTTAACAACATGATTTTTATGCAATGCCAAAAAATAAAAATCAGCTCTCGTAAATTAAAATATTCTTTTGAGATGAGTACTATATGGTGGTGTAATCCTTCATGCATTTTTTTTGAGGCTCACCTAATTAAAAAAAAAGGTATGCTTGCGTTGTGTGACCAGTGTCACTTTGGCATTGTCACACTGAAAAGTTCTCCACAGAAATCCAGCTTGGGAGTTCTAAACCTAAAGTTACATCTTTACTACAGGATTTTCTTCATCTTAGAAATACCAATGGAGGATTGCCTATTTGTCCTGCAAGGTAATTTCAAGATGATTTTGTACAACCAGCCCTTGTATTTTCCATCATTTGTGAAAACTGAGGAGCTAAAAAGTGGATTATAATCTGGGGAATATCAGTGGAAGCAGAATGACTGAATAATTTAAGATTGAACAGTTTTAAGATGCCCAATTCTGTTTGGAGATAGTCTTGCATTGTACAGAAAGGAAAGGTCATACACAGAAACATACATAGAAAATAGGAGGAGGAGGAGGTAATCCATTCATGCTGTTCTTAAATAATCTTAAACGCGTGCTTGTGAAAATATAACACTTTATAACATGCTTATTATTAACATGCTTTTCGAAGTACTGGCAATTTAAACATATTTACAATTTTTTCATAATTACTTGCCTGAGGATGCTGTGATTGTTGATCCATCATAGGGTCAGCTGGCTTTAGATTTTCAGTCATCACATTATTTCCTCTCATTGGTCCACCTAAACAAACATGTGTATTTATTGCTTGCAGTGGCTGATTTTATTAGTGTTTTATTTTGGGCTGTAAAGTAGATATTAAAGCATATGGGGGTTTAAGTTAGTTTAAGTTTGAATAATGAAAACAAAAATTAAATCCATCAGTGCCAAAGCAAAATTTTAGTGCTCTTTTTACACCGAGATTTCTTGATTGGGAAAGAACTTGCTGATATAACACTCACACAGATGTACTAAGTGAGACTAGTCTAACTGATGAAGTGCAAACTACAGAAACTGGAGCTGAATACACATTCTTATTGAATGGTTGCAAAAGCTTAAAAGTGTCATGAAGCAGTAGGAGTTTGGGATAAAGTCCATTCTGGTCCCCAAACTGCCAATGTCTCAAGGCACATACAATTCATGACAGAACCACAGAAAATATAGTGCAGAAGAGGTCCTACGGCCCATCGAGTCTGCACCTACACATGAAAAGCACCTGACCTACCTATCTAATCCCATTTGCCAGCACTTGGCCCATAGCCTTGAATGTTATGTCGTGCCAAGTGCTCATCCAGGTAATTTTTAAAGGATGTGAGGCAACCTGCCTCTATAATAATAATTTTTATTGTCACGAGTAGGCTTACATTAACACTGCAATACTGTGAAAATCCCCTAGTCGCCACATTCCGGCGCCTGTTCGGGTACACAGAGGGAGAATTCAGACTGTCCAAATTGCCAAACAGCATGTCTTTCGGGACCTGTGGGAGGAAACCGGAGCACCCGGAAGAAACCCACGCAGACATAGGGAGAACTTGCAGACTCCACACACAGAGATCCAAGCCGGGAATGGACCCTGGACCACCCTCCCAGGCAGTGCATTTCAGACCTTCACTACCCTCTGGATAAAAAGGTTTTCCTCAAATCTCCCCTAAACCTCTAGCCCCTCACCTTGAACTTGTCTCACCTCGTGAGTGACTCTTCAACTAAGGGGAACAGTTGTTTCCCATCTACCCTGTCCATGCCCCGCATAATCTTGTACACCTCAGTTAGGTCGCTCCTCAGTCAGCCCCAACGAAAACAACCCAAGTCTACCCAACCTCTCTAACATTAACATTGCAATGAAGTTACTGTGAAAAGTCCCTAGTCGCCACATTCCGGTGTCCGGTGCCTGTCCGGGTACACAGAGGGAGAATTCAGAATGTCCAAATTACTTAACAATACCCGGAGGAAATCCATGCTGACACAGGGAGAACATGTGTTCTACTCCACACATCATTAGCGGGCCTGATCTGGTATTCTCCGGGGCCTCCGCGATACTCTGCCGGGAGGAATAACCAACGGCATGTTTCACTTTGTGGTTTCAAAAATTGGGAAGTAGGCACCATGATCAATGAGGGAGAGAGAGAGGAGGTAGGACTTGCAGAGGCACGACCATGGGCTGCTGGTCCTGTCCCTGGCAGGGCTGGCTGGGGGGAGAGACAGCAGGAGTGACCAGGGGATGGACCATTTAACCCCCCCCCCCCATGGGACCGGGGAGACCAAGCACGGAATGCCATTGCAGTGGCCTGCAAGGCAGCCACCTTGTTGCGCACCCCACTGACCTCCCTCCGTGGCTGTGCAGAGTGACACTGGCCGTATGGGTGCCCCCACACCACCACCCGCAACCCTGCCCCACTCTCCACCCTGAGGTCCACCGCCCACCCCACCAACTCCCCTCCCCTCCAACCAGCTGCCACCCAGCATGTGGCCACCCAAGGGCAACGCCCATGTGGTAAACCACTGTTGCACCTGTATTAGGTAATGCAAGGTAGGACCTGTACTACAGGTTCGCCGAGTCCCTGCCTGCTGGCTGGCTCCGCCCAGTAGGCGGAGTATAAATATGCGTGTCCTCCATTCAGCAGACATTTTGGCAGTTGCTGTGGGAGGCCACACATCTTAGAGCAATAAAGCCTCCGTTGTATCCAACTCTAGTCTTTATTCAATTGATCATGCCTCAATTTATTGCTCTAAGATTTTCTAAAAGATGGACCTCCGAAACAAACCAGATCGCCTGCAGCTGGATCCGCAATCAAGCGACGCCAAAAAGGACTATAATCACTGGCGAGCTTGCTTAGAGGCGTACATCAACTCAGCGACCACCCTTGTTCCGGACGCTCAGAAGATACAGATCCTGTAAGGTTGAGCTCCAACGTGTTTCCGCTGATCCAGGAAGCCCCGAGCTACGCCGACGCCATGGCGCTTCTCAAAGAAATCTACGCACAGAAAACGAACACATTCTTCGCCAGGCACGGACTCGTCACTCGCTCTCAACTCCCTGGTGAGTCCATAGAAGACTTCTGGCGGGCCCTAATCCCACTCGTCCAGGACTGTGGCTGTCAGTCCGTTACGGCCACCAAACATTCCAACCTTCTTATGCGGGACGCGTTTGTAACGGGGATTGGGTCAGACCTCATACGCCAAAGACTATTAGAAGGGGCCACGCTCGACCGAGATGAAACAAAGAAGCTAGCGCTCTCCATGACGGTTGTCTCACGAACATTCAGGCCTACACCACCAGCCGCGCGGCCCACCCCTCCTGGACCCCACAGACGGCCGCCACAGCGGGGGCCTTACACAGCCAGTACGCCTGCGCCACACGCCAGCCCGCACACCCCGGTTGTCCCCGATGTTACTTCTGCGGCCAGCAGAAGCACCCTCGCCAACGCTGCCCGGTCCGCGCTGCCCTTTGCAAGACTTGCGGCAAAAAGGGGCACTTCGCCGCGGTGTGCCAGGCCCGCGCAGTCGCCGCTATCGCTCCCACCTCCTTAGCCTACACACAATGGGTGCAGCCATCTTCATCTCCCTGGACTATGCGCAGCCAGTGGGCGCCGCCATCTTCAGCTCCCCAGACCACGCGCGGCTAGTGGGCGCCGCCATCTTCACCTCCCGGGGCCAGGCGCGGTCAGTGGGCACCGCCATCTTCACCTCCCGGGGCCAGGCGCAGTCAGTGGGCACCGCCATCTTCACCTCCCGGGGCCAGGCGCGGTCAGTGGGCACCGCCATCTTCTCCCCCCTCAGTCCACATGCGGCCCATGGGCGCCACTATCTTGTTCAACCCCTGCAACGTGCGGCCCATGGGCACCGCCATTTTGTTCCCCGCAAGATCATCAGGCGCCGCCATCTTGTCTCCCCCACGGGACATGGACATCGACAGCATTCCAGGACCTGGGCCCCCCAGCGTCCGACGTCAGCGACAACCGATCACGACTCACCTCATGACGATCGACCAGTTTCGTCCGCACAACCTGGCCACCGCATCGACCAGTGTGAAAATCAACGGCCATGTGACCTCTTGGCTGCTGGACTCCGGGAGCACCAAAAGCTTCATACACCCGGATACGGTAAGGCGCTGCTCCCTCGCGGTACACCCCGCCAACCAAATAATTTTCCTGGCCTCCGGATCCCATTCAGTGGTGATCCGGGGGTTCTGCATGGTCACACTCACGGTCCATGACGTAGAATTCAGCGGTTTCCGCCTCTACGTCCTCCCTAACCTCTGCGCTGCCCTACTACTTGGCCTGGACTTCCAGTGTAACCTCCAGAGCCTAACCCTCATATTCGGCGGGCCCCTATCACCCCTCACAGTGTGCGGCCTCACGACTCTAAAGGCCGATCCACCTTCCCTCTTCGCCAATCTATCCCCGGATTGCAAACCCGTCGCCACCAGGAGCAGACGGTACAGCACCCAGGACAGGACCTTCATCCAGTCCGAGGTCCAGCAGCTGCTTCGGGAGGGCATTATTGAGGCCAGCAACAGCCCCTAGAGAGCCCAAGAGGTAGTCTTTAAAACTGGGGAGAAACACAGAATGGGCATGGACTACAGCCAGACCATCAATCGGTTCCCGCAGCCCGACGCGTACCCCTTCCCACGCATATCTGATTGGTCAATCAGATTGCGCAGTACCGGGTCTTCTCAACGGTAGACCTCAAATCCGCCTACCACCAGCTCCCCATTCGTAAATCAGACCGTCCATACACCGCTTTCGAGGCGGACGGTCATCTCTATCACTTCCTCAGGTTTCCCTTCGGCATCACTAACGGGGTCTCGGTCTTCCAAAGGGAGATGGACTGAATGGTCGACCAGTACGGTTTGCGGGCCACCCTCCCGTATCTAGACAACGTCACCATCTGCGGACATGACCAGCAGGACCACGATGCCAACCGTGCCAAATTTCTCCACACCGCCACTCTCCTCAACCTCACCTACAACAAGAAGTGCTCAGCCATACTCGGCTATGTGGTCCAGAACGGGTTCTGGGGCCCGATCCCGACCGCATGCGCCCCCTCATGGAGCTTCCCCTCCTCCACTGCCCCAAGGCCCTCAAACGCTGCCTGGGGTTCTTCTCGTACTATGCCCAGTGGGTCCCAAACGATGCGGACAAGGCCCGCCCACTCATTCAGTCCACCCATTTTCCCCTGACGGCCGAGGCACAGCATGCCTTCGCCCGTATAAGAGCCGATATCGCCAAGGCCGGGATGCACACAGTAGACGAGACACTGCCCTTTAAAGTAGAGAGTGACGCATCGGACGTCGCCCTCGCCGCCACCCTCAATCAGGTAGGCAGACCCGTGGCATTTTTTTCCCTGCACCCTTCATGCCTCAGAAATTCGCCACTCATCCGTCGAAAAAGAGGTCCAAGCTATCGTTGAAACTGTGCGGCATTGGAGGCATCAGCTGGCCGGCAGGAGATTCACTCTCCTCACTGACCAACGGTCGGTAGCCTTCATGTTCAATAACACACAGCGGGGCAAGATCAAAAACGATAAAATCTTGCGGTGGAGGATCAAGCTCTCCACCTATAATTACGAGATTATGTATCGCCCTGGCAAACTCAACGAGCCCCCAGGTGCCCTATCCCGAGGTACATGTGCCAGCGCACAAGTAGACCGACTCCGGACCCTGCACTACAGCCTTTGTCACCCGGGAGTCACAAGGTTGTACCATTTCATTAAGGCCCGCAACTTGCCCTACTCTGTCGAGGAAGTACGGATAATCACCAGGGACTGCCAGGTCTGTGCGGAGAGCAAGCTGCACTTCTACTGGCCGGATCATGCGCACCTGGTGAAGGCCTCCCGCCCCTTTGAACGCCTCAGCGTGGATTTCAAAGGGCCCTACCCTTCCACCGACCGAAACACGTATATTCTCAGTGTGGTCGATGAGTACTCCAGGTTCCCCTTCGCCATCCCATGCCCCGACATGACATCTGCCACCGTCATCAAAGCCCTAAACACTATCTTCGCTCTGTTCGGTTTCCCCGCCTTTATCCAGTGACAGGGGATCCTCATTCATGAGCGATGAGCTGTGTCAGTTCCTGTTCAGCAGGGGTATCGTCTCCAGCAGGACGACCAGCTATAACCCCCGGGGAAACGGGCAGGTAGAGAGGGAGAACGGGACGGTATGGAGGGCCGTCCAACTGGCCCTACGGTCCAGGAACCTCCCAGCCTCTCACTGGCAGGAGGTCTTCCCTGATGCACTCCACTCCATTCGGTCACTGCTGTGCACTGCTACTAACACACCCCATGAACGTCTTTTTGCCTTCGCCAGGAAGTCCACATCCGGGGTGTCGCTCCCGACTTGGCTCGCAGTTCCAGGACCAGTCCTGCTCTGTAGGCACGTCCGCCTCCACAAGGCGGACCCGTTGGTGGAAAGGGTGCAATTGCTCCATGCCAACCCCCAGTATGCCCACGTGGCGTACCCCGACGGCCGCCAAGATACTGTCTCCCTCAGGGACCTGGCACAAGCAGGTTCCAGACACCCACAACTCTCCGGCCCGGCGCCACCCTCCCCTCCCCCGGCGCTCCCAGCATTAAACCCACAAGGACCATCCGTCCTTCCGGTGTCCACGCCCGAGGATGAAGAGGATTTCGGCACGCTCCCGGAGTCACCGAACATCAGGTCAGCATCCACATCGCTGCCACCGCTACGTCGCTCCCAGCGGAACATCAAGGCACCAGATCGGTTAAATCTCTAACTGGCACCGGATTTCAAAAGACCATTCTTTTTCTGATAAAATACTGTAAATATAAAATCATTGCTGTATATAGTTCTCCACCACCCCCGCCGGACTCAATTTTAACGGGGTGAATGTGACGAATGTGATATAAAATAGTTACTTTAGAGATATTAGTTAATGTAATGTAGAGGTAGGCCAGTCTAATTCTGGTGAGTTCACAGACAAAGGATTTCAGACCGCATGGCAAAGCAGGAAGAGGTGTGTCCACCAAAGGAGGAGAAAAGGATGCTGGGTAATAGGGGCCAGAGGAAGGGATTGGAAGTGAGCCAATCAGAATATATCAACAGGTCAGGAGGGATATAGGATGACCTATGGGCATCGTGTATGTGAAACTTGATGCCATTTGAATGTATCAGTACAGACTCCTTTGTTCCACATCCTCACTTGATTCCAGAGGTCTACGGAGCAGGATGTGCTTCGTGCTCCTGAGAATTGAGGAAAGCTTGCAAGCTAAATAAAATAACTAATGCTGTACCTGCAAATCCATCTCTACTTTTATTGAGGCCAGACTGACGGGTAAAGAAACTTGGGATTTGACAATTGGTGCCGAAAACCCGGGATTTCTCAAGACGGTTCTGACCAACTGCGAAATCAGAATTAGACTGATTATGAACAGGAGGATGGGGAAAAAGGGCCCACAAATGTAGAGCTGGAAAATGACCACGCATTGATTTTTCCCCTCTTCTTATCGTCTGATTAGTCTGGTCACTCGCGGTTGGTACGGAAAGATCGTCTCGACAAAATCAAAGGTCAGTCTGGGGATTAGCAAATTAAACTGATGGGATATTATAATTGATAGTTCAGTTTTGGGTTAATTGTGTTGTTGACGACTGATGTGATTTCAGCAGATGAGGGGTCAGTTAAATAAGTGTTTTTAAATCTGAAGATGGTTCAACTCCATGTGTGAGTTCTGATTCGGCTTGGGTTAGGTTATGGGTTGATGTGACATCTAAAATTGAAGATGGTTCAACTCCATGTGTGAGTGTTTTAAATATATAGTTGATTAAGCTAAAATTGTACCCTTGGACTGTAGTGGCGAAGGGCGCAGTTCTGAGGACTAGTTGAGATTGTGGGGAATGCTGCATATTGGTTGAAGCAGAAGTCTCTCAAAGGGTTAACAAGAGCAGTCAAAGTTAAAGACGACAGACTGTGCTTCTCACTCAGGCCTTGAGATAACAGCAGCAGCCTGTAGTGTAATCGGATACCTTTCCTTTGAGTCAGTGAACTCCAGCAAAGTTACGTTTTGAATTAATTAAAGGAAACCAGTGGGTTTCTCCACCTCTTTGATAAAAGTTATTATTTTCGAAAGCAATTGATTGAAATTGCCAGAATCTTAAGTTTTACTTACTTGAAATAATGTTTATCTCATTTTATTTGTGAATTAATAGAAACTTAAAGAAGATCACTAACACCATTTTAAAAAGTGTAAATCTGGAGATGATAGTTGACTTTGCCAACATTTTTGTGAATGTAAGAAAAACTTGTTAAAAGAAAAATTGTTAAGATAAAGAATTAATTAAGTTGTAAATGTTATACAAGTTGTGTTAAGCAAATCGTAAATTTAGTTCTGAGTTGAGATCAGAGCTAAGCTTGCAAGTTGCAGTAATTCAATTTGAATTTTCAAACATTTTTAAGTTTTAAAAGAACACTGTTAGAACCTTTTCAATCATTTTGCCAAGAAAAAAAACAAAAAAAAACGCGCAAGTAGAGACAGGAAAGTCTCGGGTCATACAAAAGATGAGCTACGTAGTTCAATGGCTGGCCTTGAATTGACAGAAAATGATAAATTCAATAATTTAGAAAAGTCACTAAAAGTTCCGACTGCACCTGTAGCATTGTCTGCACTAATTCCAGAACCACCAGAGTATAATAATTTATATCCAGTCACTGCTCCCCAGATTTCAATCATGCCAGTAACTCAAGCCCTTTTGGGTGATAGTGTGGGTCCTGATTTACCATCTTCACGATCAGTAGAGAAAGAGGAGCTCTGTTCCGCAAGCCCAGTTAGCTCTAGGACCAGATCTCGGACAGCGAGAGAAGGGCTTGATTCTAACCAGAAACAATTAAGCATACCACCTAAATCCCTCCAAACCAAGGGGAAACCGCAAATTTCAGAACAAAGGGAGCTGCAACAGATGATTTTGAAGAGAAAGAACTCCCTCTAGTGACAGGGAGGGACGTCGAAGTCTTGGAAGAACCAGAGGAAATAGCTAGAGTGCTCCCTGGTGACACTCGGAGACAGTTGCCGATTAGGAAGATACCAATCACCTAAATTATGCTAGCCACGCCGCACTTCAGCAAGCCCATGCGTTAGACGATAGACGGACACAGATCCTGAATGCGCTGAATAGCACATTTCAAAAGCCCATAAATATTTCTGCTATCTTAGACCTAAAACCTAAGAAGACTGAAGAGCCAGAGGAATTTCTGGAGCGTTTTAATGAAATCTACCGTGGGCAGTCAGGCGACTTGCCATATCAAAATGGTCAGAATTCCCCTCAATATTGTGCTCTGTTAATGCATTGCCTACCACCTTCTGTGGCTACTGCTGTGAAATGTAATAACATGAATTGGACAGAGAATGACCCTTCCCAGATGGCAAGGGCAGTCAGATTTTATTGGAAGGAGGGTGTAGGCCAAGAAGGAGGCTCAGTTACAAAGGTTAAGACTGAGTTATGTAATGAAAAAAGATGATCTGCGACCCCAACAAGCGGCAGAAATGGTAGTTTACCAGCAGGAGCCCCAATATTGTGACTTTGGGTGGGTGGATCAGCGAGGGGGAGGATATCAAACCCACCCAAAGGGACCCTCAGCTCCTTTTTATGGCCCACCGTATGCATCAACAGCTTTACAACCGCCGCCCCCTCTGAGGGGCCATTGGTCTACTGGGAGAAGAGGACGGGGCAGATATAGAGGGAGCAATGCATGTTTTAATTGCGGCCGTGCAGATCACAGGCAACAGGAATGCCCCTTTAAAAGACAGGCAGTAGAAGGAGATTATCCGACCCAAAGGAGGGGGTACCCACCAAGGGGAGGACAGACGAGATACACTGACTTCTCCCAGGCAAACCCTTTCCCAACACAGGATTGACTAGCTAATTTAGTCATAAGGACTCTCCAATCGGACAGGGAACCTATTATCTCTCTGCAGACAGGAGATCAACATCACTCATTTGTAATCGACACTGGAGCAGCCATGTCTTCTGTGCAATCAGAACTTCGACTACCACTATCCGACCACATGCAGCAATTGTCGGGGTTCGAAGGACAGGTGTGTGAGTATCCTATTTCTGAACCTGTGACAGTCACTTACGAGAATAAGTCTGCAGATCATCAGTTTGTAGTGACTACTGGATTGGACTGTAACTTGTTGGCCCAAGATTTACTGTGTATCTTCCAGCTACAGCTAGAGTGCGGAGACGAGGGGGTAACGGTTAAATCATGGAGGATGAGATAACAGTGCTATATTTCTATCACCCCCAGTGGTGGACGTTAGACATTGAACATTCACTGCATCACGTTACCCTGGCCTATGACAGAACCGGACAAACAGGGAGTTGGAGGACAAATACCGGCCATTAATTGGGACCGAATGGCCAGTCAAAGGTACAGCCACAGTCAGGGGAAAAGAATGTACAGCCGATTTTGTTACAATACCACCACATTTATGGCCACAGTCAGCTTCGGTAAGCCCTCATATTACACGTCAGGTCCACGACCAGTACCATGCCAGGGATCTGGGGCAAATGGTAAGGAGGGCAGTGGATCATTCGGATCCAACAGAGTACGCACTTCAAGTCATGCCGGACGGCACTGCCATAAAATATTTTGAGGTCCCTGAAACAATTAACACTCGACTGCAGCATCACTGGGGACATGATGTTTTGGAATATGTCAATCCACAGGTCTGGGCGAAATACCCATCACAAGTGGGAAAGACAAATGTTACACCTATAAAGGTAACGATTAAGGATCATGTAAAGCTACCTTCCATTCGGCAATACCCCCTGAAATCCCAAGCTGCTCCGTCTATAGACAAATTAATTCAAGAGCTGTTGCAACAGGGTATTTTGGTCCCTTGCCAATCAGAATGTAACACCCCCATACTTGCTGTGCCTAAACCAGCCAAACCAGACCAGTACCGATTAGTACAGGATTTACGTTCAATCAATGCCATCGCATAGCCGTTACATGCTCTCACCCTCCAACAGGATATTACGGTGTATAGCTCCCACTCGGTCATCGCACTACTGAGGCAACTGCAGACTCGGCATCTTACCGCAGCTCGTCAGAATAGGTATGAGATATACCTTTTGAACAATCCACGTCTGACATTTAAATATTGTACCACTATCAATCCAGCCTGTTTTCTTAGCGGTCCCCCTGTCCATGAGGACGCACCTGGTCACGACTGTTTAGCCTTGATTCAGGAAACTACAACAATAAGGGACGATCTGAGAGATATTCCGTTAGAACAACCTGACATGATTATGTATGTTGATGGCAGTGCATTAATAAGCCCCACTGGCCGGAGATTGTCCGGTTATGCAATCGTAGAACAGGATGGTCTGATTCTAGAAGCGGCAGCTTTCCAGACCCCTTATTCAGCTCAACAAGCCGAACTTTTTGCCCTCACCCGTGCATGTATACTTAGGGTAGATCGTCGGGTAAATATTTACACTGACTCCCGATATGCTTTTGGGGTAGTTCATGACTTCGGACAACTCTGGAAGAATAGGGGATTCCTTACCTCGGCAAGCACGGAAATATCCCACCGGGGTTTAGTTAATGACCTACTGCAGGCCCTCCTTATGCCCGCGCAGATTTCCGTTATTAAATGCGCTGCCCACACAAATGGTAAGACCCCAGTTGACGTTGGTAATGAACAAGCAGATTGTGCAGCGCGGACAGCCGCGCAAATTCAGCAAGTGATAACAAAGAACAAAGAAATGTACAGCACAGGAACAGGCCCTTCGGCCCTCCAAGCCCGTGCCGACCATGCTGCCCGACTAAACTACAATCTTCTACACTTCCTGGGTCCGTATCCTTCTATTCCCATCCTATTCATATATTTGTCAAGATGCCCCTTAAATGTCCCTATCGTCCCTGCTTCCACTACCTCCTCCGGTAGCGAGTTCCAGGCACCCACTACCCTCTGCGTAAAAAACTTGCCTCGTACATCTACTCGAAACCTTGCCCCTCTCACCTTAAACCTATGCCCCCTAGTAATTGACCCCTCTACCCTGGGGAAAAGCCTCTGACTATCCACTCTGTCTATGCCCCTCATAATTTTGTATACCTCTATCAGGTCTCCCCTCAACCTCCTTCGTTCCAGTGAGAACAAACCGAGTTTATTCAATCGCTCCTCATAGCTAATGCCCTCCATACCAGGCAACATTCTGGTAAATCTCTTCTGCACCCTCTCTAAAGCCTCCACATCCTTCTGGTAGTGTGGCGACCAGAGTTGAACACTATACTCCAAGTGTGGCCTAACTAAGGTTCTATACAACATGACTTGCCAATTCTTATACTCAATGCCCCGGCCAATGAAGGCAAGCATGCCGTTTGCCTTCTTGACTACCTTCTCCACCTGTGTTGCCCCTTTCAGTGACCTGTGGACCTGTACTCCTAGATCTCTTTGACTTTCAATACTCTTGAGGGTTCTACCATTCACTGTATATTCCCTACCTGCATTAGACCTTCCAAAATGCATTACCTCACATTTGTCCGGATTAAACTCCATCTGCCATCTCTCCGCCCAAGTCTCCAGACAATCTAAATCCTGCTGTATCCTCCGACAGTCCTCATCGCTATCCGCAATTCCACCAACCTTTGTGTCGTCTGCAAACTTACTAATCAGACCGGTTACATTTTCCTCCAAATCATTTATATATACTACAAAGAGCAAAGGTGATTTTGATGGTGCCTAAAATGTTAAGTCAGACTAAACGATCTACTATAAATATGTCTGCTTCTGACAAGTCAATGCCAACCATCCAAGACGTCATAAGGTTACAGGAGGACGCTCCTGAGAGTGATAAACAAATGTGGAAACGGTTAGGTTGTACATATGATTCTATTTCCTCTTTATGGACCACGCCAGCACATCAGACTTGTATGTCTGATGTACTGGCTTTATGGGTCATTGAATGTGTACACTTTGCAACTCATTGTGGGGCTCGAGGGACTAGTGATTTGTTGCTGGTCACTTGGTGGCACCCTAAAATGCAGGGGTTGGCCCAGAGTATCAGTAATCGGTGTTTGATTTGTCAGCAATATAACACCGGAAAAGGTATCCCTTGTGGGATGGGGCAAACCCCGTTGCCCAGTGGTCCCTTTGAGACACTCCAAATGGATTACATTGAGTTGGAAAGGTGTCAATGTTATAAATATGTTTTGGTCATTGTGGATGGGTTCAGCAGATGGGTTGAGGCGTATCCGACTACCGATAATAAAGCTGCTACTGTGGTTAAAGTTCTGATGCGGGAAATCATTCCCCGGTACAGTAGACCAGCTCAGTTGAGTTCTGATAATGGGCCTCATTTTCTTGGCCAGATTAACCTACCTCCCTTCTCCAGTGCTATTTTACAGGTGTGGAGCATGATGGGGTGGCTACGCACCGTCTGTGATATTTGGCCTCACCTCGCTTGGAGTGTTATTGGCGACGGACATAGAAAAGGGGAATATTATCTATATTTGTAACCCCAACCAATCTACAAGGATACATCACCTATGCAAAGGTGATGTTCTTCGCTGCCCCCATATACGAAGACATGGTATCGACTCATGGAAGGTCGTCAAAGTTAAGGAGAATGCAGGAGTCATGAAGCAATTGCACCGGTCCCGGCGATGGGAAGGGAACATTATATGGACATTGCCTTGTTTTTGGAGTACATGTAAATTTGATCTTGGATGCGTTAAGATTGGTGCGATAAAGGTAACATCAGACCGGCAGGAGAGCGTAGGAAGAGATTGTGAGAGAGAGAGGGACGAGAGAAAGGACGGGGCGTGTGAGAAGGGAAGTACAGCTAGAATGTAGGTTATCGGGAGATACACTTAATTTAGTTAAAGGCCAAACTGAGGAAAACCTGGGTAGTATAAATCACTTCTACCAGATTTACCACCGCTTGTATGGCCACGGACGGGTTGTCTGCTATCCGAACCCCGCAGCGGTGTCTAGGTTATTTTCTGTTTCACCGCTTTGGGGAACTCCCCAAACGGTGGTTCATTGTCAGCGTTCCGAGCCACCGCCCGAGCAGGTCACTCTTCCTTACGATCCGGGTTCAGCACCACCGGCTATTTGCCTTCCCCTTCCTCGGGATAATTCCCATTCACAGTATGATAGGCTGCAACGGTGGAGGGCATATATACCTAGCCACTTCACTCCCAATAGGGATTCCCGGTCGTACGAGAATTGTTTCAGCAGTGAAGGATACGGCTGTTTGCTGGTGGAGGTGGAAACGAATATAACATGTCTGTTCCCCACCTGTACGGACAGGAGGTGCCATATCACCCAGGCGTCTGGCCAATGCGTTTGTTACAACACCACTTGCGTTCCATTGAACGCCGGCCTCCAGCTCCTTTGTGGCTGGGGGAATGTCTCTCATATCACTGTTGGGACAAGGGCTTTCCGCATTGCTAGGCGGCCCGAATGGGCGTTTCGAAGCTAGATAAACTGGGCTACTGGGGAGTTCCTTGGCTGTCAGCAATAGGAATTATTTTATTTGTGGCCTTACCCATCTTGGGAAATGAAACCTTGGGAGCCCTCGGGGCAATAACCAAGGAATTGTCTCAGCTACGGTTGTTTGCAATGCAGAACCGGTATGCTCTTGACTATCCTCTGGCCCGTGAGGGTGGGGTATGCGCCATAGTGCAGGGCAAGTGTATCATGGGAGTTCAGGACTTGACCGCTAACATCACTAAATTTATGGATCACATACGGGATCACCTGGACGGAATGCAGGATCCTGGCTCTTGGGGTAACTGGGAATTTGGAGGTTGGAAGGACTGGTTGATAAATATGGCCATGTATTTAGTGGTGGCTATCGGCTGCATCTTTGTGGGCCTAGCCATCCTTAAATGTGTGATGGGTAGAATGCGGGGTGCACTGGAACAGATCAACGCCCCTAAAATCTTAACTGTGAAAATCCATGAGGGTGCAGCAGATGAAGGGGGGCTAAGCCAGGAATTGGAAATGCAGCGACGGATCTTTTTAGATGAGGAACCGTAGCTATGGATTGGATAGTTCGGTTATCATGGAATGATAATAGGAGGGAATGACGAATGTGATATAAAATAGTTACTTTAGAGATATTAGTTAATGTAATGTAGAGGCAGGCCAGTGTAATTCTGGTGAGTTCACAAAGGATTTCAGACCGCATGGCAAAGCAGGAAGAGGTGTGTCCACCAAAGGAGGAGAAAAGGATGCTGGGTAATAGGGGCCAGAGGAAGGAATTGGAAGTGAGCCAATCAGAATATATCAACAGGTCAGGAGGGATATAGGTTGACCTATGGGCATCGTGTATGTGAAACTTGATGCCATTTGAATGTATCAGTACAGACTCCTTTGTTCCACATCCTCACTTGATTCCAGAAGTCTACGGAGCAGGATGTGCTTCGTGCTCCTGAGAATTGAGGAAAGCTTGCAAGCTAAATAAAATAACTAATGCTGTACCTGCAAATCCATCTCGACTTTTATTGAGGCCAGACTGACGGGTAAAGAAACTTGGGATTTGACAAATGTGGTAAACCACTGTTGCATCTGTATTAGGTGATGTAATGTAGGACCTGTACTACAAGTTCGCCGGTAGTCCGTGCCTGCTGGCTCCGCCCAGTAGGCGGAGTATAAATATGCGTGTCCTCCATTCAGCAGCCATTTCGCCAGCTGCTGTGGGAGGCCACACATCTTAGAGCAATAAAGCCTCAGTTGTATCCAACTCTAGTCTTTCTTCAATTGATCGTGCCTCAGCCCACAATCGCCCCAATAGGAGGGTGCAGAGCGGGGGCTATGGAGTACACCGCTGGCGTGGGTAGCGCCAGCCAAGGGAACCCCTGACAGTAGGGACCTGTGTCAGGGCCAGAGGCTCCCATGGTGCCGGGGACCAATGGGGCCAGGTTGTGGAAGGCAGCAGCTGGGTGTGGAGATGGAGAAAAGAGGGGCACATGCGGGGGCAGGGGCTGCAGTGCAGGCTGGGGCCACCATTTAGCCCGTTTCACCATTCTAACGTGTCTTACTTTCACCCCCCACAGACAATGGACTTCGGGGGCGAAATTCTCCCCCAACGGCGCGATGTCCGCCGACTGGCGCCAATCAGACGGGCATCGGCCGCCCCAAAGGTGCGGAATGCTCCGCATCTTTGGGGGCCGAGCCCCGACATTGAGGGGCTAGTCCGGCGCCGGAGGGATTTCCGCCCCGCCAGCTGGCGGAAACGGCATTTGTTGCCCCGCCAGCTGGCGCGGAACCCGTCCATGCCGCCTTGTCCCGCCGGTAAATACCTACTTTAATTTACGCCGGCGGGACAGGCAATTTCTCGGCGGGACTTCGGCCCATCCGGGCCAGAGAATTGAGCGGGGGGGGGGGGGGGGGGGGGGGGGGGCCCGCCAACCGGCACGGCCCGATTCCCGCCCAATCTCCGGTACCGGAGACTTCGGCAACCGGCGGGGGCGGGATTCACGGCGGCCAATGGCCATTCTCCGACCCGCTGGGGGGGTCGGAGAATGACGCCCCTGAATTCAACAAGGAATGTTGGCCTTCCTCCTGGCCACCGCAGCCCTGGGCGATGCACTTACTCTGTACGAGCTGGAACTGCTTGAGGAGGAACCTGCAGCGGCGGAGCCTGCTCCAGAGGAACAGGTAGCAGTCGGTGAGGATGGGAAGCCGGACACCCAACAGGCAGAGGAGGAGATGGGAAGGAAGCGTTGCATCAGGTCTCATGTGTACCGGCAGTGCCAGTAATTCGAGGACCTGTCAAGCTGGGCATGCCGAAGTCTCCGTTTTGAGCGGGGGACAGCGTGATATATCTGTCCAGTCATACGCCCCTGGTATTGACGGGGTATGGGGGTAGGAAATCCACTCCCAGTGGCTGTCATGGTGACGCTCGCCCTGAACATTTAGTGCAGGATCTCCAGCTCTGCGTCTGCAAACCTGGGTGCCGCTCCCCATGCTGCCATCTTGGTGGCTGGGATGAAAGTGTGTGGGGAGTGGAATGCTAATATGTGGCTACAGCTAGTCAGCCGCTCGAGTTCAATCCCGACTCCAGCATGTCCGACACCTTTTCTCATTGGATTCGTTCGTGTTCCACGTGGCGTTGGTGCTAGCCTATTAATGGTTGATGGATTGCTCTGGGAACTGCGCCAATTTTGCTGTTGTGGAAGTCCACCGATTTTGTCCCGACACCAGCACTTAGTCTCTGAAACAGAGAATCCCGGTCATGGGGTTTTGGTATTTTGTTGTTTCTAACCATTTTTCTCACAAGTTGGGAGTCTGCCTGCTAACTTAAGAAATAGCTAAGGGGTGTGATTTTGAAAGGTTTGCTGCAGCTCATTATCGCAGTTTTTTAGATAATGAGCTTAGAGTTCTTGTTTTGTTTGGTTTTGTTAGACATAGACGTTAGTAGTTTATGTTTGCCTCACTTCCATTTGTATTTGCATGTGGGTGTGGTTGTATTCAAGCGCGATGGCACTGGGGGTGGGTGTACTTTGCTGACGACGTCTGTAGATTTTTCTGTAACCAGTCATTTGACTTGGTTGGGTGAATCTGTTTACTGTGGCCTTTAAGTATCCCTTGGGCAATCTCTCTTGGTGGAAGTGGCTGATGGCTTTTCGATTAAATTCTAGAAGAGGTTCACGGAGCAGCTAGTGCCTTTAATTCTGGATGTGTTCAATGACTCCTTATCCCGGGTTTGGTTTTCCTCTCCTTTTCTGGTGTCATGAGAATGTCACTTTAAGAAATGTTTGGCTGCTCATGTTACTGCAGTGATGTCAGAGTGTGGGTGGAGCTGAGCTCTGGCTCTGTTTTTTAGCTTCACTTTGAGAAAAGCTTGGGTGTGTCTGTGTTTTCTTTGGTTTCATTTTCAGTGTTGGAGCTGAAGCCAGACAAAGCAGGTGTACTGCTGTTCTCTCTGCCATGAAACGACTTTCTCTTGATCATTTGGTGAATTCAGAATTATAAATGTTCTCAGTAGTGAATGTAAACCTGATGTGCTTCTGTTAAAAGGTGTTTCTTTTGTCTTCTGGATGTTGTTTGGGAAGTTATTAAGGATTACTTAGTGTTGTATTCTTTGGGGGTTGTATTTGAATTGATGGTTGCTAAGATGTTCACTGTATGTTTTAAAAAGGTTAACTTGAGTTCATAGAATAAACATTGTTTTGCTATTAAAAAATACTTTTCCATTTCTGCTGTACCACACCTGAGAGTGGGCCGTGTGCTCCCCATACCACAATCTAGTAAAAGCCGTGGGTCAGGTGAATTCCATGATACATTCTGGGGTTCTCTAAACCCTGGCCCATAACACTGGGTATAAGTTGAACATAGACAAAAGTGAATGATTCCCAGTCAATGCCCCCCCCAACCCCCGAGAGGAAAGTCAAACTGGGGATGTTATCGTTTTGCCTTGCCAAGATGAGCTTCGTTACCTGGGGCTCCGGTAGACCTAAAGCTGGCCTTCACTTCATAAACTAAACTACAGTAGTCTGGTTTGCAGTTTTAAAACAGACTTGCAGAGGTGGAACAATTTCCAGTCTCCTTGGCAGGTAGGGTACAGACGATTAAAATAAATGTGCTCCCGAGATTTTTATTTCTCTTTCAGTGTCTCCCCATTTTTCTCGCCAAATTATTTTTTTGTTAAAAGTCAACAAATTGATTTTTTCCTTTATTTGGGCAGGTAGAATCCGTGATGTTCTGCTCAAAAGAGACAGATAGGGGGCCTGGCCCTCTCCAATTATTTGCTTTACTATTGGGCAGCCAATATTCAGAAGACATCATTATGGTTTAGCGATCAGCGATCAAGGTTCCATATGGGGACAAATGGAAGCGAGCTCCTGCACTACTTCTAGTCTTCGTGCAATAGTTACTGCACCGTTGCCTTTTTCCCCGGTTAGATTTTCCTCGAATCCAGTGGTGAACTACTCCGAGAATTTGAAAGCTGTTTAGGCAGTATTTCAAGCTACTTTCCCAGTCTTCGCTAGCCCCCATTTGTAATAATCACCTTTTCCGACCAGCTGGTTTGTACTTGACATTTAAGTCTTTGGAGTGGAGGTTTGGGGGTCGATTCGTGGAGGGGCGGTTTGCTAGTTTTAAGGAGTTGGCTGAGAAATTCCAACTGCCCGGTTCCAGTCTTTTCAGGTATTTT
Source organism: Scyliorhinus torazame (assembly GCF_047496885.1). Classification (NCBI taxonomy): domain Eukaryota; kingdom Metazoa; phylum Chordata; class Chondrichthyes; order Carcharhiniformes; family Scyliorhinidae; genus Scyliorhinus; species Scyliorhinus torazame. Next base: position 177,298,468 of record NC_092723.1, on the reverse strand, counting down.
CAAATTCGCGATTTTTCACACAAGCTTTTCCCTCCTTTCCTTTGGCACCGCCCTCTTCTCTGTTGAAGATTCTATCTCTGGCTAGTTCTGATGGAGGTCCTGTTTCAGACATATATGGCTATATCCTTTCAACAGATTCTGCTCTATTGAGTGGGGTGAGGACGAAATGGGAGGGTGAATTGGGTTCCATTCCCTTCACAAGGTCAACTTCATGTCATCATGTACTCGGCTGAGTCTGATTTAGTTCAAGTTTCTGCATAGGACGCACATGGCTGGGATGGGTGGGCCAGCTAACAATACACATATTTTCTACTCCTGTCCTAAGTTTATAGGCTTCTGGGCTTCTTTCTTAAAACACCATATCGGACATTATTTGGATCCATGTCTGCTCGTGGCCATATTTGGGGTGTCAGATTCGCCAATGATTCAGTATGGGGTGCAGACTGATGGGTGTCCTTTGCCTCGGAGACAAATTCTGTTTGGGTGGAGGTTTCCTACTCCGCTCAGAGCTTCAGCTTGGCTGTGCAACCTCATATCATTTCTGCATTTCGAGAAGGCCAAGTACACCATCAGGTGTTCGGTGGAGGGGTTCTACCTAAGATGGCAACCATTCATCTTTTAAAAAAAAGTTAGTCACTGTCAGCTGTCAGAGGGTTTAGATAAGTTTTTGAGAGAGTTAATTAGGCGTTTGTGTATTTTTGCTTTTTTTTTTCTCTTCTATTGTGAATTTCTGTTTGATTGTTTCAGGTTGTTTTGATTAATATGAACATTTTAAAATAAATATATTTTAAAAAAGAAATCTCAACAGAAAACCATCACCAGTGAGTTATATCTCACACTGTGGACATGATACGAGTTGAAAGAATGTTTGTGTTTTTAAAGGTGCTCTTTCATCTGTCCAAAACTAGTTGGTCTCCCGCGCAAAGAACTATCACCGACCAAGTGTTACACCCTGACACTTTCCAAAGAACAAGGCTATGTGCTGAGGGATGCAAAAAAGCTTGGGGCAGCCACCGCAGAGGCGCAATGAGGAAGGTTGCTGTCCAAGACCTTTCAGACATAGTGAACTGAGGAGGGAACGTGGGATTGTACAGACCTGCTCGGGGTGTATGACTCACACTGAATGCATACAGTGAATTTTACATGCATCACAACTACATTCAAGCACCAGTGCAACTTGATTTCCGTAGACAACTTAAATACCATTGCATTTATGTAACAACCAATTTGAAATGTCTGTAATAATGTTTCTTTGACTGTATTAAAGCACCTAAATTGTGCAACATTTTTTATTATTTTATAAATTTAGAGCACCCAATTTTTTTCCCCAAATAAGAGCCAATTTAGCTGGCCAATTCACCTACCCTGCACATCTTTGTGTTGTGGGGGTGAGACCACGCAGACACAGGGAAAATGTGCAAACCCCACGTGGACAGTGACCTAGGTCAAGTGTGCAACATGATGTATGTAGAGAACTTGAATATTATTGCACTTTGTGTGATGACCATTTTGAAATGTTTGTAATGTTCTTTCAAATATTTTACAAATAAAGTATATTTTTCCAAAAATTTTTTTTTCTGCTTCCAGGAATATCAAGGAAGAGTGTTAAAAGCCAAATGCAACCCTGGTCTCTGCATGCTAATCTGGTGTTCTAGTTCTACTGTGCTAGTGCAGGCTTTCCGAAACGTAACTAACCAAGGAACCCCTTTGACCATCCAACGATACTGAATGAACATCGGAGAAACATTCTTATGATATTGAAGAATTAAACGTGATTAATGAGCTATAGGTACAGACGAGAACAAACTTAAAATATTTTTTGTCTTGTATGTATACATTTATTGTCGTAAAAAAGTTGTTATTCAACAAATACGCGGCCCCGACTCCTATTGGACCTCCCAAACCATCACAGCCCCACTCTTCTCGGACCCCTCCACGACTGCTGCCCCAACACCTCTCACCTCCCCCTCCCTATCACCACTGCCCCGACTCCTCTTGGACCCCTCTACTCTCCCACCACCACTGCCCCAACACCTCTCGCCTCCCCCTCCCTATCACCACTGCCCCGATTCCTCTGTGACTAGTCCACTCTCTCACCACCGCTGCCCCAACATCTCTCACCTCCCCTCCCTATCGCCGCTGCCCCGACTCCTCGCGGATCCCTCCACTCCCCACCACCGCTGCCCCAACACCTCTCGCCTCCCCCTTTTCCACCACCCCTGCCCGATTCCTCTCGTCTTCTCCCCACCGCCGCTGCGATTCTGCTCGACTCCACCGCCCCATCACCGCCCTTGCTCCTCTTGGCCCTCCACGGCCATAGATCTTCTCGGACCCACGTCCAAATTAACCAAGTTTGGGAACCCCTGTGCTAGTGTGTGCTGTGAAGGTCACAGCTGAAGAACATCCACAAGCAGCCCTGTGCTCGCAGGTACAAAGGTTTCTCTCTCAGATTATTAGAAGTCACAGGTCAGAAAAGCCACAGTCAAAAAGGAAATAGGATAATGCCTTCAGCCTGAAGAATCAAGAATCTCCAAACCAAGTACCAAAGTCAGAGCGACCAAGGTAACAGCTGAAATGTTTCACCATCTACTGTGAAAGAGTTTTGCATATCTTTTAACTTTCATTTTTTGGACTTAATTTTGGACTAATCTGCGTGCACGTGTTGTGTTTTATTATTTTCTTCTCATGTTTTAATAACTAATACACTCAGTCTTTAACTCAAGAAAGCCTGGTTAAATGGTCTCCTTTTAAACAAATACATAGACTGTGAAAAGGTATCCACAAAGGAAGGGATCTTTTAAAATTAACCTTGACGAGCAACAGGGTTGAACAAAGGGGATCCAGTTCACCCCTCCTTTCCTGGGAGAAGTACAATTTTGGAATATTCTGCCCAGTATCATAACAAATATAGGGACCTCACCTGGGGACCAGTTGTAACACTGTCCAGGCCCTCGCTGCACTCTGGCTGCCCCTGCCCTAGCGGCCCACCCAGGCTCCCCAGGCCCTTGCACCACTCTGGCTCCCTTGTTCCCAATCTCACTGTAACTTTGCCTGCCTTGAGACTGGCAACCCTCAAGACCAATACCATGACCAGAGACAAGCTGCCTGGTTTAGACTTTCAACAATGCTTGGCAGTTAACTGTCAGTTACCATGTCCTGGTGCATTCTCCATGGCAATGCCTCGATCAGAGTCCACTTGCCAACCCATCAGATTCTTCTCATTCAGTATAAAGCTGTTGGTTGCCTGACACTGGTATTCTTGAGATAGTCCCAATGAATACAAGTCAAACAGCTTTGACAATATTCAAATTCTGTACTACTTCATAGTATGATTTCAATTGAGACTGTCAAACATAGCAGAAGATCACGTAACCACAATTTAAAAAGGTAGAAAAATGAGAAAATTCTGTTGCTCAGACTTTCCGGGAAATACTTTCTCAAATCAGAATATTAATTAAGTGAACAAATATCAAATTAAGAAAAGCCTGCCAAGCCATTATCCAACCACTATGTTTAGGTACACATCTCCAAAAACAAGTCTGCCAGATAACTTACGGGGGAGTTAATCTGCCTTACAAGTAGAGATGGTGATTAAATTACACTATTGGATGTATTAAGCATATAATACTAGTTATGCCTTCAATTGGGAAACCAATCTTGTAGGCAACAAAAAATGGCTTGCAATCCTTTTGTACTGTCACTGTCAGCGAGGTCATGCAATTCTGTTTAGACCAACAGATCTCTACATCTCAAAGATTTACCTACCTATTGAAAGTATCTGCACACACAGAGTCTGTGATGGTTTTATATTAGCAACATTGATTTGTGGCTTGGCTGGCTGAGCTTCTGAAACAAGTGGCATTTGCACAGAGTCATCATCAATCCCATTGTCTGATTGAGTGGCTGATGGCCGCGTGTCTGTGGTCATAACAGATGTTTGAATTTCGGATTCTGGGAAGTAAAAAGATTATGAAAACATTAACAAATTAAGAAAATAAAGTTGCAGTATGGGGAAAGCATTTGTCAATTGCCGAAAGATGTTCTCAAACATTTCAGTAATGCCAGATTTTCATTTTAGACAATTTAAGTACAACTTAAAGTCTTACTGCTAACAAATATTTTAGAGGGCAAGATATCAACACCCGAATGTACTGAGGAAGATGAATATATAATTCTTAACCAGCTGTAATTATGATCAACCAATGGTTATTGCTTGAGAATCTCCACTTCTTCCTTGCAATTTTAAACAGACCACCTCATCAGAGGGATGTGAGGAAGAACCTTTTTACAGTGAGTGTTAATGATCGGGAACTTGATGTGTGGTTTCAACAGCATGAGTCTCACCCATGGTACAACTGAAACCTCTTCTGCTAGACCTCAGAGAGCCCGACCGATGCCCAGAATAGCCACACTTGCTCACAAGTGCACATGCACGCGTGTGCATTATTCCACAATGAGCAATTAGTAGATTATCTTTGATATCCCTATTGTACAAATTCTGAGGGACAGAATTAATCTCCACTTGGAGAACAAAAGATTAATCAAGTACAGTCAGTTTGGCTTTGTCAGGGGAAATCATGTCTCACAAGTTTGACTGAATTTTTCAAGGTGATTAGGTGTGTAGATGAGGGCAGTGGAGTTGATGTAGTCTACATGGACTTCAGTAAGGCTCTTGGCAAAGTAATGCAAGGAGACTGATCAAGATGATAAGAGTCCATGGAATTCAGGGTAATTTAGTAAATTGGATCCAAAATTGGCTTAGTAGCAAGAGGCAAGATGATGGTCGAAGGTGACTGGAAGCCTGACATAGTGGCGTACCACAACAGGGATTGGTGCTGGGTCCCTTACGGTTTGTCGCGTACATTAATGATCTAGACATGAACGCAAGGAATATGATCAGCAAGTTCACAGATGACACGAAAATTGGTGGTGTGGTAAATAGCGAGGAGGAAAGTCTTAGATTACAGGACGATATAGACAGGCTGGTCAGATGGGCAAAACAGTGGCAAATGAAATTTAACCCTGACAACTGTGAGGTGATACATTTTGGGAGGACTAACAAGACAAGCGAATATACAATGAACGGTAGGACACTAAAAAGTTACAGATAACCGAGGGACCTTGGGATACATGTCCAAAAATCCCCTGAAGGCAGCAGTATAGGTAGATAAGGTGGTTAGAAAGCATATGGGATATGTATCTTTATCAGGCATAGAATAAGAGCAGGGAGGTAATGATTGAACTGTATAAAAGTCTTGTTAGGCCACAGCTGGAGTAGTGCAGTTCGGGTTGCCACACCATAGGAAGGATGCGATTGCACTAGAAAAAGTGCAGAGGAGATTCACCAGTATGTTGCCTGGGCTGGAGTTTCAGTTTTGAAGACAGTCTGGTTAGGCTGGGGTTGTTCTCCAAAGATGCAGTAATATTATTAAAACCTGGGTTAAGAAGCATAGTTAGTTTGACTATGAGAGCAGTGATCAATGTGTCGTAAAAGCATGGACATCATTGATTTGCAGGTAGGGCAGTGGATGTTGTCTATATGGACTTAAGTTAGGCCTTTGACAAGGTCCCTCGTGGCAGACTGGTACAAAAGGTGAAGTCACACGGGATCAGGGGTGAGCTGGCAAGATGGATACAGAACTGGCTAGGTCATAGAAGGCAGAGAGTAGGAAGGGTACTTTGCTGATTGGAGGGCGGTGAGTGTTCCGCAGGGACCGTTGCTGTTCGTAGTATATATAAATGACTTGTAGGAAATGTAACTGGTCTGATTAGTAAGTTCGCGGACGACACAAAGGTTGGTGGAATTGCGGATAGCGATGAGGGCTGTCAGAGGATACAGCAGGATTTAGATAGTTTGGAGACTTGGGCGGCGAGATGCCAGATGGAGTTTAATCCGGACAAATGTGAGGTAATGCATTTTGTAAGATCTAATACAGGTAGGGAATATACAGTGAACGGTAGAACCCTCAAGAGTATTGACAGTCAGAGAGATCTTGATGTACAGGTCCACAGGTCACTGAAAGGGGCAACACAGGTGGAGAAGGTAGTCAAGAAGGCATACGGCATGCTTGCCTTTATTGGCCAGGGCATTGAATATAAAAATTGGCAAGTCATGTTGCAGCTGTATAGAACCTTAGTTAGTTTAATTCTGGTCGCCACACTACCAGAAGGATGAGGAAGCTTTAGAGAGGGTGCAGAAGAGATTTACCAGGATGTTGCCTGGTATGGAGGGCATTAGCTATGAGGAGAGGTTGAATCAACTTGGTTTGTTCTCACTGGAACAGAGGAGGTTGAGGGGCAACCTGATAGAGGTCTACAAAATTATGAGGGGCATAGACAGAGTGGATAGTCAGAGACTTTTTCCCAGGGTAGAGGGGTCAATTACTAGGGGGCATAGGTTCATAGGTTTAGAGATGTACGAGGCAAATTTTTTTAAATTTTTTTTTTTTTTTTTATATACAGAGGGTAGTGGGTGCCTGGAATTCGCTGCCGGAGGTGGTGGTGGAAGCAGGGATGATAGTGACGTTTAAGGGGCATCTTGGCAAATACATGAATAGGATGGGAATAGAAGGATACGAACCCCGGAAGTGTAGATTTTAGTTTAGACGGGCAGCATGGTCGGCGCAGGCTTGGAGGGCCGAAGGCCCTGTTCCTGTGCTGTACTTTTCTTTGTTCTATCACCGTGCCATTGTCTATGATCCTCCTTAATAATATACTAAATTTCCTGAATTGTCTTCAATCATCTAATATAATGGGTGTGATTCTCTGGCCTTCTATGGCGTGTTTCGCAGCAGTGGGAGGCAGCCTGCTGTTAGCTGGTAGCGGGTTCTTCTGGTCCCACTACTGTCAATGGGATTTCTTTCTGAATCAACCCCACGCCTCCAGGAAAGCAACGGCAGGGGGGTTGCCATCGGCGGGACCGGAAGATCCCGCTGGCGTGTACAGCTGGATGATCTTGCCCAATGACTTTTATTTTGATAAAAGCCTGCCTATCCCTGCATACAAGGCATTTATTTCTGACAAAACACAATGGCACCAACTGATTATCCACTGCTCTAAAGGTACTACAAGAACGGAAGGTAATTTGGGATTGAGCTCATGGACTAGTTGGGAAGACTATATTCTTCAACTAAGAATTCTTTGTATGAACTCCCATACTAGAGGTCAATCAGCCAAAATTTGCACCTTTTTCATGGAAGTTTGCTCAGCAGCATAGGTATTCACCAGCTTACTTCAGCTATTTTACATGAAATTATCACCTTTGAGTGATAATTTGATCCACGGTAGCCTTGTGGATAGCACAATTGCTTCACAGCTCCAGGGTCCCAGGTTCGATTCTGGCTTGGGTCACTGTCTGTGCAGAATCTGCACATCCTCCCCGTGTGTGCGTGGGTTTCCTCCGGGTGCTCCGGTTTCCTCCCACAGTCCAAAGATGTGCGGGTTAGGTGGATTGGCCATGATAAATTGCCCTTAGTGTCCAAAATTGCCCTTAATGTTGGGTGGGGTTACTGGGTTATGGGGATAGGGTGGCGGTGTTGACCTTGGGTAGGGTGCTCTTTCCAAGAGCCGGTGCAGACTCGATGGGCTGAATGGCCTCCTTCTGCTCTGTAAATTCTATGAGTGACCTCAAGGGTATAGTCATTGTCAAATCTAAATGCTGATCATTACTTATTGAATCTACATTTTAATGCATCTTACCCACATACCGCTGAAGTACATGAAAGTACTCCACAACCAATACATTTACAGGATTAAAACTCCTTGTGGCTAGCATAATCTGTTCAGATTCACCATCTTCATACCCATCATCAGAATTTTCTTCCTCACATCTCATTTTAAAGTTTTTGGGTGGGATTCCCTGTCCCAGCAGCCGGCCAATGGGGTTTCCCATTGTGGACACCCCCATGCTATAGGGAAATCCGCAGGCTTGAGTGCGCTGCCAGTGATTCACTCTGAGCAATTCACTGCATAAATGATACTAGAGCCGCACCTATCAACTTTTCTTGGGGATTCCGTAGATTTATTTATTAGCTTCAATTTCATCTTTTGCTGAAATAACTAAATTGTTTTCATCACCACTGATGTGTGTGTCTGGTTATTTTTGAAATCTTGTAACCATGGAGTCTTCTATTCCATGTAATAGCAGAATGTATTATTTGTTCCAAGAAGGTTGAATGGGAATTAGTGTTTTGCCAAAATCTTTTTAAGGTAGCAGACACGCATCCAACAGATTCTCCATCTCAAAGAACCAGATGTCAGTGTGTGTACTGGAGAAAGGTTCAATCCACACAAGAGGAAATTGGATTATTATATGAAAAGGAAGAATGTGAAGAGCTATGGCAAGAATGCAGGGGAGTAGCATAAGGTGAATTGTTCATTTGGAGAGCTGGCACAAGTAAGAAGCACAGAAAAGCCTCCTGTAATAATTCTGTGATTCTGAGAGTTAGAACCTGTTTTCTGGCAACGAGATATCAGAGCACAATCAGTCATTTAAAGGTTCGCACTAATCCAGGCTGCCCAAATGACCAAATTCTAATAAAGGTTGGCAGTTTAAAGTCCGTGATAAATACATCTAAGGAATGACTCTTCATTTTCCAAAAAAATCAAATTCTAATGAAGCCTCACAGGTATTTTTATTTCTTATAGGATTTCATACAGGAATCCATTGATACCTTACTTGTTAATTTTACTGTGCGCAGGAAGTGACAAGATCTCTGGAGAATATGCAGTGTAGGCGTGGACAGCTAATGGTATGGTGTCTAAAAAAGCAAATGAAAGCCCTTTCCTTGTTTACATTGGAGATGAAATGAAAGACGTGTTCCATAATAAAAGGAAAACTGAAGCCCAGTCCACCAAATTCCATCAAGACAACACCTTGATTTATTTTTGATAAGAGCAGTAGGAACCATGGAAATAGAGGAAAGAAGGAGGCCATTTGGCCCATCTTTTCCATGCCAGCTCGAGGACACAAAGGTGCCCTTTCTAATCCCACCTTCTTACATCCAGTCCAGAGTCCTGTAGCTTACAGGATTTGAGGTGCAGATCCAGATACTTTTAAAAAAGACTTTAAAAGAGTCTGCCTCCACCATCAACTAGGGCAGCAGTTCCAGACTCCCACTACCCTCTTGTGTAACAAAGTTCTTCCTCATGTCCCCTCTACAGCTTCTTCCACTTATCTTGAATCGGTCCCCTGGATCTAGAATTCGCAACCAAGGGAAACAATTTTAACCTGTACACACTATCCCTTCCCCTCATAATTTTTTACACCTCAATTAAGTCACCCCTCAGCCTTCTTTTTTCCAAGGAAAATAATCCCAACCTAAGCAATCTCTCCTCGTTTTCTGGCCCTGGCAACATTCTTGCAAACCTCTTCTACATTCTCACCAGAGCAATTACATCATTCCTGTAATGTGGTGACCAGAACTGCGCACAATACTCCAGTTGTGGCCTCACCAGTGTATTATACAATTCCAACATTGTATTCTTACTTTTATATTCTATATCTCTGCCCATGAAGGAGAACATTCCATATGATTTCTTTACAACCTTGTCTACTTGAACTGCTGCCTTTAGCGACCTGTGAAGCCTCATTCTACCAGACTTCAGAAACTGACGATAATCGTGATGATAATTTAAACTTGCTTTCCGTCATTTTACACAATGGCCATGAGGATTTTAATTTTATGGCTGTAAAAAAAAATTAAGCTTCAGGCCACCATCCTCTGTTACCATATTCGAACTCCAGTGGTCAGTAACGAATAGGATACTGGAGCCTTGTAGGAACAATTACAAGTTTTTATTTATAGACAGCTCCAACGAACAGCCGCACTTCTGCTCTTATAATTATGCTCATAGGTGAACCACCAATTAATGTCCATCACCAGAACAAAATGAACCTCCTAATGATATACAATTTAATATCTTATGAACCCTCTCGAAGGCCTTTACATTCTTTTTAAATAAATGTACTTCATTCCAAACGTGTGTAAAAAACAGCAACATACAAAATCGCCCTCCACAAAATCACACCAGTCCACAGTTTGTACAATTATTCCTCCCAGTGATGAACAGTTCCTCAAAAATCATCATTGCCACCGGATCTCAAAGTCCTTCGCTGACCCCCTCAACTCAAACTTTATCTTTTCCAACCAGAGAAAGTCATACAAGTCTCCCAGCCAGGCCCATATCCGATCTCCAATTTAGCAGGATCCTTTGCCGGGCAATTAGAGGCGAAGATCATAATAACAGCTCCCTTTCCCTCCAGCAGCCCCGGCACTTCCGATATCCCAAAAACCGCCACATTGGGCCCGGCCTGACCTCCACCCCACAATCTTCGATATCGTCCAAAACACCGCTTCCCAGTACCTCTCCAGCCTCTTGCAACACCAAATTATGTGCACATGATTCGTCGGGCCCTGCCCACACTTCTCGCACTTATCGGACACCCCTAAAAGAAATCACTCTTCCTCGCCAAGTCGTATGTATCCTTTGCACCACCTTAAACTGGATCAAGCTCATCCTCGCGCAGGAGGTTGAGTTCACCCTCTGCATCGCATCACACCACAGTGCCCAGCCTATTTACCCCCCCCCCCCAACTCTCCCTCCCATTTGTTCTTGACCCTGAACACCTGCACACCACCCCCCCACCCCCCAGCTCCTCCAAGCACCCATATATATCCCCAATCCTTCCCTCCCCAACTCAGTTGGGAGCAGTTGTTGCTCCAATGAAGTGTATTGCAGCTACCTGGAAAGTGCCCTCCACTCTTTTGTGCAAAATCCCTCACCTGCACCTAAATTCACTCCCGCTTGGTAACTCAATCCTCTCATGCAACTCATCCAGACCTGCAAACTTCCCTTCCGAGTACAAGTCCCTCACCTTCCCCAGCCCCGCCTCCCTCCACTTCCTATACATCCCATCCATCTCCCCTGGCTTAAACCTATGATTCCCATACAGTCGCATCAACACTAACATCCCTCCCAACTTAAAATGTCTCCTCAGCTAATTCCACAGACGCACCCAAGCCACGAACTTCAGGCCAAACCCATACCTATCCAAAATTTCAAATAAATACCTCCACTCCACCTGATCGAAGGCCTCCTCTGCATCCAGAGAAACAATAACCTCCTGCGCCCACCCCACTGATGGAGTCATAACCACATATAACAACCTCTCGATGTTGCTGGAGAGCTGCTGGCCCTTTACAAAACCCGTTTGATCCTCAGAGACTACCCCTGGCACACATCCTTCCATTTTCCCCACCAACAGCCTAACTTCCATGTCCATATTCAACAACGAAATGGGCCGATACAGCCCGCACTCCAACGGATCCTTCCCCTTCTTCGGGATTAGCGCGATTGATGCCTCTGTCAACATCTCTGGCAACTCCCCTTTCTCCAAAGCCTCACTAAATACTCCCAACAAATGTGGTGCCATCTCTGCCACAAATGTCTCATAAAACTGGAAGCCGTCCGGTCCTGGAACCTTCCCCGACTTCACCTACCAGCATCTCCTCCAATGCCTGCCTCGTCTTTTCCTCCAACCTTAGAAACTCTAATCCATCCAGAAGCCGTCCATCTCCCCTTCCTCTCTACCCGGCTTGGTCCTGTACAGTTTCTCATAACAACCCTGAACACCTCATTTATCCTGCCCGGTTCTGACACCACCTCCCCCTGTTCTGTCCGCACCCATAGGATTTCCCTAGATGCCACCTGCTTCCGCAGCTGATGGGCCAGCATACTGCTTGCCTTTTCTCCATACTCATATTGCACCCCACTCGCCCTTTGTAACTGCCCCATTGTCAACCCCTTTACAAACCCCACATCGTCCCAATTCAGTGCATATACGTTAACTAGCACCACTGCCGTTCCATCCATCGTCCCACTCACTATGACATATCTTCCCCCTGGGCCCCACACTTCCTCAGCTTCCACAAACCCAGTCCTTTTGTTCAACAAAATGGCCACCCCTGTGACTTCGAGGCAAAGCGAGTGAAATACTTGTCCCACCCATCCCTTCCTCAACCTAACCTGATCCTTCATCCGGAGGTGCGTCTCCTGCAGAAAAATCACCTCCGCTTTCAAACTCCTCAGGTGCGCAAAAACCCTGGGCCTCTTAAAATGGCCCATTTAGCCCTCGGACGTTCCACGTCACAACTCTTACCGGAGGCATTCCCCTCTACCATCCGCCACCTGTTTTACATCCTTTAATACTGCCCTGAACCAGGACCATCCAAGATGGCCCCCCTCTCTGCCCATGACCAAGCTCAGTCTCCAACTCTGCCAAGTCGTAATTCCCTCCTCCCACCTCTCGCAGACTCCTCCCCCACATCACCTCCGTTCACTAGCATTACCTGCTAGTGTGGCAACTCCTGCTCGAACGCCCTCCCCACCCACGCACACGCCTCCATCCACTGATCCCTCCTTAGCCTGTGAAAATGGCACCTAACCCACCTGAATACCACTCAGCCAGCAATCCCACCCAATGGGCCCCACCATACACACCCCTTACCCATAGAGTAAAATCACTCAAAATCACAAATCATCTCCTCCCAAAAAGAAAAATACCACAGCTGGCGGGAGGGGTCATCACCCCCTTAGAAAAATACAACTCCCCCAAAATTCCCACACAAAAGTCATACCATCCAACCTTTGCAGATTTATCGCCTCCATCTCACACTAACTCAGTTCTCCCCCAGTTTATGGCCCGTTATAAAGTCATTGGCCTCTTCTGACATCTCAAAGTAATACTCCCGGTCTTCAAAGGTGACCCTAGGTTTTGCCAGGTACAGCACTCCAAACTGAATCGTCCTTTGGTACAGCACTGCCTTGGCCCTGTTGAATCCAGTCAGCTCCATGTCAATGTCCTGGTATATTCGGTCTCAATTCCCCTCCCATTCGCAATCTCGCTTCTGCCTGGCCCGTCTCCACGAACTTGTGCGACTGCACAATCACCGTCCACAGCGGCTCCCCCGCCCTCTGCTTCTGCCTTAAGGCTCTGTGGGCTCGATCCACCCCCGAGGCCTTGTCCAGGAGCGTCTCCTCCACCAACCTGGCCAGTATCCTCGACACATCATTCGTGACACTCGTTCCTCTGGCAGACCAACAATTTGCAAGTTCTGCCGCCTGGACCCATTCTCCTGCTCCTCCACCTTCATGCGCAGCGCTTTCAAAGATCTCCAGGATCCCCACCTCCACCTTCAAGGATACGATCTATTCACTCTGGTCGGGCACCACCTTCTCCACCTCGCGTAGCGTCATCCCTTGCGCCTCAAGGCACTTCTCTACCCGGTCCATTGATCCTTCCTTTTCTGATGAAATTCCTCCTTGACGAAGACCATTAACTGCTCCACCTGGGGATTTCCCACTGGCAACAACCCTTCCCCCTCCACCATTCTCACAATTGTTGCTGCTCCACAGGTCCCCTCCAACTCCTTAACCAGGTCTTTAACTATTTTATGCTGGGTCTGGTAACCTGTAGACATACCAACCTTGGGAGAGAATCTCTCCCTCGACACCTTCTGCACCAATTTCCCACTGAAGTTACCCCGCTAATGGGTACTAAGTGCCCAAACCAACAACTTCGTGCCGGAGCTGCCCCATATACGACCAATCACTCCATGGCTGCCACCGGAGTCCCCAGACCTTTACATTCGAAGTGTGCTGCCCAGAATTTAACACATTTCCCCAGCTACTAGTGTTTACAATAAAGATTTAGCTCAACCTCCTTGCTTTTATATTCTATGTCACTATTAATAAAGCCAGGGATGAGCACAGGAGGCGCTATCCTTTATGAACAAAATAGTGCCATACTGGGCAACAGGAAACAGGAGTTTCACGAGTACAGAGCTTCAAGCAAGTCTTCTGCACTGATGTGTCAAACATTCAACAGATGTTTTCCAGCACAAATTGGACTAATTAACCATCTTTACACACATCACATCTGAATCTTTAACTCCATGAATTCTAGTTGAAATTTTTTTCGACTAACACAGCAATTAGTTTTGTATCCTGTGCACCTATTAATAAAGCCGAGAATCTTAAGCTTTTAAAAAAAAAAGTGCCTACTTAACTTGTCCTGCCACCTTCAAAGAATATTGTACATACACCCCATGTCTCTGTTTCTGAATCCCATTAAAATTGCTTCATTTAGTTTACATTGTCGCTCCACAGTCTCCCTATCAAAATGTAAGTTCATACTTGTTATCTGCCATGTATCTGCCCATTTTGTTAGGATATCTATGCCCTCAAAAAGCTCAATACTCTCTTCCTTGTCATTTACTTAAAAAAAAAATGTTTTCTCGAGTACCCAATTCTTTTTTTTGTCCAACTAAGGGGCAATTTAGCGTGGCATCTTTTTGGGTTGTGGGGGTGAGACCCACGCAGACATGGGAGAATGTGTAAACTCCACATGGACTGTGGCCCAGGGCCGGGATTGAATTCGGCTATTGGCGCTGTGAAGGAGCAGTGCTAACCACTGTACCACCGTGCTGTCCCTCCTCGTAATTTACTTAATTCCGGAGTTTTCTGAATTCTGCAAACTTTGAAATAATGCCCCATACCTCTAAGTCAATATCATTACTACATATAAACTAGACCATTGCTCTTTTTGATATCTCCTTCCATTTGAAAAACAACTATACACCAGCACTCTTTGCTTTTTTTCCCCGTAGCTAATTCAGTATCCATACTGTTGCTGTCCTTTTAAACAATTGGCTTTAGTTAAGCTATCAAACAATGTGCATTTATATAGTGTATTTAATGTAATAGAGTGTCGCACCCAAGGCACTTTAAAGGCGTGTTATAGAACAAGATTTGACACTTCACATGTTTTTCATTTGTTAGCAAGAGTGTTTGAAACCATAGTCTGTTAGCAGTAGTAGTTTTAGCCATGAAAAAGCATGAGGTAGGAGCCTGAAAAGTGGAGCCTGCTGGATAACTTGACATATGTCAGTCTAGACAAAGGACACAACGAAAATATGAGTTCAGGGCAGCTCACTTCAGGGGTGAACCCAGTGATTAGAGGTGGATAGGTATCAGTCACTAAAATGTTAAGCAACACAAGACAGATCTACATTTAGCACTTATCGTGGCAGCAACTGCTAGCAACGAGGTGTCAGTCACTGGAACGCCAAGGTACACAGCAGAATTGGACAGTTGATCCGAAACAGTTCACACCTGTTGTGGTAGATTGTGAGTTTATGTGACCAAATACGTTCCCACAGTCACGACAGAACAGGGACAAAATATATATAAAAAATAATGCAACAACTCAAGGGCAGAATACGGATTTAAATTGGGGTCGATTAAGACAGGCTCTCCCAGAGTTTGCTTGAATAAACAATCAAAAACCATACTCGAATCTCCGAGGTGTGCTATTTCCTCACAACACCAGAGATCCACATAAGGAGATATTAGGACAAATGACCACAAGTTTGGTCAAAGTGGAAAGGGAGGGAAGAAACAGACCAATAGGTAGAGAAATCCAGATCCTCAAGCCTAGGCAGCTGAAGGCACAGTTACCAAAAGTGTAGTGATTAAAATGAGTAATGCACAAAACATCAGAATTAGTGGAGCACAGAGACTTGGGGGCAGAGGGGAGCAGAAACAGTAGGCTGTGGAGATTACAGAGACAGAGAGGGATAAGACCATGAAGGTAATGGTAACATGGTGGCAATGTTACTGGACCAGTAATCCAGATGTTCAGCCTAATATTCTGAAGACATTAGTTCATATACCACGACAGCTGTGGGAGTTTAAATCAAAATAATGAATAAATCTAGAATAAAAAATTAGTCTCAACAATATTCATAAAACTACCAGATTTTCATAAAAAGCCATCTGTTTTATTGATATCCTTCAGGGAAGGAAATATAAGAAACCAAAGAGAAAATCTCAGCAGGTATGGCAGCATCTGTAGAGAGAGAAAAGAGCGAATGTTTCGAAAGACAATTGGTTAGCAGACAGGAAACAGTTTGGGCGGCACAGTAGCACAATGGTTAGCACAGTTGCTTCACAGCTCCAGGGTCCCAGGTTTGATTCCCGGCTTGGGTCACTGTCTGTGCGGAGGCTGCACGTTCTCCCAGTGTGTGCGTGGGTTTCCTCCGGGTGCTCCGGTTTCCTCCCACAGTCCAAAGATGTGCAGATTAGGTGGGCTGGCGATGATAAATTGCCCGTAGTGTCCAAAAAGGTTAGGTGGGGTTGTTGGGTTACGGGGATAGGGTGGAGTTATGGGCTTAAGTGGGGTGCTCTTTCCCGAGGGTCGTGCAGACTCGATGGGCTGAATGGCCTCCTTCTGCAATGTAAATTCTATGATTCCATGAAAGCAGGAATAAATGGGTCTTTTTCAAAGTGACAAGCAGTGGCCAGTGGGATCCCGCAGGGATCAGTACTTGGGGCTCAGCTATTCACAACATTCATCAATAATTTTGATGAAGGAACCAAATTAATATTTCCAGGTTTGTTGATAACATAAAACTTGGTGGGAATGAGAGTGGTGAAGAACATGTTCAGAGGCTTAAAGTGGGAAAATACATGGCTGATGCCAGTTAACGTGGATAAATGTGGATTATTCACTTTGGAAGGAGAAACAGAATGGCAGAGTATTATTAAAATGGTGATAAAATTGAGAAACGTTGATGTACAAAGGACATGGGTGCCTAGTCACTGTAAGCAAGCAAATAGTTCGGAAGGCAAATGGGATGTTGGCGTTCACTGCAAGAGGACCTCCTGGATAGGGGCAAAGATGTCTTACTGCAGCTGTATAGGGCCTTGGTGAAACCATACCTTGCGTATTGTGTCAATGTTGGTCTCCTTATGTAAGGAAAGGATATACTTTTCCAATTAAGGGGCAATTTAGTGTTGCCAATCCACCTGCTCTGCACATCTTTTGGGTTGTGGGGGAGAATGCGCAAACTCCACAAAGACAGTGACCCAGGGCCGGGATTGAACCAGGTCCTCAGCACCAATTAAGCAGCAGTGCTAATCACTGCACCGCCGTGCCTCCTGGAAAGGATATATTTGTCATAGAGGGACTGCAAAGATTCACTAGATTGATTCCTGAGATGGCAGGATTGTCATACGAGGAAAAATCAGATCAACTGCATCTATATTCATCGGAATTTAGAAGAATGAGAGGGGATCTAATTTGAACATAAAATTCTGACGGGGCTGGACAGACTGGATGCAGAGATGTCGGTTCCTCTGGTTGGGGGGCGGGGTGGGGTCTAGAACAAAGGATCACAGTCTCAGGATATGGGGTAGGCCACTAAGGACTGAGATGAGGAGAAACTTCTTCACTCGGGGTGACTAACCTGTGGAATTCTCTACCGTAGAAGGTTTTGGAAGCCAAGTCACTGAATGTATTTAAGAAGGATATAGATAGATTTCAAGACTCTAAAGGTATCACGGAATATGGGGAGAATGCAGGTGAATTCATTGAGTTAGAGGATCAACCACTATTATATTAGAACAAAGAACAATACAGCACAGGAACAGGCCCTTCGGCCCTCCAAGCCTGCGCCAATCACGTGTCATATCTAGACCAACCGACTGTATCCTTCTATACCCTGTCTGTTCATGTGCCTAGACAGATAGGTCTCACAGGTCGCTAACGTATCTGCCTCAACCACCTCACTTGGCAGTACATTTCAGGCCACAACCACCCTCGGTGTTAAAAAACTTCCCCGTAATTCTCCACTGAACCTATCCTCCCTCATCTTGAACTTGTGCCCTCTTGTAATTTTCAATTCCGCCCTGGGAAAAAGCCTCCAACAGTTCATCTTATCGATACCCCTAATAATTTTATAAACTCGGCATCCGTCTCTCTAGGGAGAACAATCCCAGTTTATTTAATCTCTCCTCATAACTAATACCCTTGATACCAGGCGACATCCTTGAGCCTAGAGGCTAAACAGCCTTGAGGCGGTTTAACACAGGGCTAAAATCGCTGGCTTTGAAAGCAGACCAAGGCAGGCCAGCATCACGGTTCAATTCCTGTAACAGCCTCCCCGAACAGGCGCCAGAATGTGGCGACTAGGGGCTTTTCACAGTAACTTCATTTGAAGCCTACTTGTGACAATAAGCGATTTTCATTTCATTTCATCCTGGTAAACCTTTTCTGTACTCTTTCCAAAGCCTCCAGATCCTTATGGTAGTGTGTGAGACCAGAATTGGAAACAGTATTCCAAATGTGGCCTAACCAACGTTCTATATAACTGCAACATAATTTTTGAGCTTTTATACTCTATACCCCATCCTATGAAGGCAAGCATGCCATATACTTTCTTTACCACCATTTCCACCTGCGCTGCCACTTTTAAGGGTCTGTGGACCTGCACATCCAGTTGTCTGTGTCTCTATGCTCCTGATGGTTCTGCCATTTATTTTATAGCTCCCACCTGAATTGGATCTACCAAAATGCATCACCTCGCATTTGTCTGGGTTAAATTCCATCTGCCATTTCTCTGCCCAATTTTGCAGCTTATCTATATACTACTGTATTCTCTGACAATCTTCATCGCTATCCGCAATCTTAGTATCATCCGCAAACTTGCTGATCAGACCCGCTACGTTTTCTTCCAAGTCATTTATATATATATTACAAACAGCAGAGGTCCCAGTACTGATCCCTGCGGAACACCATTAGTTATAGAACTCCATACGGAAAAACACCCTTCCACTGCTATCCATAGTCTTCTATGGCCAGGCCAGTTCTGAATCCATCCAGCTAAATCACACCTGACCCCATGTGATTTAATCTTTTGCACCAGCCTGCCACGAGGGACCTGATCAAATGCTTTCCTAAAGTACAAAAGACCACGTAGACAACATCCACAGCCCTTCCCTCGTCAATCATAGTCACTGTCGTGTTAGGTACACTGTCTAACACTGGCTGCAGCTGGATGCAGCTTAGATCAGAAAGATACTCCAGGGGTGAGATTCTCCAACCCCCCGCCGGGTCAGAGAATCACCGGGGGCTGGTGTGAATCCCGCCCCTGCCGGTTGCCGAATTTTCCACCACCGGATATTCGGCGGGGGCGGGAATCGCGCTGCGCCGCTTGGCGGGCCCCCCCCCCCCGCGATTCTCCGGCCCCGATGGGCCGAAGTCCCGCCGCTAAAATGCCTGTTGCGCCGGCGTAGATTAAACCACCTACCTTACCGGCGGGACGAGGCGGCGCGAGCGGGCTCCGGGGTTCTGGGGGGGATCTGGCCCCGGGGGGTGCCCACACGGTGGCCTGGCCCGCGATTGGGGCCCACCGATCCGCGGGCGGGCCTGTGCCGTGGGGGGCACTCTTTCCCTTCCGTCTTCGCCACGGTCTCCACCATGGCGGAGGCGGAAGAGACTCCCTCCACTGCACATATGCGGGAATGCTGTCAGCGGCCGCTGACGCTCCCGTGCATGCGCCGCCCGGAGATGTCATTTCCGCGCCAGCTGGCGGGGCACCAATGGCCTTTTCCGCCAGCTGGCGGGGTGGAAATTCGTCCGGCGCGGGCCTAGCCCCTTAAGGCTGGGGCTCGGCCCCCAAAGATGCGGAGCATTCCGCACCTTTGGGGCGGCGCGATGCCTGACTGATTTGCGCCGTTTTGGGCACCAGTCGGCGGACATCGCGCCGTTTCCGGAGAATTTCGCACCAGACCTTGAAGTTAGTTCAATCAGGTTTATTGAACGAATAGCACAGTTCCCTGTGAGTTCGACTCTCTGCTAACTTAGTGTGGTTATTCTGTCTGACTGAACCAGACTAGCTCTTAGCCACATGGTGGAGGTGTGAGATTGTAACAACACCCTTGACTGACTCTCTAGATGTTCATCAGTGGAAAGAGGCGGAGTGTCAGTGCCTCGTGTCTTTTATAGTCAGATCCCACCCCGGAGTGTCCTGCCTGCTTATTGGTCATGTCCTGTTCTCGGTGTCCATTAGCTGCTTGTCTGTATATCGTGTGTGTGTCCGCATATCATAACATCTACCCCTTTAAAAAAATATATATATGTTTGGATGACATATGTGAACGTATTTACAAGAATAGGCCAATATTAACATATACAAATGCAGTGGATGTGAACATATGTCCATGTGAAAACAGCTGTCTAATGCGAGAACACAGAACATAGCAAACAGAACAAATGTTCATAAGTCCAGTCTCTGTGACTTGCGTCTGATCCTGGTCGACCGCCGGAGAGATAATGGTGGGGACAACAGCGCCTTGATGGGCGGGATTGAAGCCTGACTGGTGGCCTCGTGAGTTGAGGTATCAGGAGGTGGCAAAACAACAGAAGGAAAAGGAGAAGAATGTGGTTGCAGGCAGGCAACTTTGCACAGTGCCCGTCGCACAACATACGAGCAGGGGGCAGTCTGTTGAACACCGACAGCTGGAGCTGACCAGCCTTCATCAGGAATCTTGACCCGAACAGTGTCTGGCGGGGATAACACAGGCAAATCGGTGGCATGAGCATCATAGCCCTGATTTTGCCGGTCTCGGAGTTGCTGCACCTTCTGCAGCACCGGGAGGTGATCCAGGTTGGGCATGTGTATGGCTGGAAGTGTCGTTCGCAGGTCCCTGTTCATCAGGAGTTGAGCCGGCGACATGCCAGTGGACAGTGGGGTTGCCCTGTACACAAGCAGCGCAAGGTGAATGTCAGACGCAGAATCCGCGGCCTTGCAGATGAGCTGCTTCACAATGTGCACCCCTTTTTCAACTTTCCCATTGGACTGCGGGTAGTGTGGGCTGGAAGTGACATGTTTGAATTGATACGACTGGGCAAACAGAGACCATTCATGACTGCTGAAGCACGGGCCATTGTCACTCATGACAGTGAGTGGGATACCATGCCTGGAGAGCGTCTCCTTATAGGCCTTGATGACAGTCTGAGATGGGAGGTCCGAGAGCTTCACGACTTCTGGGTAATTGGAAAAGTAATCGATGATTAACACATAATCACGACCATTTGCATGAAAAAGGTCGATGCCAACCTTGGACCACGGAGGGGTTTCAATTTCATGCTGCTGAAGTGTCTCCTTACTCTGCGCTGGCTGGAAGCATTGACAGGTCGCACAGTTAAGGACCATGTTCGCGATGTCCTGGCTGATCCCGGGCCAGTAGACAGCCTGCCTGGCTATGCATCTGCACTTTTCCACACCCAGGTGGCCCTCATGGATTTGACGGAGCACCAAGCTCTGGAGATTGTGTGGAATTACAATCTGGTCCAGTTTGAGGAGGATGCCATCAACCCCCGTCAAGTCGTCCTTTCCATTGAAAAATGGGCAGTGGCCCTTTTTGCCAGCCATTGGCTAGGTGTTGCATAACACGCTGCAAGAGGGGTTCTTTGGCAGTCTCCTCATGGATACGAATCACCTTCTCATCATATGCTGGGAGGGTGCTAGCACACAGCTGCACCTGTGACTCAATTTGCCGGAGGTCGTTCAGTGGTTCACTAGGAGTGTTATCGCGTTGCAGCAGGACCGCACCGATGCCATCCTGGCTCGCATCTGTCAAGGTTTTTGTTACCCTGTCTGGGTCGAAAAATGCCAATACTGCTACAGTGGTGAGCTTGGCTTTCAGCTCCAACCACTCTGCCTGATGGGCTGCCTTCCTCTCCAAGGCAGTGGACTTCTTCACTAGGTTTCGTAGGGCCGTGGTGTGTGAGGCCATGTTTGTGATGAACGTGCCCAGAAAATTGACCATGCCCAGGAAGCGCAATACCGCTTTGTCTTCCGGGATCTTCATGGCTGCGATGGCCTTGACCTTGTCTGTGTCGGGGCACACGCTCTGCTGAGCTATCTGGTCTCCTAGGAACTTGTGTCGTTATGCCAAAGCAACGTTTGGCCCCGTTCAGCTTCAGGCCATTGGCGTGGACACGTGGGAATACCTGCTGGAGATGGGAAACGCTCCTCAGGGGTCGTGGACGATATGATGACGTCGTCCATGTACACACTAACCCCTTCAACGCACTCCATCATCTGCTCCATGATGCAATAAAATATCTCCGATGCCGAGACGATGCCGAACGGCATATAGTTATAGCAGTACCTGCCAAACGGTGTGTTGAAGGTGCAGAGCCTTCTGCTGGACTCATCCAGCTAGATTTGCCAGAATGCATGTGATGCATCTAACTTCGTGAAAAACCGTGCATGTGCCATCTCACTAGTGAGTTCCTCCCGCTTCGGGATGGGGTAGTGTTCACGCATTATATTATGGTGGAGATCCTTCGGATCAATGCAGATGCGCAGGTCTCCAGAGGTTTTTTTTAACCACCACCATCGAGCTGACCCAGTCAGTCGGTTCGGTTACCCTGGAAATGATTCCCTGCTGCTGCAGCTCCTTGAGCTGTTTCTTCAGGCGCTCCTTCAGCGAAGCCGGGACGCGGCGTGGTGCATGGACCACTGGCTTGGCATCAGGTCGCAGTAGGATCTTGTACCGATCTGGCAAAGTGCCCATCCTGTCAAACACATCTGGATACTGAGCCAGGATGTCGTCAATGCCCGCTTGAAGATCCACGTTGGAGCATGTCCTTGAATAAACCTGCTGCACCAGGTTTAGCTTTTTGCAGGCATGCGTGCCTAGTAGGAATGCCCTGTCCGGCTTGACAATTTCCATGCATGGGTACTCTGGTTGGAGACGAGTAGATGGCAGGACCCCAGTGCTGCGATGGCATTACCGTTATAGTCCAGGAGCTGGCAGTCTGCTAGAAGGACCTTGGTGGGCTTCGTGATGCGTTTGAAGTCTGCCTGTGAGAGGAGGTTGGCAGAAGCACCTGTGTCCAGCTTGAACTGGATGGAGCAGCGGTTGACCTGCATCACCGCACGCCATTCGTCCTCCGAATTCACAGCGAGGACGGACTGAATGAGAGATGAGTTAGGTGTGGCATGTTCACGTGTGGTAATGATGCCCACTCGGTAGGCGGACTCCAGGCACTCGTCCTCTGGATCCGTTGTACTGCCAGGATCAGAACCCTGTAATCGTCGTTGCATATTCTGGACGCGCGTCGTCGGAATTGGGAGCGCTGCCCTCTGATTGGCGGTGCAGACCTGCACAAGGCTGCATAGTGTCCAGGCTTCCCGTAGTTTAAACATCGCCTGCCTCTTGCAGGGCAGAGTCCCTTTAAGTGGGCATTGCCACAGTTCGGACACGTCATGACGTCGGTGTTGTGACATGGTGTACGTCGTCGCACATGCGCAGTGCGGTCGGCAGACGTCTGCACCTGCGCAGTGAGTGTCGGCCGCTTCGTTATCCTGTTCGCATCACGCATGGGTGGGTGGGGCTCCGGGAAAAGCGTGCAAAATGGCCGCTGTCTTCAATGCTGAGGTGCTGCATCTGGGAGATGGCCTGCACACTCACTGCCTCGTGGGAGGCAAGTTTCTCATTTTCAGCTGATTTGTATTGGGAATACCGATTTTTTGCGTGCTCATGCACTGTACATGTTTCAATCGCGACTGGCAGGGTCATATGCTTGATTTTTAAGAGCTGCTCTCTCAGAGGATCAGAGTGAACTCCAAACACGATTTGGTCTCGGATCATGGAGTCAGTAATATCACCAAAGTTGCAGGACAGCGCTAACAGGGGGAGGCTAGTTAAGAAGGCATTGAAAGATGAATCTTTACCTTGAAGACGTTGTTTGAATATGTAGCGCTCGAAGATTTCATTGGTGTCCACTTCACAGTGACTATCGAACTTGTCCAGGATAGTCTGAAACTTTGTCTTGTCCTGGCCTTCGGTGAAGTTAAACGAGTTGAAGAGTTCGATGGCTTGATCACCCGCTGTTGAGAGGAGAAGCGCGATCTTTCTTGCATCCGACGCACCCTTGAGGTCTGAGGCTTCGATGTACAGCAGAAACTTTTGCTTGAATATCCGCCAGTTGGCACTGAGATTTCCGGAGGTCCTGAGCTGGTGAGGAGCCTGAATCTTCTCCATGGTGCCGGGATACATTTGCTGGTCGTCACGGAATGGACTGAGGTAAGCCACCTTAAATTAGTAGTCTCCTGGTATCATGTCGTGTTAAGGTACACTGGTCTAACACTGGCTGCAGCTTCGATCAGAAAGATACTCCAGACCTTGAAGTTCAATCAGGTTTATTGAACTAATAGCACAGTTCCGAGAGTTCGAATCTCTGCTAACTTAAGTGTGGTTACTCTGTCTGACTGAACCAGACTAGCTCTTAGCCATGTGATGGAGGCGTGAGATTATAACAATACCCTTGACTGACTCTCTAGATGTTCATCAGTGGAAAGAGGCGGACTGCGAGTGCCTCATGTCTTTTATAGTCAGATCCCACCCGTCTGAGCCACCACCAATCAACGTGTCCCTCTCCTTTGTGAATACCGATGCAAAATGCTCATTAAGGATCTCACTTACTTCCTTTTGGTTCTACACATAATTTCCCTCCTTTGTCTTTGAATGGGCCAACTCTTTCCCTAGCTACCCTCTTGTTCCTAATATATGTATAAAATGCCTTGGGATTATCCTTAATCCTGTCTGCCAAGGACAAGGATATTGAATGGTGCAGCAAGCTCAAAGGGCAAAGAGCCTACTCCTATTCCCTGTGTTTTCACCTATTATCTCATAATCTGGCTAACATCTCTATTACCATTAAGCCAGGGAACCAATCCTGGTTCAATTAGGAGTGCAAGTGGGAAGGTCAAGAGTAGCAGCAGATATACCTAAAAATGAAGTGCCAACCTGGTGAAGTTGTAAAATAGGACCATATGCATGTGAAACAGAAGCAGAATGCATGAGAGTTGAGTAATTACCCAGTGAACAGCTAGATCAAACCTCCACTGCCATGCCACATCCAGTTCTGAATAGTTGTGGATAATAAAGCTAACTAGAGGAGGAGGTTCTACAAGTATTTTCATCCTTCTTTCTGGGGCAGCCCAGCATACATCAGTGCAAAAGACAAAGCATTTTTAATCATCTTCGGTCAGAAAACCTGACCTCCTGAGGTCCCATCATCACAGATGTCAGTCATCAGCCAATTTTATTCACTCCACAGGATACCAAGAAATGGTTGATGGCACTAGATACAAATACTATTTGGGCCCTGACAGATTGTGGCTGTATTACTGAAGAACTGTGCTTCAAAAGAAGCCGTGCACCGTGTCACGTTGTTCCAGTACACTTATAAAACTGGGGAGGCAGTGGCATTGTGGTCTTGTCACTGAACAGTTCCATCAGCTCTGTGTCTTTCTATTAACTACAATAGTAATCCCAAGGTAATGCTCTGGTGACCCAGGTTCGAATGGTGAAATTTGAATTTAATTTTAAAAAAGAGCAATGATGATATAGTGAAACCGCTGTTAATTAATATAAAAATTCATCTGGTTTATTAATGTGTTTTAGGGATGGAAACTTGCCATTCTTACCTGGTCTAATGACTCAAATGTCCTTTGAAATGGCCTAGAGGGGATTGGTGAACAGGGGCTGACTTCTCCGTCTGAGGCAGCAGGTGGAAGGGGTAGGTGAAAAAGCAGTGATATTTGCTGTTTCTGCCTGGACTGCTCCTTTATTTCCAGGTAGGGGTGACTGATGGGGGTGGGTGGGCAGGATTTGCATTATGGTGGGGGAGGGGGCCCCTCCGATGTACATTGGGGGCACCTGCGTTAAATACTTCTCTCCTTGGTCCACCGTGAGGTTCTCTGCATCAGGGTCATGGTGGAAAATACTTGCACCAATCCACGCCCACATGAATTCCGGCCGAGAGGCATGGAGAATCCAGCCTGTTAATTGGATGCAAATGGTTTCAAATGAGCATTTGCATCCCACCACCGGCGTGGGGTGTGTAACTCACTGCCATGGTCGTTGGGGTCTGGAGCATCGGAACGGGTTTGGCGCTTGTTTTTTGCTCAAAGCAGGATTCTCTGCCGCATAGGGAACTCCGCGGAGAATCCACACATAAGACCTATTGTAAGTTAGGCAGAATGTAGGACTTTAAATTGGGTAATGGGTTTTGTCTCCACTCTGCTCCCAACTTAGAATCTGAAGGCCACACTTGTTCTTGATTCCCTGTGAGCAAATGTTACAGGTAAATAATATTTAATATTGCTTGTACACAAAATATCAATTACGTATTCACAAATTTATTTGATTTTATTAATGACAAACATTGCATATTAAAATACTTCAATAGTTTAAAGGGGAAAATAGCCAAAAAAAAAGTGATTTTAATTTATTGCTTTGGATATAAGACAGCAGTACCTTTTTTCCTACTTTGGTTATTAATACACCGTTCATCTTGTGTCAGGTCAATTACCATTTGACTGCTTGGCAGTTTGCTTCCCTGAAAAATAAAACATTTTTGTATGCTAATCAAATGCATTAAAATGATTCACTTCTGGACATCTTCAATTTAACAATAGGCAATTTTTCTAATATTAATGGGGCCTGGAAAACAGTAGGATAACCACAGAATACATGCAGAATTTGTCTCTAATGGCCGTGTAGAAACAATTAAATTTCAAGAAAATCTTGGTCACCTCAAAAGGTATCAAAGACTGATTTGGATCCAACTTTATGTACAACTACTATCTACTTTATTATACTAGTGTATGGAACCGAGGAAGCGAGGGAAACGCGGCGGTCTGCAGGTTAGACTGAAGCAATGCGGTTTCAAGACCCCTCTCCCCAGCATACTCCTGGCAAACGTCCAAGCGATCGAAAACAAGCTGGATGAACTTAACGCCAGACTTACCTCTCAGAGGGAAGTAAGAGACTGCTGTGTGCTCTGTTTCACAGAGACATGGCTCACCCCAGCCTCACCGGAATGTGCCATACAACCTGAAGGCGTCTCAATTCACCGGGCGGACCGCTCCGCGTCATCAGGCTAAGCGAAGGGTGGAGGGGTTTGCCTCCTCATCAACTCCTCCTGGTGCTTGGATGTGGCGACCCTGGCGACCCACTGCTCCCCGGACCTGGAATACCTGACCGTGAAGTGCTGCCCATACTATCTTCCAAGTGAGTTCACTTCAGCCATTATCACAGCAGTCAACATCCCACCCCAGGAAGGCGCTGGACGAACTATACACAGTAATAAACAACTACGAAACAGAACACCCGGAGGCCTTGTTCATCGTGGCCGGAGACTTCAACAAGGCCAACCTCAACAGTGTACTGCCACAATTCCACCAGCACATCTCCTGTCCCACCAGGGGCGACAACACTCTTGACCACTGCTACTCAAAAATCAAGGGCGCCTACTGTTCCGTCCCCCGACCGCACTTTGGGAAATCAGACCATAAGACGGTGCTCCTTCTCCCGGCATACAATCAGAAACTCAAGCGGGAGAATCCAGCTAAGAATGCTGTACAGTGCTGGTCCGAGGCGACAGAAGAGCTCTTACGTGACTGCTTAGAGACAGTGGACTGGTCCATATTTAAGAACTCAGCGACCAACTTAAATGAGTATGCCACCACCGTCACAGACTTCATCAGCAAATGTGTAGACGACTGCGTGCCAAAGAAAGCAGTACGTGCGTTCCCCAACCGGAAACCATGGCTCAATCGCGAGATTGACTCCCTACTGAAGGACAGATCTGAGGCGTTCAAGGCAGACGACCCTGACCTATACAAGAAATCCAGGTACGAACTCCGCAAAGCCATCCGGAATGCCAAGAGAGAATATCAAACCAAGCTAGAGTCACAGACAGACTCTCGGCGGTTGTGGCAAGGACTAAACAACATAACGGGCTACAAAGCGAAGCCGAACAGTATCTCTGGCAGCAGCGTACCCCTCCCCGATGAACTCAATGCATTCTATGCCCGGTTCGAGCAGGTAACCAACAATCCGCTGGCGAGTGCCCCAGCAGCCCATAATTCACCCATACCCACCATCACAGCTTCCTAAGTCAGATTGGCCTTCCTGAAAGTAAATCCTCGGAAGGCGACGGGCCCAGACCGGATCCCTGGTCGTGCACTCAGAGCCTGCACGGACCAGCTGGCAGAGGTATTCATGGACATCTTTAACCTGTCCCTACTTCACTCCGAGGTCCCCACCTGCTTCAAGACCACCATCATACCGGTACCAAAGAAGAACCAGGCAACGTGCCTCAATGGACTACTGACCAGTGGCCCTGACTTCAGTCGTAATGAAGTGCTTCGAGAGGTTGATCATGAAGCGCATCACCTCCATACTCCCAGAACGCCTTGATCCACTGCAATTCGCATACCGCTGCAACCGGTCCACATCAGACACCATTTCCCTGGCCCTACACTCACCCCTAGAGCATCTCGAAAACAAGGACTCCTACATTAGACTCCTGTTTATTGACTACAGCTCCGCCTTCACAACCATAATCCCAGCCAAGCTCATATCAAAGCTCCAAAACCTAGGACTTGGCTCCCCACTCTGCAACTGGATCCTCGATTTTCTGACCAACAGACCACAATCAGTAAGAATGAACAACAACACCTCCTCCACAATAGTCCTCAACACCAGCGCCCCGCAAGGCTGCGTACTTAGCCCCCTACTCTACTCCCTGTACACACACGACTGCGTGGCAAAACTTGGTTCCAACTCCATCTACAAGCTTGCTGACGATACGACCATAGTGGGCCGGATCTCGAATAACAATGAGTCCGAATACAGGAGGGAGATAGAGAACCTAGTGGAGTGGTGTAGCGACAACAATCTCCCTCAATGCCAGCAAAACTAAAGAGCTGGTAATTGACTTCAGGAAGCAAAGTACTGTGCACACCCCTGTCAGCATCAACGGGGCCGTGGTGGAGATGGTTAGCACTTTCAAATTCCTAGGGGTGCACATCCCAAAAAATCTGTCCTGGTCCACCCACGTCGACGCTACCACCAAGAAAGCACAACAGCGCCTATACTTCCTCAGGAAACGAAGGAAATTCGGCATGTCCACATTGACTCTTACCAACTTTTACAGATGCACCATAGAAAGCATCCTATCAGGCTGCATCACAGCCTGGTATGGCAACTGCTCGGCCCAGGACCGCAAGAAACTTCAGAGTCGTGAACACCGCCCAGTCCATCACACGAACCTGCCTCCCATCCATTGACTCCATCTACACCTCCCGCTGCCTGGGGAAAGCGGGCAGTATAATCAAAGATCCCTCCCACCCGGCTTACTCACTCTTCCAACTTCTTCCATCGGGCAGGAGGTACAGAAGTCTGAGAACACGCACGAACAGACTCAAAAACAGCTTCTTCCCCACTGTCACCAGACTCCTAAATGACCCTCTTATGGACTGATTTAATTAACACTACACCCTGTGTGCTTCATCCGATGCCAGTGCTTATGTAGTTACATTATATATGTGTTGCCCTATTATGTATTTTCTTTTATTCCCTTTTCTTCTCATGTACTTAATGATCTGTTGAGCAGCTCGCAGAAAAATACTTTTCACTGTACCTCAGTACACGTGACAATAAACAAATCCAATCCAATCTACTGTTCTGTCTCCCTGCCTATTAAAGCTCAGTCCATGGAGATATTAACATTTAAGGTACACGATGTTCCAATGCTCGTTACATTAGTTCTTGCCTAGTAACAAAGGCGGGACACTCTTGGAGTGCTTTAATAGGTCCCCCAGATCAGTTTAAGGGACAGTTAATCACTCTTCTGAAGGAGTCAGCTTCAGAGAGCCAGCCAGTCACAGACAGGAACAGGCAGAGATTCCAGTTTAAAGGAAGAGCAGTGGGGAGCAGACTTTTAAGTACAGAGGGCCAGTTTCTTGGTATTCTGCTTGGCACGGTGGTCGATCACAAAGTGTGCTCGGAAGCTTACTTCGGAATCCAGGGAGAAGGAATTTCAGAAGATGTGATTGAAACTCTACGAAGTGGGCCATTGTTAAAGCCGTATGAGTGGAGTGACATTTGGAAAGAATTCTAAACCAGATCTTCAAAAGGTGGAAATTGGAAATCCTTGTGAGTAATTTAAAGTTTGAGTGAGATTGGATGACTCACAGTGGGACTAACATCTGGGTGATTTCTTGAGAAATCCATCGGCTCTATCATGGTTGAGTCTGTCATTTACTCTGATGTTTTCAACTACAGTTCATCTACTTACCCTGAATGTTGAAGTACAAGGTATAATTCCTGTAAATTTTTATTTTTCTGAACTAATACAGTAAAGTTCTTTTTTGTTTGTTCAAAACTGGTCTTAATCCAAAAGCAGTGTCTTGAATCATTTTATTTACATTAAACAAAACATTATTGGTCTCTACCACCGCACCGCAGCAGCCCCCCCCCCCCCACACACACAATCTTAAGCTCTGACCATTGTAACACTCGTATATGGATTGGCACGATTGTTAGATTAATTCTTTGGAAGCTGGAGATTACAGATTGGGATGGATCATGGAGGGATCAAAAAGGATGAGAATTTTAAAGTCAAGATGTTGCTTAACCATGAACCAATGCCGGTCAGCAAGCACAGGAGTCAACCACCAACTGGACACACGATGAAAGTTACCGCATGGGCAGCAGAGCTTTGGATGATCAACTGTACGAGAATTATACTAATATCCAAGTATTTGTAGTGTTTAATCAGGATAACTATTGTAACCATTCAGTTTATATTTCAACATTGGAATCATAGGATCTGGGAGTTCCTATCGTATAGAACCTCAGATACTAAGGATTTAATGGTGCACATACTCATATATTTTTTTGAACTTTTGATTTCGGAGACCCCATGGCAACTAGTTGCATGCATTTTAAATGATCCATGTCTATTCAGACAATGAATTCAGGTCATTTATAAAGGGCAAGGTATTAACTTGTCCTGGTTTAGTCATTGAAGTATTTTTGCAGAAACCTTGTTGAACTTATGATCTGAGAACCAATATGAACTGACTTTACTTAAAACTTTAAAGTGCTTGGGACCACATGATGCAGGCACAGGAATGGCAGATTTTCCGTGGGCTTTGGCATTACTCTTTTTGTATTATTCTGTTTGTGCGGCACATGCTTGCCTAACCTGGGAGTTAATACTATGTAGTATATCTCTAGAAGATTTTTTGATGAGTGTAGGAGAAAAAATGCAGAGGAATTCGAAGAAATCTTGTGATATAAGGGAGCAGTCGGATGCTGTGGGAATACAGCCGTCTTTTCAACATGAGGGACCTGATCCTCGAGCGGGCTCTTGACTTGCCGCTTTCAAAGGCACTGCAAATGATGACTTCAAATATCAACAATATCAGAGTATTTGATGACAAACTCGGCTTGTTGACACAGTGGAAAGATTCCTGAACATTGAAAATGTTGCTTCCTTGGCTGAAGCTGCATTCAATCCTAAACTGCATTCACTCCTTGGAAAACCAACTATGTGGTATGCCAGAAATCCTGGAAAATTTGGAGAACCAAGGCTGGAGGAAGAATGGCTGGGTTGTCAGTCTGTAAGGAGTGGAAGGTAAGACTTTTTGAGAGCTGGCTACCATGTTTCCCTAAGCTGGATGTGAAGGCTGGGTGTTTCAAGTTGGAAAGGGCGTGCCATATCCTGTCTTCGAGGCCAAGCGACAATCAACGTCCCAGGCCCATAATCAGTCACTTTCATAACTTCAGAATTCGGCAGGAGGTTCATGAGGGGGCAAGCCTCTCCTTTTTCCAGGATTCTCGGCGGCAACACAGCGCGAAGCGTTGAGGTTCCAATTAAGTTAGCGAACAGCTCAAGGCAACTGGAATGAATTATGCCCTGCTTTATCCTGCGACCCGGAAAGTGATATCCAAAAACTTTGTTAAGTCTTTTGATCATACAGCTGGTGCCTTGGCCTTCATAAAGTCTGTAGAAGGCGAGGACTTGGACTAACAATCTGCAGCATGTTGAATTTGGACTGTGTCCCTGTTGTATTGCTTTTTGTCTGATTTTTGTCATATGTCCTCTTATCGCAAGCTGTTAACATTTGAGCACTATACGGACGAGTTACCCGCAAGAATCTCAGAGACCTCTATTAGTGGTAACTGTGCCACATGCTAATTATGCAATGTGCTAATAATGTCGTTTTTCTCTTCTTAACTTTCTCTTTATGATGGTAATATGGTTTGTTTGGTATCCTCTCTTTAATCATGATAAAATTGAATGGCGCCATTGCTGGGATGTCTTCATGGCTGGGTCCAAAATGTGGGAGGGAGGGACATTTGACTCCCACTCCCTCGTTGGCTTTTTTCTCCTCTCCATCGAGGAGTATGCCTCCTGATGGTAATGATAGTGTGGCAGTAGGGTCCTCACTTGTGCTGAGGAATATCCCCTTAGAATTATAATGGTGATCTTTTTGTTGTGTTGCTATTTGTAAGATGTTGAATGAATCCTGGTACATACAAGTCTCTTATCTGAGAAAAGAAAGTTATAAGGACGTTATGGTGCCTCTGGAGTAATACGAGATGGGGGAAGGTGTGTTTTGGTGCACACCCGAATGTTGCACGAAAATCCTATCCTATTTTTCTCCTGGTGGTCTGTGAAATGGCGGTAGCTAATTTTGAACTATGTTCCTGGAATGTACGGGGAATTAATCATAAGAAGGAGAAAGTGGCCATAGCTTTGTTACAGGAGATTCATTTAGATGAAAGAAGCACTTCAAGTTAAGGGGTAGGTTTTCTTTGTCTCATTTTCGACCAACAGCAAGGGAGTAGCAATTTTGGTCAGCAGAGTGGTGATGCTGATTGGCTTTTATCGGAAAGATTTGTATCGGGCTTCCAGAAAGTGGACCTTGGCAAGACACTCTCCATGTTTGAGTGAAGGCAACTGTCCAGCAGAGCGGTGATGCTGATTGGCTGTTGCAGGGAAGATTTGCATTGGGTGGTTAGTGCTTCCAGAAAGTGGTTTGTGGAGGAGCTGTTGTCAAAGGACAGTTAAACCCAAACACTACTTTTCCCTCCCTAAAAAAGTCACTATGAGGACTACAAGCAAGAGAAAGAAAAACGGAGGGGGAGAGAGGTGACAATTTGCAGCACAGTGCTTCAGTGGTGACGTTTTGGCTCGATAGGTTTGGGCGAATGGAGTCTCAGCAGAGTACAGGTAATCTCAGGTAACGTCCTCTTAACTTTCCTCTTTAGTCTTGGTGCAGTTGAGATGGCAATGAGGGCAGTGATATGCTCCCCCTGCAGGATGTGGGAGCTCATGGAGAATTCCATTATCCCTGATGACTACACCGGTGGAAAGTGCACCTGACTGCAGCTCCTGGGAGACTGGGTTAGGGAGCTGAAGCTGAATGCACTCAGGATCATCCAGGATGCTGAGCACATTATAGATAAGAGTTTTAGTGAGGTGGCCACACTTGAAGTGCAGGCAGAGAGTAGCAGGGTAACCACCAGAAAAGGAAAAGTGAGCAGGCAGAGAGTGCAGGAGTCCCCTTTGGCCATTGCCCTTGTAAACAAGTATACCGTTTTGTATACTGTTTTGGGGGGAGGGATGACCGTTCAGGTGAAAGCAGCAGTAGCCAGATCTGTGGCACTATGACTAGCTCTGGGGCACAGCGGGAAAGGGTAAAGGTAAACAGGACAGTAGTGATAGGAGACTCAGTAATTAGGGGGACAGACAGGAGATCCTGTGGCCGCAAACAGGAGTCCAGGATGGTGTGTTGCCTCACGGATGCCAGGGTCAAGGTTATCTCGGAGCACTGCAGAACATTCTCACGGGAGAGGATGAGCAGCCAGACGTTGATGTGCATGTTGGCACAAATGACGCAAATAGAAATAGGGATGAGATCCTGAGGAGTGACTATAGAGAGCTATGAAAAAGGATAAGAAGCAGGTCCTCGAGGGTGATAATCTCTGGATTACTTCCAGTGCCACGTGCTATTGAGGGTAAAATAGAAGAATATGGCAGATGAATGCATGACTAAAGAATTGGTGTAGGGAACAGGGATTCAGATTCTTAGATTACCTAACACAAGAACCAAGAAGGAAAGTTCAGGGGTCAACAATCCAGCGAGCATAAAGTTGAGGATGTAGGAGACGAATCTCAGAGAAAAGATAAAAAGGACATGGGGAAAAAAGGACATAAACTTAAGAGGTTCAGGATTTGGATAGGAAGTGACCCGTAGATGTTTGGCCCAATGAGCCAAGGAAAAGGAGGGACGCAGCTGAGGCAGCTCAACAGACGGTCTCAATTTCAATGACAAAGGGCAGGATTTAATCCAGCAGCATAAAACATGGTGGCCTGGCCTGCTTAAAAAATGGGAGAGGCTGTGCATTTTAGGCCAGTGGCAGGAAAACATCCTGCAATTAAGTCAGAGGTGAAACACCATGGGCTGGATTCTCCGAGTCGAAATTGCGTTCGGCGCGGGGGCGGAGAATGGCCGTTTACCCGGAAATCGGGACCGGTGCCGCTCCCGCGATTCTCTGGTTCCTCGGGAGTCTCTCGCGCGCGAACTATGCGGCGCGGGTAGGGGGCCATTGAGATGCGAGGCGAGTCTCTTCCCCCCCCTCCCCACACGATTCTCCGTGCAAAACTGGCCGAGTTCCCAACGGCGTGGTTTTAACCACCTATCGGCCGTCGGAAACCTTGTGTGGCGGCTGCGGATTTGGTCCGCGACCACCCTGGTGGGGGGGTGGGGGGAGAATCGCTCTGGTCGGCCAGGGGAGTGATCGGGCATCATGGACTCAGGAAGGCCTAAATTTTTGATGCCGCTCTGCGGTCCGCGTCCGCCATGTTGCATGGGACGGCCGCTGCAGGCCGCCGCCGTGTGCATGCGCTGACTCCCGAACGGATGTGCGGGCCCTGTATCCGTAGCCAGAGCTCCATGGAGCACTCTGGGGCACTGCTATCCCCCTGCAGGTAGGAGAATAGCTCAGGACTTTCTAAAGGGAAGTCCAGAGTGAAACATAGCCCCATTATTGGAGAATCCAGCCCCATGCGCGTGTGTGTGTTCGATCCCCCTCTCTATGCCTTAAGTGATGGGCCATTATGTCTTTGTACCTCCCCCACAGAAGCAATGTGGGATTCGCAACACTTCTCAAACTACTGGGCAAGTCCCCTGTCATCAATATTAAATCCCACCCAAAGATGCCTATGAACCCATCATTCTTGTTGGGTGGGATGGAGGATGGAAGGAGACAGTAAAGCAAGGTTTAAGAAGAAAGTTCAAAATGGAGAAATGGCAGCATCGGAATTTTGCATTGTGATCAGTTTCTAGCAGACTAAAGCAGGATTGGATAGTGCTTTGTGATCTAGCCAGACCCAGTGGAGAATTGCTGAACCAGATGTCTGCTATTTATGTTCAAGTTAAGGGAGCAGAGAAGAGGGCGAAAAGCCAGGATGAGAAAGGATAATGGGATAAAGGTGCACAGCAACCAGCAACTCTTTGGGAAATTAATTTAATTACACCAAAACATTTAATGCAAACATCCCCGACTTACCTGTTTTATATCAACCATTTCTCTTTTATTATCAGGTTCCAAAGTCAGATAATCGGGAGACACCTCATTCCTTGGTGCTGGAGTTGAAATGTCTAGTAACAGAAAATAAATCAATAGCAAATTTATGCTGGCTATAGACTGACAATAGCAAAATGGAAGATATGCTGATTGAATTATCCCACAATTTGAATATCATATTTGTATTGATATTAATTGCTGAATAGATGTCTGTGCAGATCTCTCCCTTCATAAAACTGGTGTAGTGTATGTGTAGTGTAACATTTAAAAAAAACATTTGTTTATGTCTCCATCTGTTTATGTTTCCATTAGAATAGCAGAGACAACAGTCATATGGGGCAGCACAGTAACATCGTGGATAGCACAATTGCTTCACAGCTCCAAGGTCCCAAGTTCGATTCCGGCTTGGGTCACTGTCTGTGCGGAGTCTGCACGTCCTCCCAGTGTGTGCGTGGGTTTCCTACGGGTGCTCTGGTTTCCTCCCACAGTCCAAAGATGTGCAGGTTAGGTGGATTGGCCATGATAAATTGCCCTTAATGTCCAAAATTGCACTTAGTGTTGGGTGGGGTTACTGGGTTTTGGGGATAGGGTGGAGGTGTTGATCTTGGGTAGGGTGCTCTTTCCAAGAGCCGGTGCAGACTTGATGGGCCGAATGGCCTCCTTCTGCACTGTAAATTCTATGATATTCTATGATATGAATCGGTTAAATGTTCATCCACTTTAGTTGCCAAAATAATTTCTAAACCCATTATCAAGTTCTGACATGGAATAAGCACAGAGACCATGGGTTGCATTTGAGAGATTTAGGTCATCGAATGTAACAATATCACAACAAGAACACTGCGTAACCATTAGGGAAAGGGCTGGAAATATTCAGCAGGTGTGGGGACAGTCATATTAGACTTAGAACGTTAGGTTTTTCTCCGCAGCTACTGTCTGAGCTGCTTAGTTTTTCTGGCCCTTGTGATTTTATTTCAGATTTCCAGCATCCACAGTATTTCGCTTTTATAACATTTATGAATTTGGATCAATGGCCCATAGCTCTACTTTCCTGTGGTGCTGCTTTTATACTACTTGTATTGTTATGCAATATATACCTTCTATGGAATGGAGTAAATCAAACAGTAAACATTTAAAATGGGTATTTTAACTGATCATTGGTATATTAAAGCATCTATGTTCTTGGCTAACCGAGAATGCAATTTGGCTGTAGGACAACAGTGAGAATTGAACTAAGAGGGTAAATTTATAGATTCATAGTCATCATAGTAGAGGAAAAGGACATTTGGTCCATCAAATCCATGATGACTCTCTGCAAAGAAATCCAATTATTCCCACTGCCCAACTACATCTCAAGTATCCACCCAATTTCATTTCAAAATCATTCTTAGGGCGCGATTCTCCATTGCTGCGAGCTTCCCAGCGCTCGGCACAGCGAGGTCGGCAACGCTATTCAATGTTATTGTTCCACTTAACGAGGCCTCATGGGCTTCTCGCCACAAATGATGGCTCACCAGCGGATTCGTTGGGACCGTGCTCGGCAGACCACGCCAACAAGGTCGAGCAGCACTTAAGCTGCACGTCCTCAGACAACTCCAGCCAGCTCGCAACAATAGCGCTGAGGAGGCCGGCCCCAAGATTCGGGAATGCTGACCTGAAGAGGCTGCTAGACACCAGTGCTGCTTGGATGAGGTGGCGGCAGCTGTCAGCTTGAGGAATATGACCAGGAGGACTGGCCTTCAGTAAGGTAAGAAGGTCAACGACCTACGGCACCACGGGCGAGTAGAAACAAACCCCCCCTCCCTGCCAAGGGAGCGTCCACCCCAACTCCCCAGGCGACCCCCAACACTCCCTCCACCCAAACCCTCCCTTCACATCGCCCCCACCACTCTGTGAACCTCTCATGTGGCTAGTGATGCCTCCTCGGTCTCCTCAGGAAAAGCTCTCCCATAAACAGCGGGAGAGGGCCCAGACTGAAGAATCTCCTTCATGCCCTGGAGGTGACCGGGGTGGCCAAGGACAGAATGGTCACCCATGCAGAGACTGGTGGACTCCACAGAGGTGAGAAACTATTGGACTCCACCCGGTGAGTTGCTATTACCTTACTGACTGACCCTACCCTCCCACTGACCACATGGCCATTCTCCCACAGGTCCTCCTACCGACAGCGCCTGCCTAACCCAGGTGGCAGCCTCTCCTGACTCTGCTTTCAAGATCCCCCAGAGGACGTCCGCCAGGTTTATCGAAGGCCATGGGCGAGGTAAGCAGCTGGCTGCCTCCACCTCAGACGTGCATCCTGTCTGACTGGCACCCATTCTCCCTACGGATGCAGAAGGACCCTTCCCTGACTCCTTGAGAAGGGGCACCTGGAAATGTCAAGTTGCCCTGCCCGCCTCCCCCTTGCCGAGCCACTGATGAATCACACCAATATCTAAAACTATGGTTTGAAGGTAAGAGCGTAGATCCAGCAAACCCTGCTGGATCAAGATCTGCAAGGTTGTCGCTACCTGTCCCACAGCGGCTGAGGTGTTGTCATATTGGAGGGCAGCACTGTACACAGTGGTTAACACAGTTGCTTTACAGTTCCAGGATCTTGGGTTCGATTCCTGGCTTGGGTCACTGTCTGTACGGAGTCTGCACGTTCTCCCAGTGTCTGCGTGGGTTTCCTCCGGGTGCTCCGGTTTCCTCCCACAGTCCAAAGATATGCGGGTTAGGTGGATTGGCCATGCTAAATTGCCCTTCGTGTCCAAAAAGGTTAGATGGGGTTGCTGGGTTACGGGGATAGGGTGGAGATGTGGGCTTAAGTGGGGCGCTCTTTCCAAGGGCCGGTGCCGAATGGCCTCCTTCTGCACTGTAAATTCTGTGATTCTATGATTGACATCCACCCTTCACTCTAGTCTTCTGAGTGACTCTTGCATCTCTGCCTGTCATCTCCGGCAGTATTAGCAGCCTCTTCACAAGAGGCTCATCACCTGGCGTGCACTCAGCAGGTGCCTAATCGCCAGCAGTCCTCAGAATTCAAGACCTGGCCTGTCATTGCCTTCAACTACTGTGAAAATGTGATAGTGAAGTGAGGTGTTTTCCAGAAGGTACCCCCAAGTCCACGCTAGAGCCATGACCCACTGAGGTGTCTGTCTCTACATTGATGGAAGGTGCAGGTGAACGCAGTGACTGATCGCCTTGGCTTTGCTCCTGGCACGCCTGGGCCTGCTGGCGCTTGTATGAGAAAGAGGCAGATTAAGTTCATAAACAAGCAGAATACAGAATTGTACGTCATACACTGTGACTGACAGGATGTAATGAACTCATGGAGGTCACATTCGTACTGGGCTGCTCAGAGAAGCTGGTCTCGCCTTCCTCACATGAACGATCCTTGTCCTCCCAGCCAACTCAGCAGCATCCTCCTCTATTTTGGTAAACTCAGTGATGTTGGCCACCACTCCCCCAGTTTGGGACCTCTTTCTCCTGTTGCGGGCAGGTTTGCCCTGCATAAAAGACAAAATGGAATGTGAGGAGACGGGATGCAGCAAAAGCTGGGAAGCATGCATGCCTTCTGTGTGTGGTGAGCCCGCCCAGAAAGGGCTGAAGTTTGTGCAGCAGGATAGAGGAGATGGGTGGCACGGTGGTTAGCATTGCTGCCTCAGATTCAGGGACCCGGGTTTGATTCCGGCCTTGGGTGACTGTCTGTGTGGAGTTTGCTCTTCCATCCAGTGTCTGCATGGGTTTCCTCCGGGTGCTCCGGTTTCCTCCCAGTCCAAAGATGCTCAGGTGGCTTGGCCATGCTAAACTGCCCCTTAGTACCCAAAAGGTTAGGTAGGATTACTGGGGATAAGGTGGAGGCATGGGCCAAAGTAGGATGCTCTTCCCAAGAGCCAATGCAGACCCGATGTGCCAAATGGCTCCTTCTGCATTGCAGGGATTCTGTGATCTATGACGGTGGTGTGAAAGTATGTTTTTTGCATGGTTCTACAAGAAGAATTCACATGATATGCATCAAACAGCATTTTTCTTTTTGTTTTCAACATTGGCTGGATTTTTTGTCTGTGCTTGCCACAAGATTGCCATGGATAGGATGGGGACCATGTAAAGGTCCGTCGACCTCGGTGGGAATTTCCGGTCGCCGGGCGGGTGTAGCTGAAAAATCCCACCCATATTTTCTACCATCCTTATCATCCAAAGAGCTTTGATTCCCTGGTCTTCTTTCCTTATTGGAATGTAGCTAGCCTGTATCCAAAACATCACTTCCTTAAAGATCATCCAGTGCTCCGTTGCAGTTCCTCCTCATCAATCTTTTGTCCCATTCTACCCTGGCTAGATCCCCCTCATTTATTCCATTGAAGTTTGCTCTCTTCAATTTAGAAGCTCTACTTCAACTGTTCTTTGCTCTTCTCCATTGCTAATCTAAATCTTTCCGTATGATATTCACGCTTACCAAAGTGTCCCCCATGGGAACTTCATTCACTCACCTCATTCCCCAGTTTCAGATCCAGCAATGCCTTCTTCCCATTTCGACCAAGAACATACTAGTTAAGGAACATTATTTGAAGTCGAACATCATCTCAATTGAAATTTCAGTACCTAAAGTCTTCCCAATATCACCACTTTATAGTTTTTGCACATCTGGGAGAATCGCCTGGGCCGCCAAAATTTCCCGGGACGCCGGTCCGACGCCCTCCCACGATTCTCCCAAGCGGCGGGAACGTCCGGTCGAGTTCCGCGAGCCGCAGGATCGCCGGAGAGACCCAAAATGGCGATTCTCCGGCACCCCTGCTATTCTCAGGCCCGGATGGGCCGCGCGGCCAGGCCAAAATGGCAGGTTCCCCCCGGCGCCGTCCACACCTGGTCGCTGCCGTCGGGAACGCTGGGGAGGCGGCCTGCGGGGGGGCGAGGAGGGATCCTGCACCGGGGGGGGGGGTGGGGACCTCAAAAGTTGGGTGGCCCGCGATCGGTGCCCACCGATCGTCGGGCCTCCTCTCTGAAGGAGGACCTCCTTCCTTCCGCGGCCCCGCAAGATCCGTCCGCCATCTTCTTGCGGGGCGGACTTAAAGAGGACGGCAACCACGCATGCGCGGATTGGCGCCGGCCAACCCGCGCATGCGCGGATGACGCCAGTTATGCGGCGCCGGCCGCATCATCTATGCGGTGCCGCCTTTACGCGGGCGACAAGGCCTGGCGCGTGTAGATGACGCGGCCCCGATCCTAGCCCATTGTCAGGGCCTGAATTGGTCGGGATCGGGGCCATTTTGCGCCGTCGTGAACCTTGACGGCGTTCACGACGGCGCGGCCACTTCGGCGCAGGAGTGGAGAATCCCGCCCCTGATTTTTCAAATTTGCTCCTTTATCCCTTTCCCATTTGAAGCCTACAGAATAGCCCTAGTAACGTGACATTCCCTTTGTTCTTTCCAATTCCCCTCAAATGAATTTGTCTTTGTCCCTTCGAGGACCATCCTCGCTTTCCAACACTGTCTTCCAAAATCAGTAGGTCTACCCCACCTTCCATTTTTCCCTCCCGCTTTTTCTGAACAGTGCCCAGTCCTCAATATTAAGCCACCATTTCCTTTCTTCTAACAATATCACATTTTCACACAGCTTGCAACTCACCAACCTTATTCAGCATACTTTGCGTGTTTCCATACATGCACTGCAAATCTGTCTTTAGCATTTCTCATAGCCTTTCTTAGTCTGCTCCAATTTAATGTGGTACCATGTGGTTTTCCAGTACTACCCAAAACACCCACTCCTTTATGCACCTTATTCCGGTTTTGTACTTGTATCTGTTGGTTACCAAATTTAGTTTAAACCCTCCACAACCACAGGAACACACTGGTCCCAGTTCTACTGAGGTGCAACCTATCCTTTTTTAAATAATTGCCTCATACTCAGAACTCGTCCCTTAAGAATCTGAACCTTCCCACCTGCATTATGTCTCAAGCTGAGCATCGATCCTCCCCATCTTCGTAATTATATTCACTAGTATGAGCTCTCTTGACTGGTACCATGGTGGAAGATCAATGGGAACATCAGAGAAATGACATAAAAATCATTTATCCTATATTTTCAATTTTTCCACCCAAGTTATATCCGACAATTTGGAGAATTCATGCAGAAACTGAACCCTCGGAGGCCAGTGAAAACAGAGAAGTTATGAATCAATATTATCCCGGATTTAATCCACTGATTATGAACTATTTCAAGTGAATTAGAAAGGAGCAAACTAGAACAATACTGATAGCTAGTATAAAACAGAAAATGCTGGACAACCTCAGCAGGTATGACATCATCTGTGGAGAGAGAACGGGCTAACATTTTGAATCTGGATGACTCTTTGTTCAGTTACTACCAGCTAGTAGCTGACTGAAGAACCAATTTTAAAGCTGGAAAGATTGAAGAACTAAATTATTTGGGAGAAGACTATTCAATCACAACATCCAACAATGCAGTAGGGGAATGGGGGAAATCAGGAATATGCTTTCCACAAGAGTTTCATAACAATTTTGAGTATAGAGAACAAAACATTTTTTAAACTTGTCTTCATTGACTAGACCAAGGTGTTCTGTATACTGTTAAAACATTTCTGATGGTGACATTTTAAAATAATTTTTCATTACAAATATTGTATTGCCTAAACAGTATTGATGGGGAATCTTATCAAAGTAAATTGTTCCAATAGTCAGTAGAAACAAGCTCTTTCTGGCGGTAACAAATTTGGTCATTTTGATCAAAATGTGAGACATTTTCTATTCAGCATATTAAGTGTGACACCACTATATACAATGCATTAAAGTAACTACATTCGTTAAATTAAATCATCTACTAGGTGCACAAAATTTATTTTGATTTGTGAGCAAACAGCAGATATTTTGACAGCCGTCTTCAATTATGCAAATTGCTTCATCTTAGGTTTCCATCTCTAATACATGTTCTCTAACAAAGTGTAAACAAGTGACCAACTCACAAATTACTGCACCTTTCAACTATTTGCTTGGAGGTGTACAGGGATTTGCAGGTTCACTTACTCTTTCTTCAATTTATTTTTGTTCAGCATCTCCCTAGGTGCCCTTAGAACCATAGAATTCCTACAGTGCGGAGGCCATTTGACCCATTGAGTCCGCACCGACCCTCTGAACCCGTTTTCTCTCCAGTCCAAAGGCATGCAGGTTAGGTGGATTGGACATGATCAATCACTGTGCCACCGTGCCACCCTTCCGGAGTAGAATCTCATGTGTAATATTAAATCAATTCTATGCTTGGTGAAGATAGCATTTCCAACCAGAATGTCTGCAGCGGTACGCCCAATCTCCTGTTGTAGCTTTGATGGACATTTATGTTGTTTCAACCAGGGTATCTGCTACAGTTTTGACAAAGAGTCATCTGGACTCGAAACGTTAGCTCTTTTCTCTCCCTACAGATGCTGCCAGACCTGCTGAGATTTTCCAGCATTTTCTCTTTCGTTTCAGATTCCAGCATCCACAGTAATTTGCTTTTATCTGCTACAGTTATTACACTTATGGCCCTACTTCAGGAGGTACCTTTTTTGAGAAAAATTAATTTTCCCTCTCTTCCCGGTATTGGTGTTCTCTCAGCCATACCCAATTCTCTTGGGGAAGCACTTGCACACCACTCATTAATTTGCTGACGCACCCCACTGAGTTCCTCATCTTAGTTGACAAAGTAAAGTGATGGAATGTTGCAATCCAATATCTGAAATAGCAGGCAAGTCTAATAAATATCACCTCCTTGTTATTTAAGCTAGTTACCACAATAATTTGTACTTGCTGGAGTTACAGTATCCAAATCCTTTGGTAATGGAATATTCAATTCAATCTTTGCATCTCCAGGCATGGAATTTGAAGTTCTAAGGTAAAAATGTTGAAAAAAAAAAGGAACGTTAATCCATTGTCAGTGAGATATTATATTTTAGCATTCACTATTGTCATGAGAATGTCACTTTAAGAAATGTTTGGCTGCTCATATTACTGCAGTGATATCAGAGTGTGGGTGGAGCTGGGCTGTCTATCAGCTTTTTACTTTTGTTTTAGGCTATTTGCTGCAGGGAGTGTTTTAGTTTTGTTTTCAGTGTTGGAGCTGAAGCCGGACAGAGGTGTACTGTTGTTCTCTCTGCCATGAAAAGACTATCTCTTGATCATTTGGTGAATTCAGAATTAGAAATGTTCACAGTAGTGAATGTAAACCTAATGTGCTTTTGTTAAAAGGCATTTCTTTTGTCTTCAGGATGTTGTTTGGGAAGTTAAGGATTACTTAGTGTTGTATTTGAATTGATGGTTGCTAAGATGTTCACTGTATGTTTTAAAAAGGTTAACTTGAGTTCATAGAATAAACATGGTTTTGCTTTAAAAAATACTTTTCCATTTCTGCTGTACCACCCCTGTTGAGTGAGCCGTGTGCTCCCCATACCACAATCTGATAAAAGTTGTGGATCAGGTGAACTCCATGATACACTTTGGGGTTCTCTAAACCTTGGCCCATAACACTATCTAGGTAGAAATTTGCTGAAGCACATCGCCTGGCTATTTCAAAACACATCCAATTTTAATTTATTTCATTATGAAAGAAGTGATCCGTGGGTTTTCTGTACATACACATTGCACAACAATGAGCACAATTCTTATTTGTAACACTTGCTTGTATGTTCATTTGGCAACTACATCAGCTTGGAAAATACATTTAAATGAGACTGGCTGCATTAAAACGGCAGTGGTCTTAAATAAGCAGTTAAAGGGAAAGGGAGAATGATCGAGAAGGAACTGTGGGGGTGCGATGAGGCAGTGCTTGGGGAGGAATGGGGTATGCGGTAACCCGTGGTTTAAATATGGATCCAGGCCATGTCCACGGTATTAAACACGAGGGTGACAATGAGTCCAGAGGTGGCGATTTTTGGGGTGTCGCAGGATCCGGGAATCCAGGAGGAGAAAGAGGCAGACGTTCTGGCCTTTGCTTCCCTGGTAGCCCGGAGGCGCATATTACTAGCATGGAGGGACTCAAAGCCCCGGAAATCGGAGACCTGGCTTTCAGACGTGGCTGGCTTCCTCTGCCTGGAGAAAATTAAGTTCCCCATGAGAGGGTCTCTGGTGGGGTTTGCCCAGAGGTGGCAATCATTCATTGACTTCCTCGCAGAGAATTAATTGTCAACAGAAGAGAGGTGGGGGGGGGGGGGGTGGAGGGTTACTTTAGAGTAGGTTAGGGGGGGTAAGCAATTGTAGGACCTGTGGGAGAGGGAGGCGGAATTTGCACTATGTTTATATTTTCCTTGTTATGTACATTGTTGATATTTTGTTGCTGTTACAATGCCAAAGAAATACCCCAATAAAATTTTTATTAAAAAAATAAAAATAAATATGGATCCAAGAGAAGCACTCTTGTATCTGTAATTCTCACATTCAGGCAAGTATGTTTTGCATAACTTACCCTTTCTTGTGGCTGTCTTCAGCATTCGCTTTATGGATAGAATGTCAGACCATGTAGATCTAGTTTTCCGAAACGCTGCCACCATTAGATTTCTTGGCAAACCACTAAAAAAAGTCATTTGATAAGCTTTAAAAAATGTATTTGCTCACTGGACATAGCGAGCTAGGCCAGTGTTTATTGCCCATCCCAAATTGC
The DNA here is from genome assembly GCF_047496885.1 of Scyliorhinus torazame. NCBI lineage: Eukaryota > Metazoa > Chordata > Chondrichthyes > Carcharhiniformes > Scyliorhinidae > Scyliorhinus > Scyliorhinus torazame. Next base: position 177,253,531 of record NC_092723.1, on the reverse strand, counting down.
TCTCGAAAAGATGGTGGTGGTGAGCCGACTTCTAGAACCGTTGCAGTCCATGTGGTGTAGGTACACCCATGGTGATGTAAGGGAAGGAGTTTCAGGATTTTGATCCAGCGAAGGATATTTCAAAGTCAGGATGGAATGTGGCTTGGAGACGGAGAGGTGGTATTTCCATGCCCTTGTCCTTCAAGGTGGATAGAGGTTGAGGGTTTGGAAGGTGCTGCTGATGGAGCCTTGGTGAGTTGCTGCAATGCATCTTGTAGATGGTATACACTGCTATCATTATGCAACAGTGGAATATTTAAGGTGGATACCAATCTGCAGGCTTAGGTAATGTTGGAGCTACACTCATACAGGTAAGAGGAAAGCATTCCATCACACTGCAGACATGAGCCTTGTACATTGTAGACAGGCTTTGGGGAAGTCCGGTGGCAAGTTATTTGCTGTAGAAATCCCAGATTATGACTTGATTTTGTAGTCACCGTATTTATATAGTTGGTCCAGTTCAGTTTCTGGTCAATGGTAAAAAGGATGTTGATAGTGGGGCTTCAGCGAAGGTACTGCCATTAAATGTCAAGAGGAGGTGGTTGGATTCTCTCTTGTTGGAGATGGTCATTACCTGGCATGAATGTTACTTGTCACTTATCGGCTCAAGCTTGAATATTGTCCAGATCTTGCTGCATATAGACACGACCGCTTCAGCATCCGAGTCATCATGAACAGCGCTGAACATTTGTGCAATTAGCAGCAAACATGCCCACTTCTGACCTTATGATGGACGGAAGGTCATTGATGAAGTAGCTGCAGGTGGTTGGGTCTAGACACTACCCTGAGGAATTGCTGCAGCGATGTTCCAGGACCGAGATGATTGATCTCCAACAACCACAGCCATCTTCCTTTGTGCAAGGTATGACTCCAACCAGTGGAAAGTTCGCCCTATTCCTATTACTTCAGTTTTATTTGGGCTCATTGATGCTACCCCCAGTCAAATGCTGCCTGATGTCAAGGGCAGTCAGTTTCCCCTCTTGCATTTACCTCTGTTGTTCATGTCCAGACCAAGGCTGTAACGAGGGCAGGAGCCAAGCAGTCTTTGCGGAACCCAATCCGAGCACCAGTGTGCTGAGTAAGTGCCACTTCATATTACTGCTGATGATAACAGAGTAGATTGATGTGTTGATAATTGACCAGACTGGATTTGTTCTGCTTTTTGTGAACAGGGTTCCAAAGAAATAAAAAGTGAAGCATATTGATGGAGGTAAATGAGAGCTGTAATTGATTGGGCGATAGACAACAGTAGAGATAAAAGGAACTGCTGCCTACTTGGCAGGATGCAACAAGTGGTGTCCCATAGGGATCTGTACTGGGGACTCAACTCCGTCCATTGATGACACTATATAGAAGGCAGAGTAGAATGAGTAGCTGGAAGCAAAGGCACAGATAACCTCAGTCTGAGTGGAAAAAATGAAATTTATGGAGAATTACAAGGTGTTGAAACTTGGAAAGAAAAAAAAGCAATATGTAAAAACGTAAGAGACCCAGAAGCTTTGAAAGAGCAAAGATTTTCAGGTGGTCATTTATATATTCACTAAAGCCACTGATACAAAAAGCATTAAAGAAAATGATGGCCAAACATTCGGGGGAGTTGGAATAAGCGCGGGGAAGAGATGCATCAGTATTAAATAGCTTCAGTCGAAATGCCATCTGGAATACTGCTGTCAGTTTTAGGAATTTGTCTTAGGAAAGATATGTTGGCCTTGAAGATAGAGCATTCACTAGGGGCTTAAAAGGGTTAAATTACAAAGCTGGGCTGCTTTTCTGATTCCCATCAATTTAAAAGATTGAGAAGCGATCAAATTGGATGGTTTTAAAAGATTTAATAGAGCAAACACAAATAACCCATATCCTCTGGGTGGTGCAGGAAATCAAAACACGGAGGGCATACCCTTTAAAATTAGAACAAGCCATTTAGGAAAGAAATCAGGAAGCAGTTTTTAAACACAAGAGGGTAGTGCAAACATGGGGCGCGATTCTCCACTCCCGCGCCGAAGTGCCCACGCCGTCGTGAACGTCGTCGAGGTTCACGACGGCGCGAAACGGCCCCGATCCCGACCGATTCAGGGCCCAAAAATTGGGTTGGATTGGGGCCGCGAGAAACACGGGGGGTGCATGTCGCGAAGGCCGCGTCGTCACCGCGCGACGCCCGAACGTCATAAATGGCGCGATCCGCGCACAGAGGACCCGGAGGAGAAGAGAGGAGATGGCTGAGCCCCGAAGAGCCACACCGAGGTTCCGGGACACGGATCTGGACACCCTGGTGGATGAGGTGGAACAGAGAAGGGCACGGTGCCCAACTATCTACTCGACCCACATGAGCCCCGGGACCCCCCTGGAGCGAAGCCATGGCGTGCTGTCTCCTGAACCAGCAACAATGTTGTCTATATCTGCAAGCCCTGATGATACCCGCCTAATAGTGATGCTTTATCAAACCCCCCCCCGGACAAGACAGCGCACAACCAGCGTGAGCGCATGAGAACCGGAGGGGGTTCTCCTGTCCTGCACCCCCTAACCGATCACGAGCAGAGGGCCCTGGACCTCGCTGGGGGATCCGCCACCCGGGAGGTCGCGCCATGCCAGGTCGGAGGCGCAGAAGCAAGTGAGAAAACCCTGCATGTCCTCCCCACCCCCACCCGTCATCGCCCCCCTCACACTCTGGCCACTGCACCCTCGATCCCATTCCCCCTCACACTCTGGCCACTGCACCCTCAATTCCATCCCCCCTCACACTCTGGCCATTGCACCCCCGATCCCCTCCCCCCTCACTGTGCACCCACCACCACCATACACCTGGGCCACCGTGTCTAACAAACCCCGAATCTTTATGTTCCCCAGGGCCACCCGCCGAACCTTCAGGGACGTCTCGCCCAGGAAACAGCGCAACATTGCCAACCGCAACTGCACCCAGCGACTCACGCCAGAGGTTGGCAGTTGGTCGGACAGGAGGGCAGACCTCTGTCTGGGACGCAGGACCGGGATGCTCAGACGACCGAGACAGACATTAGTGAGGGGCACAGGGTGGGCAGTCATGTCGAAGCGCACATCACGGCCACACACCCACTGGATCCACCTGGATCCGCATGGAGCTTGCGCCGGGCCATGAGGGGGACCAGTACACACCAGACTTCCTGATGGATGATGACGTCGAGCTTGCGGCACTGCTGTCTCCCACACCATTCACCATCACAGAGACACCCACCTCGGTTGAGCATATAGGCGATGAGACTCCCAGGTCACTGTCTGGTGCGCACCCCACAGCCGAGTCGGTACAGCAGGTGGAGTTTGGAGCAGCCGAGGGGCTGGATGGTCGGAGGGCAGCCCAGGCCCAGCAACCAGCTGCCACGCAGACGGTTCCTGGATGTAATTGACCCACCCGGACAACCGATGCATGTGGACACCCAGGGACTGAATAACGGGATGAGGGCCATCTTCCAGGACCTGCACACGCAGTTGGAGGAGTCTATCAGCGTCCAGGAGCAGGGAGTGGTGCCGCTCATCGCAACCACCCAGGCCGACGCCGCACGTCCGCGGTGGAGGCAATGGGTGAAAGGGTTTTGGCCATGGGTCAGGTTCTGCAAGGCGTCGGGCTTAACGTGCACGCGTCATCCATGGCCCAGGAGAGGGCTGCCCTCTCACAGGCAGCCATCTCACAGAGCCAACACCATGCCATGGCCCGGTCACAGCAAGCGATGGCACAGTCCCAGCAGTCGGTCGCGGAGAGCATTGACCGCCTGGCGCACGTGATGGATGGCGTCGCGCACTCACAGGTCGAGTTCGCACAGTCCTTGGCAGGAATGTGGCACTCCCTGGGCTCTGTCTCGGCGAACATTCGGACCATGGTCGATACCACTGCAGGCCTCCAGGACTGGCAGCGGCAGGTGTCGGTGGTGCGACGGGGAATGTCTCCGCGCGCATCTCCGTCCCACAGTGAGGCCCGGGGGCCACCAGGCTCCCCAAGGGAGGAGGTGGTTCTGGGGCCCGTCCCGGTAGCTCCATCAAGGGACGTCCCGGTACACTCGGCCCTCCCCCCGTTCCGTCCCTGGCGCATCTGGTGGGGAGCGGGCAGGTCAGGGTGACACCACTCCATCCAGCACGCTCGCCGAGCAGCCTGGCCCATCGAAGCCGGGCCGCCCCAGGAAACGTGCGCTGACGGGGAGCCATGTCGAAGGGCCGAAGGGCGTGATTCTCAGCAGTCCGCCTCCACTCCTGCTGTACTATCTGGGAACACACCTAGACGTAGTGGTAGAACAAAGAAATGTACAGCACAGGAACAGGCCCTTCGGCCCTCCAAGCCCGTGCCGACCATGCTGCCCGACTAAACTACAATCTTCTACACTTCCTGGGTCCATATCCTTCTATTCCCATCCTATTCATATATTTGTCAAGATGCCCCTTAAATGTCCCTATCGTCCCTGCTTCCACTACCTCCTCCGGTAGCGAGTTCCAGGCACCCACTACCCTCTGCGTAAAAAACTTGCCTCGTACATCTACTCTAAACCTTGCCCCTCTCACCTTAAACCTATGCCCCCTAGTAATTGACCCCTCTACCCTGGGGAAAAGCCTCTGACTATCCACTCTGTCTATGCCCCTCATAATTTTGTATACCTCTATCAGGTCACCCCTCAACCTCCTTCGTTCCAGTGAGAACAAACCGAGTTTATTCAACCGCTCCTCATAGCTAATGCCCTCCATACCAGGCAACATTCTGGTAAATCTCTTCTGCACCCTCTCTAAAGCCTCCACATCCTTCTGGTAGTGTGGCGACCAGAGTTGAACACTATACTCCAAGTGTGGCCTAACTAAGGTTCTATACAGCTGCAACATGACTTGCCAATTCTTATACTCAATGCCCCGGCCAATGAAGGCAAGCATGCCGTATGCCTTCTTGACTACCTTCTCCACCTGTGTTGCCCCTTTCAATGACCTGTGGACCTGTACTCCTAGATCTCTTTGACTTTCAATACTCTTGAGGGTTCTACCATTCACTGTATATTCCCTACCTGCATTAGACCTTCCAAAATGCTTTACCTCACATTTGTCCAGATTAAACTCCATCTGCCATCTCTCCGCCCAAGTCTCCAGACAATCTAAATCCTGCTGTATCCTCCGACAGTCCTCATCGCTATCCGCAATTCCACCAACCTTTGTGTCGTCTGCAAACTTACTAATCAGACCGGTTACATTTTCCTCCAAATCATTTATATATACTACAAAGAGCAAAGGTCCCAGCACTGATCCCTGTGGAACACCACTGGTCACAGCCCTCCAATTAGAAAAGCATCCCTCCATTGCTACTCTCTGCCTTCTATGGCCTAGCCAGTTCTGTATCCACCTTGCCAGCTCACCCCTGATCCCGTGTGACTTCACCTTTTGTAATAGTCTACCATGAGGGACCTTGTCAAAGGCCTTACTGAAGTCCATATAGACAACATCTACTGCCCTACCTGCATCAATCATCGTAGTGACCTCCTCGAAAAACTCTATCAAGTTAGTGAGACACGACCTCCCCTTCACAAAACCGTGCTGCCTCTCACTAATACGTCCATTTGCTTCCAAATGGGAGTAGATCCTGTCTCGAAGAACTCTCTCCAGTAATTTCCCTACCACTGAAGTAAGGCTCACCGGCCTGTAGTTCCCGGGATTATCCTTGCTACCCTTCTTAAACAGAGGAACAACATTGGCTATTCTCCAGTCCTCCGGGACATCCCCTGAAGACAGCGAGGATCCAAAGATTTCTGTCAAGGCCTCAGCAATTTCCTCTCCAGCCTCCTTCAGTATTCTGGGGTAGATCCCATCAGGCCCTGGGGACTTATCTACCTTAATATTTTTTAAGACACCCAACACCTCGTCTTTTTGGATCACAATGTGACCCAGGCTATCTACACCCCCTTCTCCAGACTCAACATCTACCAATTCCTTCTCTTTGGTGAATACTGAGGCAAAGTATTCATTTAGTACCTCGCCCATTTCCTCTGACTCCACACATAGATTCCCTTGCCTATCCTTCAGTGGGCCAACCCTTTCCCTGGCGACCCTCTTGCTTTTTATGTACGTGTAAAAAGCCTTGGGATTTTCCTTAACCCTATTTGCCAATGACTTTTCGTGACCCCTTCTAGCCCTCCTGACTCCTTGCTTAAGTTCCTTCCTACTTTCCTTATATTCCACGCAGGCTTTGTCTGTTCCCAGCCTTTTAGCCCTGACAAATGCCTCCTTTTTCTTTTTGACGAGGCCTACAATATCACTCGTCATCCAAGGTTCCCGAAAATTGCCGTATTTATCTTTCTTCCTCACAGGAACATGCCGGTCCTGCATTCCTTTCAACTGCCACTTGAAAGCCTCCCACATGTCAGATGTTGATTTGCCCTCAAACATCCGCCCCCAATCTATGTTCTTCAGTTCCCGCCTAATATTGTTATAATTAGCCTTCCCCCAATTTAGCACATTCATCCTCGGACCACTCTTATCCTTGTCCACCAGTACTTTAAAACTTACTGAATTGTGGTCACTGTTACCGAAATGCTCCCCTACTGAAACATCTACCACCTGGCCGGGCTCATCTCCAATACCAGGTCCAGTACGCCCCTTCCCTAGTTGGACTGTCTACATATTGTTTTAAGAAGCCCTCCTGGATGCTCCTTACAAACTCCGCCCGTCTAAGCCCCTGGCACTAAATGAATCCCAGTCAATATTGGGGGAAGTTGAAGTCTCCCATCACCACAACCCTGTTGTTTTTACTCTTTTCCAAAATCTGTCTACCTATCTGCTCCTCTATCTCCGCTGGCTGTTGGGAGGCCTGTAGTATACCCCCAACATTGTGACTGCACCCTTGTTATTCCTGATCTCTACCCATATAGCCTCACTGCCCTCTGAGGTGTCCTCTCGCAGTACAGCTGTGATATTCTCCCGAACAAGTAGCGCAACTCCACCTCCCCTTTTACATCCCCCTCTATCCCGCCTGAAACATCTAAATCCTGGAACGTTTTGCTGCCAATCCTGCCCTTCCCTCAACCAGGTCTCTGTAATGCAACAACATCATAGTTCCAAGTACTAATCCAAGCTCTTAAGTTCATCTGCCTTACCCGTAATGCTCCTTGCATTAAAACATATGCACTTCAGGCCACCAGACCCGCTGTGTTCAGCAACTTCTCCTGTCTGCTCTGCCTCAGAGCCACACTGTCCCTATTCCCTAGCTCTCCCTCAATGCTCTCACCTTCTGACCTATTGCTCCCATGCCCACCCCCCTGCCATACTAGTTTAAACCCTCCCGTGTGACAGTAGCAAACCTCACGGCCAGGATATTTATGCCTCTCCGGTTTAGATGCAACCCGTCCTTCTTATACAGGTCACACCTGCCCCGGAAGAGCTCCCAGTGGTCCAGATAATGGAAACCCTCCATCCTACGCCAGCTGTTTAGCCACGTGTTTAGCTGCTCTATCTTCCTATTTCTAGCCTCACTGGCACGTGGCACAGGGAGTAATCCCGAGATTACAACCCTCGAGGTCCTGTCTTTTAGCTTTCTGCCTAGCTCCCTGAACTCCTGCTGCAGGACCTCATGCCCCTTCCTGCCTATGTCGTTAGTACCAATATGTACAACGACCCCTGCCTGTTTGCCCTCCCCCTTCAGGATGCCCTCTACCCGTTCGGAGACATCCTGGACCATGGCACCAGGGAGGCAACATACCATCCTGGAGTCTCTTTCACGTCCACAGAAGCGCCTATCTGTGCCCCTGACTATAGAGTCCCCTATTACTATTACTCTTCTGCGCTTTGACCCTCCCTTCTGAACATCAGAGCCAGCCGTGGTGCCACTGCTCTGGCTGCTGCTGTTTTCCCTGATTGGATACTGTCGGGGGGATAGCCTAAGGGGTATATCTGTTCGAGAGGGGGACAACCACAGGGGATTCCTGCACTGACTGCCTGCCCTTTCTGGTGGTCACCCATTTCTCTGCCTGCACCTTGGGTGTGACCACAAGGTGCAGGCAGCATCTATTACGCTTTCTGCCACCTGCATGCTCCTAAGTGCATCCAATTGCTGCTCCAACCGAACCATGCGGTCCTGTGAGGAGCTCCAGTTGGGTGCACTTTCTGCAGATGAAGCCATCCGGGACGCTGGAAGCCTCCCGGACCTGCCACATCTCACAGTCAGAGCACAGCACCCCTCTAACTGACATTGCCGTCAATTAATTAAAATTTGTCTTTTAAAAAAAAAATTTAAAAAAATTTCAAAGTTACTGTCACTATCTGTTTCCTAGCACTAGATTTCTAATAGAAATGCGATAGCCGACGCCAGTAGGGCCCGTAAGACAAAGACGTTAGGCACGTAAGAAGTTGGCACGGGTGCAGGGCACAGTCTAGTTGTAGTAGGTAGGGCACCTATGTTAACCACACGAATAAATTCACTGTTGAATTTGACTTGTAAGACTGTGTGCTATGTCCGGTGCCAGGGGGCTCGTGAGGGTGCCCGATTGGCGTAGTGGTATATGAGCCGTTCAAGGTCTGTTCCGGATGTGCTGACCCTTTTCCCCCCCCTTGCCTCCATAATCGGACACCGTTGTCCTCGGTACACCGACGCCAGCCACCCCATCGGCATGTGGTGAAATATCCGTCACGAAGGCTGTGACCACCGGAGTGCATGGTTCAGCTACAGCCATGAGTCAGACCTCAGCTGGTGAATCTGACACAGCTCATCGCAGAGCGGGCTGTCATCATTCAACATGGCACTGTTCACACCCGCTTACCCAATCATCAATGTTGCGCAATCCCGTAGTGCCGCAGTGGTAAGGTGATGTGGAATTGTTGCCGTGAACGCGGTGCGGGGGGTGTGTGTGTGTGCTGTGTGGTGCCCTGTACAGGAGTGACGGTGCAAGTGGCAGTGTTCAGCGAATCCCACCCCCACAGTGCGTGAACCGTGCGGCCCACCAATGCGTTGCGTGCCCGCTGTGGTGCAGTCGCGCAGCCTCCTGGACGTAACGAGCAGCCGGGCAATGTCTGTGCCCTTCCCCCCACCCTGATGCGCGCCATCATCCTCATCCTCCTCTTCCCCATCCCCCCTAGTTTGCGTTGGCTCCGGTGCCGTCGGGTCCTCCCTCAGACTCCTCCACCAGGTCATCTCCCCTCTGCATGGCAATGTTGTGCAGCGCACAGCAGACCACAACCATGCGACCGACCCTGTCGGGTTGGTACGGCAGGGCCCCTCCTGATCGGTCCAGGCATCTGAAGCGCATCTTCAGCAGCCCTAAGCACCGCTCCACCACACCCCTGGTTGCTGCATTGCCTCGTTGTATAGGCTCTCCGCGTTGGTGTGAGGCCTCCGTATGGCGTCAGCAGCCATGACCTCCACGGATAGCCCTTGTCGCCCAGCAACCAGCCCCTCAGCCGGGGGGAGGCATCCATCGAACATTGCGGGGATGAACGGCTGTGCCAGAATGTAGGCGTCATACACATTGCCGGGGTACTTTGCACACACGTGCATGATCTTCATGTGGGGGTCGCACACCACCTGAATGTTCATGGAGTATGCGCCCTTTCTGTTTCATGAACACCTCCCTGTTGTCTGCAGGTGGGCGCATGGGGATGTACACACCATCGATGACACCCTGGACCATCGGTATCCCGGCCACCTTGGCGAATCCACGTGCCCGTGCTTCCTGTTGTGCTCGGTCCTCGGGGAATTGAATGTACCTGTCCGCGATGGCGTACAGGGCGTCGGTGACGGCCCCTGATGCACCTGTGGACCGATGCCCGTGATATCCCAGATAGGTCCCCGCTCGGCGCCTGGAAGGAACCGGTCACATAAAAGTCTAGGGCCACCGTCCCCTTGACGGAGACTGGTATCACATGTCCTCCTCCATTCCACGTGGTACGAGGTGCGCCACGAGCTGGCATATATGTGCGACCGTCTCCCTGCTGAACCGTAGTCTCCTCCTGCATGTGATGTCCGTTAGGGCCTCGAACGACATTCTGTCACGGTACACCCTCGGCCTTGCTGGACACCTGTGGCGCCCTGGCACCACCATCAGTGGATCCTCCTGCTCCACCTCCTCCTGTCGTCGTCCCCCACCCCCCCCCCCCCCAACCACTTCCTCTGCATTCCTCGCCGTCTGGCGGTCAATGTTCCCCTCGGCATCCCCTTGTACATTCTGGTCCTGAGCTCCCTGCGGCCTGCACGTTGACGACGGGCCACTCCGCGGCCATCCCCTCTG